>NC_051075.1:27445831-27765831 GCF_004664715.2 Peromyscus leucopus | reverse complement strand
ATCTTCTGGCCCCATTCCCTTCTGAGGACCTATCAGCAGTTTATAGTTGCTGGCCTATAGGGAAAATCACTCTTCCTTGGAGATGTGGTCATTGGAAGGGTTGCCATGCTCTTTTGGAATGCCCTACAACAATGTACATAACTTCAGCACTAAGTAGACTCAGTAAGTTATATAAATATGAATTAGAGGAGGGTCCTATTGAGAGGAAATGGAGGCCCTGGTACATTGAACACTTTTATGTAATTCTCAAGAATAAACAAAAGTTTAAAGTAAAATAAGTTTAGTAAACAAATTTGGGACAGAGAAACTTTCACAATTTAAATATGATTTTAACTTTCTCTGGATATAAAAAGAAATCTCATGGATAAACAAAGGTGTCATAAGAAAAGAATAGGAAAGAAAAGTATGACTCACAAGCAGTAGGGGTATCAGGGTTCTGACTGAGAAGAGATAGAGGCGACAGAAATAACGTGTAACTATGTTCCTCATCTCAGTGCTGGTAATGACCTAATCAACATCTACAAATACAGATCAGATCATGGCCATTGGCTTATTTTATGAGCTCTTATAGCAGCTGAATGCCTTTCATTCATAAACCAATAATTTTAGTATCTCTGAAAAGTTTGGTAGATGAGTTGCCAAAATAGAAACTTAGTTTCAAGTTGGCCTTTTGTTTCTGTTATCTAACAGGTAAGATAGCCCTGCACCAACCAGAAGAGATTGGGTAGCTGACATCAGGGACTGCGATGGGAAAACCTGGCCTAAATACTTAAAACAGATGAGTAGAAAGTCTTGGAAATCTGATGGGGACATTCTTGACTGATTGGTTCAATTTAGCATTCTTTGCTAAGACCAGCAAAGACCTGGATTTAATTCTTCCTAAATCCAATCATCTTCACAGTTCACAGATTCTAACTCTGGTCAGCTGCTTCAAACACACACTGATATTCACAAGGGAAGCTGGCTGAAAGGATGAATGTTAATGAGGGACTTCCTCCTCTTGGTTCACAGCTGAGGTGGCAAAAAGCTGCGTTCTGCATGGGAAGGCATCTCTGTCCATCGTGGCCTCTTCTTGTCTTACGATTTCTCTTGCTGTGATAAAACATCATGACTAAAAGGAATTTGGGGAGGAAAGGGTGTATTTGATCTTATAGTCAATTTTGAATGTGTAGTCTATCATGCAGTAAAGTCAGAAAAGGAATTAAGGACAAGAACTTGGAGGCAGCTTGTTACTGCTCAAGATTATCTTTGTCATTGTTACTAACATTTTCCACATCTTTCAGTTTAGGAACGCATCCGACTTTATTTCTGTTAGAAACACCCTTGTGATTTAGAACCATTGTTTCTGAGCTTGTGCCGCTGTGCTCATCTATCCCAACCTCATTCCAAAGTTATAGCTACAGAGAGTTCCAGGAACCACCTACAAAATATTCTTGCTGCCTCTTCATTCATTTATTTAGAAAATCCTTCAACAAACACAACCATTTCTGTGCTCCTGCTGGGATATACAGACTTCGAAACATTTGATCTGCTCTTAATAAGGTTATAGTCTAGTAAAGAAACTGTTTTATTAGCAGATGTTAAAATATTGTGTAATTAATTAATTGGGGAAACTAACAAGATAATTTTTCAAGTGTCAGGGCAGGTTTCCAAGCAAAGGAATATGTCTTATTTATTTTTTATTAAGTCCCAAAATACCTTATTATTGGGGGAAAAACTCTATAGCATCCAGGGAAATAGGAAAGCAAAACCAGAAGTGAAGGAGCCAGCATGACAAGGACAAAAATGAGATACCTTGATTGTAAATCGATCATCTAATTTCAAAACACACACAAAGGTTTCAAACTTTGATATACATAATTTTTACTCTCAAGGCACATTCAAAACAACCTTTTATACCACTGCTTTATTTGAAGCAGAGGGCACTAATGAAATCTCCTATTCAGAAAGTCATAAATAAGAGCAAAACACCCATACATCCTAGACATCATTTTTTTACATTCCCCAGAAAGCTTGGTTTTGCATAATATGACTTCATAAGTAACTATCAAAAAGACAAATGATTTGATTATTCCCAAGATTTCCAAGACTGACTAAATAAGCCACTTCACTGAATAGTTCATTTTCTAAACTCTGGTGTTTTTTTCCTTCTACTTTTCTTTTTACTCAATAGGAAAAGCATCAACCCAGGAAAAGGAGAGGGCCATATTTTATTTTTAGATATCAGTTATCTTTGATAGACAATTTCAGATCCTAATGTATGAATTAAGTATCTTGTCAGTTCATAAAAACATGTGATCAGACATTTGATGCTAAGCAACAGAGTAAACAAGTGTAAGTTATAATAGTTGTTAAAAAAAAAAAAAGAAATCCTGACCAATATTTAAGTTTTACATGATTAGGAAAATAGTGCACTGAAAAGTGGATGTGTTTGATTATTTTGTCCTTGAGAAACACACTAACAAAAGTCATTTTAAATTGATTGATGGACATTTCAAAAAGCAATCATGGCATATTTACAAAATACTTTTTGCCTAAGAAACACATATCCTAATAGTAAACTTGATTGTTAAATGTTATCTAATATTCTTTCAGGGAAAAATCATTCAGGAATTTGATCCACCCAGTACAAATTATTTCCATAAAATACTTTTTTCTTTCCTAAATCCCTAAGTCTGGACCTTTAGAAAGATGAAAAAAGGATTTATGCTTTGGGCCTGATAAAGCTGATTTGCAATTATCCCAGCCCATCTTCTGAGTGCCGGGATTGATATTCAAGACTTGAAGAATCCAGCAAGGCTACAAGCCAGACTATTGAAGTTGTCCTAAATTTCTTTTATCTGGAAGATTCAATTAAAGTCTATGACAAATCCATTAAATGCAGGAAATAAACTTCATTCTGAAGCTGTCAAAGAATGAGAGAGGATCAGTTAAGTGAAGGAGCCTGGGGCAGGCCTGACACTTGTCAGATTTCATCATCAGGTGATGGTCCTAGGGAATGGATGGACTCGGCCTGCAAATGACAGCTTGCTGCGGGACCTTTCTGTGGAAACCGTGCAAATATAAGTGTTCCTGGGGTTGTAGCACTATCATCATTGCATTCCCTACTGTACATAGATCAGAAGACGCTCAGCTCCCTAACGTGTTGCCTCCTTGTTTTCTTTGTCCTGCACAGAGACTCTATGTGCTTCATTGACTTGCAATACAAAAAGATGGGGCTTCTCTCTTGAGCAGATTCTTTTGCTTTTTAAGTGTGTGTGTGTGTGTGTGTGTGTGTGTGTGTGTGTGTGTGTGTGTGCATAAGCTGAGAGCTGACAGAAGCTAGAAGAGAGAATCCAATCCTCTGGAGCTAGACTTACAGGTAGTTGCAAGCAGTCTGACTTGGGAGTTGAAAACTAAAATCGGGTCCCATGCAGTAGCAGAATAGGCTCTTAAGCACTGAGATATCTCTCCAGACCCCTCAGAGATTGGAGATAGTTGGGGATAGGAGGTCATCTCTACTTCCTCTTCTCAGCACCAGGATCCCATCTGGCTTAGACCCATGCAGGCCCTGGGCATTGCTGCCACAGTTTCTTTCTCTTCTCCTTGTTGATGACCTCCATCAACACTTGACAAGAGACTGGGACCTTTTGTGTGACTGACAGTAAGTATGTCTGTTGAGCCTTTTTTTGTTGCTATTGTTAGCCCATCAGTCTACTTTTGAGTTTAAATCAACTAAGAAAACTTTTTATACCCATTGACAAGAACAGTTCAGAGATAGGAACAGATAAACTTTGGGGCTGTAGATGACATTATAAACCAGAAATTGTATGCCTCTGGCTAGCCATTCATAAATGAGATAAGTTCACTTTTGGGGAGGATTTATAAATTATATTCAGAGTCCCTTGTTCCTTCTTTTCCTTGGTTTATTAATATGTGTTAATTTCATGATGACATGCAGGCATAAAATGTACTTTGATCATATTGACTCCTTCTATTCCTCTTTCATTTCCCCTCTTCTCCCTTTTCCTCTGCCTTTCTCACATCTCAAGTGACCCCTGGTTTTAGTTTCACATCCTTTTTCCTCATTGAGCTTCCCTCCACCTGTGAGAAAGCCAGCAATACATGCCTTGATGGGACTGATTTAATTCACTTTAATTCTCTAGTTCTATTTATTTTCCTGAAAATGAAACAATTTCCCTCTTCCTTGTAGCCAAATAAAACCCCATTGCATACATATTGCATTTTCTTTTTTATTCATCTGTTGGTGTTGACTGTGGGTCTGAGTCTCACTAATGAACATATTCATATTTTATCAGTTTAAGGAGATATCAAAAGCCAACATAGGGCTACAGAAAATTAAGCCATGTGTGTTCATGAGGTTTGCTAAAATGCTTGGTTATGATACTATCTACTAAGCATGGTCTCTGTCCATCCTACAGCTTTTTCTCTAAAATCTAAGTTAGGAGCATTTGTGGTAGTTTATCTTTAACAGAGTTAATTAAGACAACAACAGGAGCAAGCCACACTGCAGATAGGCATGTGTATGTGTGTACTATGGCTTTCCAAAGAGGCTAGTGGCACACTTAGCTGCAGAACATGAAAGACTATAGTGAAGAATAGACATAAAGGGGACCAGAGAATTGCAAATACTTCAAAACATCTTTGCCTTGGTTTATAGGACCTCTATATAAAAGGAAACTGGACCTGCCTGGACTGAGTCTATCAGATCGATCCCGGTCCTCGGGGGAGACCTTGATCTGGAGGAGGTGGGAATGGGGGGTGGGCTGGGTGGAGGGGGAAGGGGGTGGGAGGGGGAGAGCAGGGGAATCTGTGGCTATTATGTGGAACTGAATGGTGTTGTAAAATAAAAAAATAATAGTTAAAAAAACCATTGCTAAACTTTGAAAAGTGGGGGATTTCTGAAATGGCTCAATTATTAAGTGTTTGCTACACAAACCAAATCAGTAATCTTCAAATTCGGGGTGTGATCTTGTCTGAAAACCTACAGAGGACAGTAATTGGAAAAGGTCCAACATCAAACTCTGGCATCTCTGGCCTCAACTACCTCTCTCTCTCTCTCTCTCTCTCTCTCTCTCTCTCTCTCTCTCTCTCTCTCTCTCTCCCTCCCTCCCTCCCTCCCTCCCTCCCTCCCTCCCTCCCTCTCTCTCTCTCTCTCTCTCTCTCTCTCTCTCTCTCTCTCTCTCTGTGACACATACATACACACACACACACACATATATATATATATATATATATATATATATATATATATATACTTAATGAAACTATTCAAATATAATAAATGAAAAGACATAGGAATAGTGTGAAATTTTCTTACCAAACATTAATACACAAGCAGGATAATCTGTTTTTTTATTCAAATAAAAAATTGAGATGTAGGCATGGTAACACATACCTGTAATCATGTCACTTTAGAAATTGGAAAGTGGAGACCAGAGAAACAGAAGTTAGCAAGTTCAAGATCACCCTAAGTTACAGAAGGAGTTTAAGACTAGTCTATATAACAACCTGTCTCAAAGCAAACAAAAAACCGATAAATTGATGTTAGAGTTCTAACCAAGGGTAGTAACCCTTCTGGTTTCTATTTTCATTGTAACCTGCCCAGCAAGCCCAGGCCATCTTTTGGGCGTGTATTATCTTTGTCATAAACTTGTTGTTATCTTTAAAATAATTCAAAGTTCTTTATGCCTAAGTTTCATTAAGGTTTTGCATAGTCTTGCAGGTTTCTTTTTTTTTTAAAAAAAAATTAAGTCGCTTTGGCTAATTAGGTAACTATCATCTCTTGGGCATTCATGATTCTCTCTTGATCAAACAAGCAACTTTAAATAATTTTTGATGTAACTTTCCAGGGATCAAATCTAAATTTTAGAATTTAAAAAAAAAACACTTGGATTAAAAATTCCAGAATTATCCTTTACTTAAAACAACCTCTGAGATTTTCTATGAGGCCCCTGGAGAAGCATGAATGTTTGATCTTTCATCTTACAAAAAGTAGAAATAATTAAACATTTGGTATGTCCTCATTTCTTACATAACTTCACTTGTTATTAAAACTATCAAGAAAACTATCAAATCAGAAAAGAAGTTTAGTCTAGGTTAATTACATATAAGTACCTTCCACTGGCATAAATATTTCAAAATACTTATTGTCAGTAGGCCATTGATATTTACTAATTTCTTCACTATCTAACATGCAATATGACATATTATTCATTATACCCAACAGAGAATTTTACCATTTTATGTTATCATTTGAAATTATAATAAGTTAAACATCATCATTCTGTCATTTTTTCTATAGGTAAGTACTATTTTCACTCATACTTGCCTAAAGGTTTTGCTACAAAATAGATTTTTGTGTCTTCAAGAAAAAGGGCACTCTTGGGACTTCATGGAAAATTTTCTGCCAATTCTTATTATTCAAAGAACTGACTTCATTACCAAGCTTACAGCCTGACTCCACTTGGACAATTTTCAGATCATACCAGGAGACACCCAGAGTTTCCAGGAATTCTTTAATCAAGAAGCTGATGAGTTTCTGAAAGCAGAGAGGTGACCTAAATAAAAATTAATTGCATAGGACCCAATGAACTGATAAAGAGAACTAGATTTGATTATTAATTTGAACTATGGATGTTTTGTTGTGGACTTTCAAGTTGTATACACTCAGAACCCTTTTTTGCCTTTATGTTTCTTAGCCTCACTGTGTTTTTTTAAGCTAAAATTAACTTTCCAATAATGTCTGGGTTTTAGTGACCTCTGAGAATTCACTGACTTTCACTGCTTCTTTTTGACTTGATATTAATCATTTTTATGGATTTAATAAATTATCTTTGTTCTTAAATGGATATCATTGGATAAATTATCTGTGCTTCCAAGACCATTCCAGTAGTGCTATGCTTGAGAATTAATCTGTTTAATCAAGTACAATTATCTATCTATCTATCTATCTATCTATCTATTTATTTATCTATCTTACATCTGTACCACAGTTTCCCCTCCCTCCTCTCCTCTCATTTCCCACCTTCCCCTCCACACTGCCCCAGTCCACTCCCTACTCCACCTCTGTTTCTTTTCAGAAAGGGCCAGGCCTCCCGTGGGTATCCGCAAAGCATGGCATTTCAAGTTGTAGTAAGATTAAGCACCGCCCTTGTACTTAGGAATAGACTACCAAGAGCCAAAGCATTAGAGACCCTGCTCCCATGTTTTACGTGTCCCACAAATAGACCAAGATACACAACTGTCACGTATATGTAGAGGGCTTAGGTCAGTCCCATGCAAGCTCCCTGGTTGTTGGTTCTGACTCTGTGAGTTCCTATGAGACCCGTTAGTTGCTTCTATGGGTTTTCTTGTGATGTCCTTGACCCCTCTGGCTTATACAATTCTTCCTTCCTCTTTTCAGCAGGATTCCCCAAGTTCAGCCTAATGTTCAGCTGTGGCTCTGCATCTGTTTCCATCAGTTACTGGATAAAGGTTGTCTGATGACAATTGGGGTGATCATCAATCTGATCAGAGGAGATGGCCAGTTTAGGCCACATATTCACTTTTGCTAGAAGACTTAGCTGGGGCCATTCTTGCAGATTTATGGGAGTTTCTCTTGCATCAGGTTTCTACCTGACCCAAAAAAAGCCTCCTCTTTTCAGTCATATTTCAGGACTCTCCTCCTCCACCCACTCCCCAACCTGGTCTCAGAGTTCCCGTCCCCACCCACCCGCAATCCACCTGGGAAATCTCTTCTATTTCCTTTTCCTAGGGAGATCCACGTGTCCCCCCTTGAGCCATACTGATTACCTAGCCTGTCTGTATCTGTGGACTGTGGCACATTTATACTTTACTTTATAGTTAATATTCACTTATGAGTGAGTTCATATGATATTTGTCTTTCTGGGGCTGGGTTACCTCACTGAGGGTGATTTTTTTTTCTAGTTCCATCCATTTGCCTTAAAATTCCCTGAAGTTATTGTTTTTAATACTTCATTGTATAAATGTACTGCCTTTTCTTTTTTCATTATTGGATTGAGGGGCATTTAGGTTGTTTCCAGGTTCTGGCTATTATAAATAAAGTTGCTATGAAGAAATGTCCTTGTGGTATGATTGAGCATTCTTTTAGTATAGGCTCAAGAGTGGTAAAGCTGGGTCTTGAGGTGGATTGATTCCCAATTTTCTGAGAAACCACCATATTGATTTCCAAAGTGACTGTACAAGTTTGCACTCCCACCAGCAGTGGAGGGGTGTTCCCCTTGATCCACATCCTCTCCGGCATTAGCTGTCAATTTTGTTTTTCATCTTAGCCATTCTGACAGGTATAAGATGGAATCTCAGAGTCGTTTTTATTTGCATTTCCCTGATGGCTAAGGATATTCAAGTGTTTCTCTGCCATTTGAGATTTTTCTGTTGAGAATTCTCCGTTTAGGTCTGTACCTCATTTTTTTAATTAGATTATTTGGTTTTTTGATATCTAGTTTCTTGAGTTCTTTATAGATTTTGGAGATCAGTCCTCTGTCAGTTGTGGAGTTGGTGAAGATCTCTTTCCCATTCTGTAGGCTGCTGTTTTGTCCTATTGACAGTGTCCTTTGACTCACAGAAGCTTTTTAGTTTCATGAAGTCTCATTTATTAATGGCAAATCTCAGTATCTGTGCTACTGGTGTTATATTCAGGAAGTTGTCTCCTGTGCCAATGCATTCAAGGCTATTTCCTACTTTCTCTTCTATCATTTCAGTGTCACTGGATTTATGTTGAGGTCTTTGATTCACTTGGACTTAAGTTTTGTGCGGGGCAATAGATATGATTCTTTTTGCATTCTTCTAAAGGCTGACATCCAGTTATGCCAGCACGATTTGTTGAAGATGCTTTCTTTTCTCCATTGTATACTTCTGGCTTCTTTGTCAAAAATCAAGTGCCTTAAGCTGGGTGCACGCCTTTAATCCCAGCATTCGGGAGGCAGAGCCAGGTGGATCTCTGTGAGTTCAAGGCCAGCCGGGGCTACAAAGTGAGTTCCAGGAAAGGCACAAAGCTACACAGAAAAACCCTGTCTTGAAAAACCAAAAAAAAAAAAATCAAGTGCCCATAGGTACTGATTTATGTCTGAATCTTTGACTTGATTCCATTGACCCACCTGTCTTTGTGCCAATACCATGCTGTATTTATTACTATAGCTCTGTAGTAGAGCTTGAGATTAGGGATGGTGATACCTCTGGCAGTTTTTTTATTGTACAGGATTTTTTTAGTTACCCTGGGTTTCTTGTTTCTCCATATGAAGTTGAGTATTGTTCTTTCAAGGTCGGTTAAGAATTGTGTTGGAATTTTGATGGGTATTGCATTGAATCTATAGATTGCTTTTGGCAAGATGACCATTTTTACTGTTAATCCTAGTGATCCATGAGCATGGAAGATCTTTCCATCTTATGATATCTTCTCCAATTTCTTTCTTCAAAAAAAAATTACGTACAATTTTACCAGTAGTATAAAACAAACGTTACATATCTATGTGGAAGCAATGCCCAAAAAGTCAGCCCAAGACAATGAGTTAGTATCTGGTTTAGAGAGTCTCAAACTCACCTATGATAAGAACATCACTTTCTGATAGGCCAAGCAACTTAGAAAATTCATATACATTGAAAACAATTCCCCAGAAAGCATGGATTCCTATCCTAATTATGTTGCTTCACTCCCACTCACAATGTCCCTGACATAGAATCTACTTCTGAATTATTGTCTCCATGACTTAGACTTCCTAGCTATCATCTAGTGTTCCATACTCAGCACTTCCTTACAGTGCCCATGCTCATCAGTAACATCTGAAGCCAACCATCCTGAGCCTTTCTGAAATGTCCTTAGATACAGACTATCAAAACTTTACCCTTACAGAGCTGAATCCTACACCTTACTGGCCAGCCTCCATCTGTAACCAACCTGGGTAAACTCAGCTCACACCTCAGAGCCCAAGCAGTGGCATCCACTGTACAGGCAGACATCATCACACTGCTTCTAATAGGTTATAATTTCAGGATCTGAAGTAAATGACATTTCAAAGCTGGCATTGTTCAAGAAATACACTTCACAATAAGGCTAAAAGACTGCAAAAAGAGAATGCAATTTTCTCCAACCAAAGGGAAAAGTAGCTTCTCACTGATAAAATTGCTGACATCTAAAACCATTAATCCAAAGAAAGAAAAGGAATTTAAGATAGGGTGAAACGCACTTTGGTCTTCCTCTGTCCCTTGCTAGCTATAAAACTTCAGACAATCATTAACCTCACAGAATCTGTTCCATTATCTACCTAAGTGGCCATCTGGGAGAACTTCTAGATAATATAATACATGTGAATATATATATATATATATATATATATATATATATATATGTTAATGTGTTGAATTAATATAAAGTATTATACCATTAACACAATGGTTATTAGACTTCTTGGTGGGTAAAAAAAATGTAAGAAAGATTTGCAAAATTCACACTAAGAGCTTAAAATCTGGGGTCACACTCATTAAAGAATAGTCTTGCTCTTTTAATAACCAACAGACTAAATATATGTACTTTTTAAATTGGGAAAAATATGAATTTATTAAGCAAACTGCCCCAGGTAATGCCCATCTAAAATTATATTTAGATTAAAGTATGAATTCTATTGTTCAATACCTTCAATCCATCCTCCAAATAAGGTAGAAGAATGTCTAGGTATTAAACTAGACAATAAAAGATACTTGATCAGTTCTATTTTGAATGAAATGATCATGTTGTGAGTAACAGGTAATTTGATGTACCAACCCAACTTAACCTTGGATCTCTTGTTTTAGTATTAAAATAGCCATTCAGTCTAAACTTGAACGTGGTAAAAAAAAAAAAAAAAAAAAAAAACTCATTACCTCCACAAAACTCATCATGTTTTTCTTAACTTAAGATGGACTGCCTCACCTTGAACCTCTACTATGAAGAGTCAATAAAATGTAATTGCAGAAAAGGAGGAGGGATGGGAAGTCATCTGGTCAAGAACCCGCTCTAGCGGGTCCCCGAGCACAGCCTAATGTTTGATTGTGGGTCTCTGCATCTGCTCCTGTCAGCTGCTAGAGGAAACCTCTCTAATGATGATTGAGCTAGGCACTAATTTATGAGAACAGCAGCATTCACTTAGTTAATAACAAAATTTCTTAAAAGTCAGTTTAATTCCTCAAATTAATTTGTTTCTTCTTGTTTGTCTCCAAGTTAAACATCAGACAAATTCAAATGTTTCCCTTGTGGTATGCTTTTGTGCTGTTTTGCAATTTTTGCCACAGTTCTTTGAACCCACTCTAACTTATCACTGGTACTTAAACTGTGAGAATCAGTGTAAAAGAAAACACGCATAAGTGGTGGAACTGGTAGAGCTTTAGAGTTCCATTCCTTGGTTAAAAGCAAGCTTTTGTTGACTTAGCCTAGGATTATCTTCACTTGTGTTGATGACTGCTTCACATACAAACTCATCTTAAACTTTTGGTAACTAAAACTCCTGATGTAAAAGCTCACATATCTCGTGTATGTGTGTGTGTGTGTGTGTGTGTGTGTGTGTGTGTGTGTGTGTGTGTGTGTTTGTGTGTGTGTGTGTGTGTGTGTGTGTGTGTGTGTGTGTGTGTGTTAGGGCTTCAATATTTACTTTATCAGATATTTTCCTATCTTTAGAAAACCACAGGTACTGGCAATGGGGGCTAGCAAGACAATCCTGTAATATCTATTTCTTTTAATTTATTGTATGTTCGGTGATTCAAATTCTACATCTACAACATAGTAGCTGATAGTTTAAAACATTTATTGTAATGAGTGCATTGCCAGCTTCTTTATATGATTTGTTTTATTAACTGCATTAACTCCATTAGGTAGATACTGTTAAGATAGTCATTTTAAAAAAGAGGAAACTGAGGAAAGAGCTCCTGTAACTTGCTCATGTACTAGTGACATGATCAAAGCAAAATTTGAGCCCGGATAGTCATCTTAATCACTACAGCTTCCAAAACCATGTTACCATGTTGCTTCAGCAGTCTCTCTCTCTCTCTCTCTCTCTCTCTCTCTCTCTCTCTCTCTCTCTCTCTCTCTCTCTCTCTCTGTCTCTCTCTCTCTGTCTCTCTCTCTCTCTCTCTCTCTCCCTCTCTCTCATGCACACACACACACACACACACACACACACACTCACACTGAAGTCAAGGACTGAGTGCTAAGATACATCTTTGTGGAAACTTCCTGATGATGCAGATATAGTAATTAACAATCTTTGAGAGGTGGGGAAGTGGTAGCTCAATTGGTAAAGTGCCTGCCACACAAATAAAATAGGGGGATCTGAGTTCAAGTTCCCAGAACCCCTTAAAAATTAGGACATGGTGGCATATGCCTGTAACTTCAGCTATAGGAGGCAGTGAAGATGGACAGATCTCTGAGTTTGTTGGCAAGGCAGCCTAGCCAAACAGTAAGTTTCAAGTCCAGTGAGAAACCCCGTCTCAAAAAATAAAAGGAGAGAGTAAAGAAACCTAAAGCAGATCTCAGACCTCTGCATGTAAACAAACACACACATGTGCACACATACCACATGCACATAAAACCCACACTTACACACAAACAATAACTATAATCTCTGATTATCATCATTAAATTATTCATCAATATGATTAACAATAATTTAAGCATACATCTTAATCAAACGTGTCTTGGAAAACATGGTCATTGCCTGGTTTCCCAAACACACTACTTTGGGCATCCCTCTAACTTACTGAGATAGCAATCCCATCAGGAAAAAGAAATTAGGTTGCTCTAATTATGTTTTCTCTTAGTTAGCAGGCACCAGCCTCTTGTAATTACTGCTTCTGTTACTAGCTGCTCACAAACCTTTTCTTTACTCATCAACTAAAAATACAATCCACAGTCACTAATTTTCCTGGTGTATAGTGTATAGGAATCTTCTTATCCCTTAAGAAAATGACAGAGCATTTATCTACCTTTTTTTTTTCAATATTACTCTCATTTTTCAAACTAAAAAATTTATAGAAATCAAAAGACCATGCCAGTTTATCTCAAATTTGTTGTGCATTGGGAGCACCAAGTGACCAGGCATGTAGCTAATTTTCAGTTAGTAGTACATAAATTGTGTGTTGGAGTAATAAAAAATGGCAATAAAACCTATAAAGCTCACGTTTATAAAACAAAGTAATGAAAAGCAAATTGTCCCTCCATGTGAAGTCAAGTCATGAAATCCCTTTCTATAAAGCCTGTACTTGAAGTAAGTGCCCATGGCACACTCCAGCTATTGATTCCTGCAAGTTAATAATTTCTACCAGTGGTATGCAATCCCTAGATGGCTGGCAAAACATCTGTCAACCTCTGTCACACTCTAAAGGGTAACTCAGTGGGCCAATAAAATATGTGCATGTCTTTGGTATGCAGGCCATTCTAGAAGATACAGTGGGGAAATGCAAGGCAAATAAATGTATAAATTGATTCAGGGGCCAATGAATCTTAATGACAGCTCTCTGGATAAGGAAATATAAAGTCAAATTTAGGACAATATAGTGCCCCTCTTGGAATAAACACCAAGTTTTCTGAAATAATAAGTTGTTTTAAATCTATTTAGCACCATTTATATTTTCTTGCAATTGGAAAAACACACTTCTCAAAAATGTCGGACTTTACTTCAGTGACAGATGCCATACCTGTTGGGCTTTTAGACCCCACCTCAGGACAGAGTGTGTTTACTACAGAACCCAGAGAACAGGAAGAAGGCATGGGGCCTTGAGAGGGCATGCCCTATCATGTTATCTTATAACAGGAGTACACAGGAGATATATATATATAGAGAGAGACTATGGAATGTAACACATAAGATGGATGCTTAAATTATTGCTAATTATATCACATATAGAGAGAGACTATGGAATGCCACACACAGGCAGCTGTAACACAGAAAAGGGAAGTTCACCGATTGAGACAACACAAGAAGGGAAATCCAGGGCTACAAAACACCGTTCTCTGAGTCAGACCTTGTTGGTGTTGTTGATTCATCTGATTCAGAATGCAAAAATTATTCTAGTTTAGGAGAAAATGGACAGAAGTCATCAGTACCCTAATCATAAGGTGGAGTTCAACACTGCTTTTAGCTGTATTCATCTTAAAAACAATCTTCAAGATACAGTATAAAAAGCCATGTAAAACGAATGCTGCAATGGATTATTAGTATTATTAGTAGTAGTATTCCAGATCCTGACAGGGTTTGAATGGCCTAAAATAATATTTTCTTTCAATTAGAAATTAAAGATCCCCCAAAACCAAGAAAGGATCATTTAAATACAAAAAAGATATGCCCACTGCTTAGAAGATTCTTAATATGTTTAGTGAATTGATGTAACAAACAAGCCAACAACTAAACCCAGCTCTTCTGTATCTCATATTCTAGCATGGTTTTCTGGGACCATTTTAAAAACTACTAGAGAAACTTTTTGAAAGTACATGCAGTGCTCATACTTTGACTCTCTCCAGAAAGAAAGACCTACTACACACTTGAAACAAGTTCCCCATGTGATTCTTACCCACAGCTAAATCTAAAACAAAAATGAATAAAATGAAAGTATGAGAGTTTTATAGCAGTAATTCTCAGCAGGAAAATTAGGTTTTGCTATTAATTTATTCTGTAACCTTGGGGAGTCTCCACATCTCTCTGAGCCACAGTTCTCTCAAGCACAAAGAAGTCTGTGTCCAGTCCCCTCAGAAGGATGATGTAAGGACAGCAAGTAGTCAGGTAGATATAGCACACAGCACTGTGCCTGCAACTTGCTCAAAGCAAAGGAAAGAGAACTACATAATAAAAGGTGGTACATGGGGTCATAGAGGACAGAATATATTGCTTGCTACTCTCTTCCTCTATGAAATAATAATCACCGATGATGATCATCAACATTAAACTTCATTACCTAACAACAACCACGTGTTAAATGGGATTAAAAACAAAAAAGTCATTATACAATTGCTATAATCATTGCTGCCCTGGGCTCAAACAAGACCAACACTGTCAGCAATCAGTCAGATTTTATTAACTATTAATAGAATCTGGGAGCAGTGAAGGGTGGGGATTGCTGTCTTTAGTTGTGTCCCTCCTGCTGAGTCTACCAGGCTCCAACAGATTGCTATAAGCCCATGATCAAATAAATGCCCCTGGTGAAACTTGGTAGGTCATAGAACAAAACAAAAAGACATGAATGATATCAAGGAGGGAAATTTGTGAGGAAGAGGAGGATGGATAGGTGTGGTGGAGAGGTGGGAGGTGAGAGGGGTCAGTAGGTGGAATTTATATATGTGAAATATTAAAATTAAAAAATAGTCAGTGTGTACCTATATTCTTACAATAAACCCACCACTATAACCACTACACAGTTAAAATTACAGCCTAAGATGGTAAACTCACAGGAGTGTATTAGTTCTCAAAGGAGAACAAATTGTTATAAGGCAAGGTCAGTCTACATATTGACTCTCTTCTACACATGACCATTTCTATTTCTCAGCTATGCTATGACACAGCCAGAGGGACTCTCCCTAGGATACCAGTATCGTGCTGTTTAAACTTCATTGCCACCAGACTTATGAGTCAAATGAACTCTACTTATAAAGTATCCAACCTCAATTATTTTGTTATAACAACATGAAATGAACTCATCCAGTAATCCCTTCACTTTTATTATTTTTGGTCTAAAAATGAATTTTATTGTTTTGATCTATTCTTTAAAATCCCTAATATAAAACTGCACTTCAATACCCTACTGAGCAAACTAAGGACATAAATTTAAACAAATGGCTTCTTCATACATCAGTCCTCTCCAGGATAATATGAGTCATTCCATGTAACTTTAGGTTTGAATCATTTCTATACCCATTTTGGGGGTCTTGGTGTTATATACTCAGTTTCCAGTTGTTTCTCTGTTGTAAAAAAAAAAAATCTATTTGAATGAATCCTTGATAAGGGAGCTATGTTGTGTTTCTTCCATTAGCTTAGCTCTGAGAAAGATGGTGAATATTTAATGGGATTGGAATTAGCTAGAATGTTTGAGCTGCATCAAGGACATCACTCAACAGTGAGGTCCCTGGGTAGGAATACAATTAGCAGACAGTGTCACTTCTCTATGACATAAGTTGACTAAAGATGGCACAGAAAGAGTTCGGAATAAAAACGGACACTGCCTACCTTTAGGACATCTCCTTTACACTGCTTTCCTCACCTGGAAGCATGCAGCAGTCAGAACATTTTCTCATTGGATAGTGCATCTAAGAAAAGGGATCGGTGTCTTGCCTGGCAGACCTGCTGTTCTTGAGCCCCAAGGTTCCCTTTTAGCTTTCAATTTCTTTCACATTAGATGTGAGTGCTGATGCAATGACTCGGGAGCTATGGCTCTCATTAGAATGTATCAAAGAGCAATGGGAGGGAAGAGGGAAGGCTTTATTTGAACTTCTAACCTGACAAATCTAATTTGCAGACAAATGAACCTAAGAGAACAATGGGCCTCATTGGTCAGAAAGTGCATTCCACCCCATGTCATTATTCCAGGTTTCAGCCTGGCAGCCTGTGAAAAGCTTAATAAGGCAAGCTAACCTTTAGTAATCAGTTTATGTTCTAAAAGTACCTCTGCTACAGAAACTTGCTCAGAAAAAAATACAAGATTTTGTTTCGCTAACTCCAATTTTCATCCATTAGTGGCATAAGCATTTATGGAGCCCCTGTGTTACATAAGGCAGAGGATTGGAAGGCAAAGGTGGGGGCCTGGTGGGGAAAAGCAATCATGAATCTGCCCGCACAGAGTTCACAATTTAATGTGGAAGACAAACCCCCACGGCAAGTCAGGGCAAGAGGTAGCATATTTTATTCCAGGACGGTGTAGGAAAGTGCAAGAGCACACACTGGAAGGTTCTGATTCTGTTTTAGGATCCATGACAGGTTCATGGAGAAAGTAACAGTTACCACTGAGAGATACACAAAAGTCACCCAGCATGTCAGGCCTCTCATTCTGTTTCAGATGCTCTCATCCTCGCTCATATCTCGCTACAGGTGCTCTGAAGGCCACCAGATCTTAGCAGACTAAATATTTCCCATGCAGCTGTAACCTCTGGCTGCCATTCTCTGCCTAGCATCTTACTCAGCTCCCCTCCAACACTATGGTCTTCCTAGCTTCCCCCTCAGTGACCATATTGGATGTGAGATATCTAAAACAGGGAGATGAACCTCTAACCAATTAAAAAGGAGGTACTGATGACAAACTTCCTTTTTCCTCCACCTAGGAACTGCTCTGAAAGCAGTTCACTTTTCCAAGAGCCACATAACAAAACTAAGCTATCAGTCATCTTGAGCAGAGACTTTCCTTAATGGGTTTGCTTTTCTTTCCTTCCCTGTTCCTCCTTTACCTCTCACTGCTTGTTCCCTGGAGGTGGCTTCCTTGAAGGAGAGTAGTTATTCTTAGCCTCTGCTTTCTGGAACTCACTGTCTGAAAAATTGAAGCACGTATAATCTGCTATAGTAGATGAGTTATATTCCAACCAGAAGGAAACATAAGCTCAAAACCTAAGGTTCCAAGACCTTAATTGAATAGGACCAGACAAACAATAAGAGAACAGAGACAGTAAATGAACAATCATTTGAGGCACCAAAGAAGGGAATAGTTGGTGCATCATTTTCAAAAGTTTCAGTATACACTCTCCCGTATGGGAAACTTTTCTCACTTGTGTCTCTTGAGCATTCAAATTATGGTGAGTCAAACCTGATAGGAGTTGTAAGTATAGAGAACACACAATATTCATAAAACAGAATCAAAATAAGTAAAACATCTCAAATTTTATCATTGATTACATAGAATTAGCAATGCTGTGGTGTGTCGAGTCAAACAAACAGCACTAAGATTGATTTCACCAGCTTCCCTTCCCTTTTTTAATGAACCTAACACAAAGTGGTAATTTATACATATACTTTTCATTATATGATTTTTCTAATCTTGTGAAAGTAAAAACTATATTATTTTCCCTTCCTACAACTCTTCCCACGTGCTCACCACCTTGGCCTCTTCTTTTTTCCTTAATTGTCCTGAGAGAGAGAGAGAGAGAGAGAGAGAGATTTCAGGACTGACCACTTGGTATTAAATAAACTATTGGAGGAGAAAGGCTCTTCCCTGGGGAAGACCATTTCTCCCCTTTCGGTATTCCTTAGTTGCCTGTAGTTCTTTATCTATGGTTGGGGCCCCATAAAATTACAACCTCCATGTCGGCATGTCGACTTACGCCATCCTTGTTTAGGTCTTGCTTAGGCAGCCATGTTGTTGGGATTCTATGGGAGCAGCTTCCCTCAAATTTCTAGGAGATACAATCAATCTCACAGCAGACTTCTTGTTCCTCTGGTTCTTGGGAGCATTCTGCTCTCTCTTCCACTATGATTCCTGAAGCTTAGGTACAGGAGTAGTGTTGTAGATTTATCAGTAGAGGCTAGACACCACCCAATCACACTTTTCTAAACTTTGATCTCATTAGTGGCTTTCTAAAATGACCTCCATCTGTTGTAAATATAAACTTTCTTTGATGGGTGGTGACAGCCATACTTTTATGTGGGCATAAGGATAAATACTCAGAATGCTGTTAGAAATTATGTTGTTTTAGTAAATTGGTGGAATAAAGTTCTCCTCCAATATCCATGACCTCACTAGTGCTAGGTAATTGTCTAAGTTTCCAGTACCAGGTGTAAATTCTCTCTTGTTGAGTAGGCTTTAAGACAAATTAAAGAGTTCTTGTTTACCACTAAGATATGCATGCCACTACTGAACCTTTATGGTTATTTCTCCATGTTGGCTATTGTGTGGTTCATAGGCATCATAGCTGGGTAGAACTGTTGATTGCATCCCTCCCTTGTAAACTTGCATGGTGCCCTCAGGCACCATGAAAACTAGTCCTCAGGGAGGAAGCCTTTTGATCATATCTAGTTCAATCCTTAGAATTCTGTGTCTGAAGTGCATGGTGTCTTCAGCAATTTGGACTTAGCCTTTAACCTCTAGTGGCAATCAAGAGTGACAGCAACAGGCTATGTGTCTTGGTAGGCTCTTGGTCAACCTGACCAACAACTTCAAAGGGGCCTTCTCATGCCTGGTATTGAGGTTTCTGGTAGACAGTCTATAGCTCTTGGAGAAAGCATTGCCAGACTAAGTGAGAAAATTTCATTTACGCTATGTATGTTTGTGTATGTAATTTTAGGTAAATAAATAATATGATTCTTTATGACTTTTCAGACATCTTTACTTTTATTTTACCCTCCTCTCTCACTCTCTCTTACTATATTAACCTCCCACTTCCCTCCCTAATTAAATCCCCCCATTTTTTTCATTTCCCTTTTCAAAACACTTGTACCCTGTTATGTTCTTCTCTACCACCACCAGCCATGTTCTCTTTTCTTTTCTGGTTTCTGTGGTTACTCCAGGTTATAGACTCACATCTGAAGATTTGGAAATAAAAGCCACAGATAGAGAGCATTCAATGTTTGTCTTTCTAAATCTAAGTGACCTCACTCAATATAATCTCTTCTAATTCCTTTCATTTACTGACATTATTTCATTTTTTTTCTTGCTGGTCAATAGTATTCCATAGTGTGTAAATAGTACATTTTCATTATCCTTTCATAGATTTTTAGGACATTTAGGTTATTTCTGTTTCCTAGCTATTCTGAGCAGAGCAGCAATGACCATGGCTGAGTAAATATCTATAGGGTAGAATGTCAAATATTTGGGGCATTTGCCAAGGAGTGGTGTAGGTGGGTCATGTGGTCAATTTAATTTTAACTTTCTGAGAATTCTACACAATAATTTCCATAGTGACTGCACCAGTTTGCAATCCCATCAACAGTGAATGAGGATTCCCTTTTCCCCACATCACTACCAGCTTCTGTTGTCCATTATTTTGTGGTCTCTGCCATTCTGACTGGGGTAAGACAAAATCCCAAAGCAGTTTTGACTTACATTTTCCTAATTGCTAAGGAGTGCTGTGGGATGTTCTGTATAGCAAATGTGTTGCTCTGATTGGTCAATAAATCTAACACTGATTGGCCAGTGGCTAGGCAGGAAGTATATTTGGGACTAACAGAGAGGAGAAAAGAAAGAATAGGAAGACAGAAGGAGTCACTGCCAGCTGCCGCCAGGACAAGCAGCATGTGAAGATGCCGGTAAGCCACGAGCCACATGACAAGGTATAGATTTATGGAAATGGATTAATTTAAGCTATAAGAACAGTTAGTAAGAAGCCTGCCACGGTCATACAGCTTGTAAGCAATATAAGTCTCTGTGTTTACTTGGTTGGGTCTGAGCGGCTGTGGGACTGGCAGGTGACAAAGATTTGTCCTAACTGTGGGCAAGGCAGGAAAACTCTAGTCCACAAAGGAGGATGAATAATTTGGGGGTATTTCTTAGCCACTTTTGTCTCTTCTTTTGAGAATTCTGTCTAGATCTATAGTCCATTTTTAATGAGTCATTTGTTTGTTTGCTGACTGGGTTTGTTTGTTTTGTTTCTTTTTTTTTTTTTTGCTTTTTTTATATTTTTGAGTTCTTTAGGTATTCTTGATATTAATCATCTGACAGATGTATAGCTAAAAAAAAAAACTCTCCCATCCTGGGAGCTACCTCTTCATGAAGCTGATTGTTTCTTTAGGTGTGGGGCTTTTTAATTTTATGACATGCACTTGTCAATTGATGGCTTCTTGGGCAAATGGTATTCTATTCAGAAGGCCCTTTCCTACACCTAGTCCCTGTAGGTAATGCCTTGTTTCTTCTAGCAGTTTAAGTATTTCAGGTTTCACATTTAGGTCTTTGATCTATCTGGAGTTGGAATTAGGTTTTGTGCAAAGTGACAGATAGGGTCTAATTTCATTCTTCTACAGGTGGACATCCAGTTTCCTAGTGTCATTTACTTCCTCCCTCATATGGTTTTGGAGTATTTTTCAAATATTAAATATCTATAGTTACATGTATTCATGTTTGGGCCTTTGATTTTGTCCCTTTGGCTTACATGTCTGTTTTTGTGGTAGTACCATATTGTTTTTATTACTATGGCTCTGTAGTACATCTTATAGCCTGGAATTGTAAAAATTCCAGCATTATTCTCTTTGTTCATGTTTATTTTAGATATCTGAGGGGTTTTGTTCCATGTGAATTTTAGAATATTTTTCTATTTCTCTGAAGAATGAGATGGGGCTTTTGATTGGGATGGCATTGAACATGTAAATGATTTTTGGTATAATGGTTGTTTTTAAAATATTCAATCTATAGCATGGGATGTCTTTCCATTTTCTAGCATCTTTCTTTATCAATTTCTTCATAAATTTTAAATATTGGGCAATTCTGGCTTAGACTACATCTTAAAGACAATGGGAATCCAGCAGATAGCAACATAATCAGATTTTCCTTTTTTGAACATCACTCTGGCACTAAAGTCAATTTAGATGCACAGAATAATAATACTAAAGTAATTCAGAACTAAAATGTGTGTGTGTGTGTGTGTGTGTGTGTGTGTGTGTGTGTGTGTGTGTGTAATCCTCATTCACATATGTCAATACAGGCACACATGTGCCATGCATGCCACATGTAAGGAAGTCAGAGGACAATCTCTGTGTTGTTCTTCTCATTTTACCTTGTTTCAGATGATGTGCCTTTACTATTTTCTATTTCATATGCCAGGATATCTGGCTGGGAATTCTCTTGTCTCTGCCTCCCATTTCCTGGTAGTAACACTGAGATTGCAGATGCAAATTTGACTTTTTTATGGATTCTGGGGGTAAAACTGAAGTTCTCACTTTTGTGCAGTGAGAAGCACTCTCACATATGAATCCCTCTCTCAAGTCTCAAATGAAGTGTTATCCTTGTTCTGAAGTAACTTTAATGGTGCTGGAGAAATAGTTTGGAAGTTAAGAGCACATACTGTTCTTCTAGAGTATATGAGTTTAGTTCCCAGCTCCTACACAATTACCTGTAATGTCAGCTCCAGGGGAATTCAATGCCTCTGGCCTCTGAAGGTACCTGTACTCATATGCACATACTCATATTCAGATACACATGCATATAATTAAAAAATTATAGTAGGAATGAAGTAGCATTTGTGCTACTGAGCAGATTCAAGAAGTTGACAAGAAATGATGAAAGCTGGATGCAGGTATGAAAGAGATGTCACAGACTTGCTGTGGGCTACACATGAATAATTTGGCAGATGGAAACCCATTTACAGAGTTGTATCATTGTGAAGATAAATTAGAAATTAATTTATCTTTGGGAATGTAAAGTATGACATATGTCTGTGGTAACCAAGTAGAGGGGTTCAGAAATAGTATATTACCAGGAATACATATCTTGAAAGAATGAAGAGACAGTGTTGAACTCACTGGTTCTCCTATTATTTCATTACAGTCGATTACATGGGCTAGAAACCAAGGCTCAGAAACAGCACATAGAGATACAGAAAGAGGAGACGCCTGCTGTGGGATGATCTGTATGTCCTGTGGGAGCCCTTCTTGGGTTCTTTGTGGCGTTACCCAGCAGGTCCGTATAGAGGATGATTAGGACCGTGGGCCTGAGTGCAGGTGTTTGAGATGGTCTGCACTTGGCTGTGCTGGGGGATGGTCTGTATGTCAAGTTGTTCTGATTGATCAATAAATAAAACCTGATCGGCTGTGGCTAGGCAGGAAGGATAGGCGGGACTAACAGAGAGGAGAAATAAAAGGACAGGAAGGCAGAAGGACTGGCTGCAGCCGCCGCCATGACCAGAGACACTGCAGCCGCCGCCATGACCAGCAGCATGTGAAGACGCCGATAAGCCACCAGCCACGTGGCGAGGTATAGATTTGTAGAAATGCGTTACTTTAAGATATAAGAATAGTTATTTGTAGAAATGCATTACTTTAAGATATAAGAATAGTTAACAAGAAGCCTGCCACGGCCATACAGTTTGTAAGCAATATAAGTCTCTGTGTTTACTTGGTTGGGTCTGAGCGGCTGTGGGACTGGCAGGTGGCAGAGATTTGTCCTGACTGTGGGCAAGGTAGAAAAACTCAAGCTACAGACGCCATGCCCTTATTTGAACTTAACCATGTCTCTATGTGAAGTGTTTCTCTGCATGACTATCAGCAAGTAGTTTTCTATCCCACACCCTCTTGTAGGACAGCCATGATTCAGAATCACCCACATTTCTTGTTTCTTCTCCTACATGATAACCACCTATACCCTTTTTAATCCTGTTGTTTTGACTTTAACATGCTCCAGCCTTCCTTATTATCACCACCTATGCACATTCTTTATTTACTGAAGAGTATTGGACTATGTCGTATCTAGTACTCACTTCTAACCCATTCTCCATTATCTTGTGAGAATTAAAGGTACTACATTATGGCTGCTTGTTTTCCTAGGCACTTCATCTTTGGTGACACCTCATGCTTCATTGCTGTAAACACACTAAGACCCTGGCACCTGGAAATTATAGTTTCAAACTTACCACTTTCCATCCACAGTTCTCTGACACTTCTCTTTGTCCAACTACTTCTTGCCCATCAATCATTTTGGAACTTATTATCCTTTGACTGCCTACATAATTTTTTCATTTTCTTCCTGATTCTGCTTCTATTTTATTATTTTTACCATCTGAATGTTTTGGTCATTTTCCTGTTTCTAAAACTTATTGAAACTAAACATACATGGACTCATACAGGAATCTCTTGACTGTCTTCCTTCAGGAACTGCATTATTGCTGAAGGAATCCACAAAACATTATAAGTCAGACTGATGTCACCATAAATTTGGGTTCATCAAGTCACTGAGTATGTGATACCAGATTATTCTGTTTATCTCTGTGACAAACACTTTTAAGAAAAGTGGCTTACATGAGTCATTTCTTGGGTTCAAGGAGGAGCAGGTCTACCACTACAGAGTTGAAGGCAGAAATATCATGGTAGAATAGAGCACACTGGAGCTAATCCCATGGTGGAGGGAGACAAACCGAAAAGGGAAGAGGTTAAGGTCAAGATACCTTTCAAAATCATGCCCTATTGACCTAATTATCCCAATCTGGTCCTACTTCTTAGTTTTCTGCTACCTCCCACTAATTCCAGTGTATTATAAATCCATCAATAGAGTCAACCCATTGATTAGGCCAGGGACCTCATGACCTAAGCACCTCTCAATAGCAACAAGAGTTAGGAACTAACTCTTCAACACATGAGCCTTTTAGGAGGACACTTCAGATCCAAACTGTATTAAGCATTAGCCTTAGGTCTGATAATTTCTCTTGAGTAACACTTCCTCATAACTCTTACCTAAGATTTACCAAGTTCCCATCAGTGTCTTATAATCTCAGGTTTCCCTACTTCTGTCTTTAGTCTCATAAAATGAGACTAAACTCTGCCTTACAAGGAAAGTAATCACTGTCATATATACATACCCTCAGCTTCTCAACAAATAATAGGAAATCTCAATGCATTTGTACACAGAAACCTAGAGATCATCCTAGCTGTGACATATCCCTTGAAATATTTTCAATACTCTTGATCCTCCAGCCATTCTTGAAAGTGACCTAGTCCTTTGAGCTTCAATGACAATAGCTCACAAACAGGACTATTTATGAATGTAATTTTAAATATCACAGTTCTAGGGGGTGAGTTTAAGATTAAGGTACCAGTATATTCACTGTATATATATACTGTGTACTGTCTCACAGGTGGTATCTTACAAGTATGCCTTGCCATGGTAGAACAGGTGAGACCATTTCTCCCAGATTTCTTCAATAAGAATACCAATATCACTCATGAGGGCCCACCTTCATGACCTAATCACTCCTCAAACCTCAACTACCATTTAGGATTAATATTTGAACCTATAAACTTGGGGCACATAATTATTTATACCGTATCAATACTCTATGTAATTTTCTTATCTGTGCCATTTTAAGGGGTCTTTGTCAAGCATCTTTAAGCATCCTTAAGTGTCTGACATCTTTAAAACAAAACTAAAGTAACTCTTCAGTTCAGCCCTAAACATCTAAATACCTCTGTCACTCTCCTCCAGAGCTCTAAAATATCTCCAAGATCATGAAATATCTTGAAAGAGGGGATAGAAAGAATGTAAGAACCAGAGGATGCAGAGGAGTGCTTGAAACACCATCTTCTGGGGCTAAAGAGTTGGCTGAGTGGTTAAAAACACTTGTTCTTGTAGAGCATCCTGGTTCAATTCCCAGCACCCATATGGTAACTCATAGCTTTCTATAACCCCAGCACTAGAAGATCCAACACCCTCTTCTGACCCCCAAAGTAACCAGGCATACACATAGTGTGCATGCATACATGCAGGTGAAACAACCATAGACATAAGATAACAAAATAAGTCACTTTTAAAAAGAAAGAAACACTTACTTCTGGATAAGACATGGGTGTTGCACCCAATAGCTCACAGCAGCAATGGCTGCCTGCACAAAATCTGCACAATATGTAGCCCCGAACATTTCATCATGACTAGAAGGCAGACCAGATGTCATAATTCCCGGCTAAAAAAAGCAACAGATTAAGGTGCAACCACTGTGTCAAAGTTAAAACAACACTGATAAGTTGCTCAAATTTCATCAAATAACTTTAAATGCAATGGGTCATTAAAAAAAAATTTTAAGTGGGGCAGTAAGATGACTCAGCGGATAACTTTGCTGGCCACCAAGTGTGGCAAAGTAAGTTCTATACCTAGGACTCACGTAGAGGAAGGAGAGACCCAACTCCCCACAAACTGTTCTCTAAACCCCGCTGTGGTTGTATTGTTTTCCCCAAAATATTGTGCACCCTAATAAACTTATCTGGAGTCAGAGACAGAACAGCCACAATATTAAACATAGAAGTTAGGCAGTGGTAGCACATGCCTTTAATCCTAGCATTCCAGAGGCAGAAATCCATGTGCTCAAGGATACAGCCAAGCACGGTGACTCACGCCTTTAATCCCAGAAAGCAAGCCTTTAATCCCAGGGAGTGATGGTAGAAAGCAGAAAGGTATATAAGGCGTGAGGACCAGGAACTAGAAGCATTTGGCTGGTTAAGCTTTTAACTGGTTAAGCTTCAGGCTTTCGAGCAGCAGTTCAGCTGAGACCCATTCTGGATGAGGACTCAGAAGCTTCCAGTCTGAGGAAACAAGACTAGCTGAGAAGTTGGCCAGGTGAGGTTAGCTGTGGCTTGTTCTGTCTCTCTGATCTTCCAGTGTTCACCCCAATAACTGGCTCAGGTTTGATTTCATTAATAAGATCTTTTAAGATTCATGCTACACCCCACAAATGTGTCATGGACACATACATGCATACATACACACACGAAATAAGTGAATGTGTTTTTTAAAAATCAGGAAAGTAGGAGGAGGGCTTGTTGGAAGAAGAAGGGGTTGGAAGGGGTCATTAAATCTATGTCATCATTTCTTACCAACTTATAACCAATAACCAAAAACTTAGCAACCTGGTTTATGCCCTAAAGCTCTAAATTCCTTGAATATGACTGCTTCTCTCATATGGGCATGTTATTCACAAACGTGTGCTCTCACCTCATTGTTTGCTTTTTTCGTCATGTCTAATTTTAATTACTGTGTTTTTAATGAGATCTATAACTGCTTTTGTCATTGCCATAACTCTCATGTTTTTTTATTCCTGGTCAGCAAGGAGATCGGACAAGGGTTATCCAGATGCAATGCCAGCAAGGCTGAACGTCTTCATTCCTCTGGTTTGTTGAAGCCTCTGCCACTTTCCTACACTGGACCTCCAAGTGAAGCCCTGAACGGCAATGTCAGCCAATTAAAAAGATGCCCATTAAGTTAAAAATCACTGAGCTGAGCGACTCAGAAGAGCATGAAAAACCAATCCACCTTTCACAGAGTCATGGCAAACAGCCTAGCCTGGGGGCCTCCCAAGCCTTTACTTCCACTGCTTTCAATAGCTCTTTATGAGGATAGATATCTTTTACTATTCAGTCTTTAACTTGCCAACCATTTAACATTAAGTTATGACCTAAGAGAAGGCAGCAGCAGGAAATTCAGCGAGGTAGACGGCTCCCCTGACAAAAACAACTCAGGTCCAATAGCTCTGAAACCTCCATCCCTAGGACAAAATGTAATAGAGTAGGTCTTTCTTGAGTCTCTTTGTCACCAACCCTCCATGATATAATGCCACAGTTAACAAATAGTTTTCTCACTCACTTCCCTCTAAGGAACTGCCCCACCGGGAACACTATTTCCTCCTATTTCTAATGCTGTAATCATTCCTCTTCGGTGATTTCTAGCCCAGTCTATATTGAGCATCTCCAAAAGTAGTTTCTAATAGAGGAATACTAGGCCCTACATCTAAATATTTGGCTTCAACTGACCTTACAGCTTGCCATGAGATTCCATTATAAATATGACAAGTTTTTATTTGAGTGCTCCCAAATATTCCATGTGCAGTGTGAAAGCTGCTTGCAAAAACTTTGTTTGTGACCAGCAGTGTTGGTGTGTTATACAGCACACATTCCCACCTTTGTTCACTGTAAGCAAACATGTGGTTTTTGTCTACTTGATCAACTTCATGCATTGAACAATGTGCTAGAGTTACTAATGATCTAACATACCCATGGTAATGTCCTTCCCCTGCCCAATAATACGTCTAACATACTACTATGAGATGCTTTTGCTTTTCTAATTGATGGAGGGTAAGAAAAGTCTGCTAAGTGGTGCGAGGTAAAGAAATGTGGTGTGTTTGTGTATGTGTGTGTGTGTGTGTGTGTGTGTGTGAGAGAGAGAGAGAGAGAGAGAGAGAGAGAGAGAGAGAGAGAGAGAGAAGTGTGGAGAGATTTAGAGATTTCTCTTCCTAAAAGATATAGGTCAGTCTGTAATCCTACAAATACAGCTACCATTGGTCAAGATGGAAGTGGGGACTGGGGATTTGCCAAGGTGAAAGGCAACACAAGAAGGATGGCAGAATGGGAAAGTACTTATTAACCACGGCTCTTAGCTTCAGGCAACATGAAAGAACTCTGCTTTATCTAAAGATGATTCGTTAAAATCATTTAACATCTGGAAAATTCAGCTGTAAGCTATACTTCTCTCTGCAAAACTCCAAACAGCACAGCGCAGTGCTGCAAAGTGCTGCCGTGGAGGGTTTCAGTCCTGCTACACCCCTGCACTGGTCCATCTAGTCTGGGAACTGCATGCTGCCATCTATGGTGCTAACTTTGATTCTGAGTAACAGCCTAAAGCACCTAGGGAGAGCCTATACCAGTGGTTTTCAACCAGTGAGCTTGGACCCCTTGGGGGGCTAAATGACACTTTTCACAGGGTTCACCTAAGACTATCAGAAAATACAAATATAAACATAATTCATAACAGTAGCAACTTTAAAGATATGGAGTAACAGTGAAAATAATGTTATAGTTAAGGGTTACCATAACATGAAGAACTGTAATAAAGGGTAGCAGCATTAGAAAGGTTGAGAACCAATGATCTAGACTGTAGTGCTATGGCCCCAATCAAGAAATGTTTCTAAGACAAGTGAGTGGGAACCTCAGCTTTGATGCTGAAAAGTTGGCTCTGACCAAGAACTCATAAGATGCCGAATTCCTGGAATCAGAGACAGGAAGGTCATGTGCTGAAATATCACAAAGATGGCTGATAACTCAGGACAAGTGAAACCTCACTTAGTCCTAGGAGAGGCTATAAAACCTTAGTTGAAGATAATTCATTATACTAGTCTAATTTTATAGAAGATCAAAAGGTTTCTTTTAAATGTAAATGAATCAGTCCATGAGAATGAACTGATTATCAGCCCTACTCCCAAGCATGTTAGCTTCTACTACTCTAGCAAATTACTACAACCTTAGTGACTTAAAACACATAAATTCATATACTGTAGTTCCAGAATGAGTGGCTCTAAAGCAAAATGCCAGTATTCATTCCGGAAGACAGGGAACACAATCCATTTCCTGACCTTCAACCGCTGATGTTCTATATGCAGTGACTCAAGATACCCTTATGGCAAGAACTGCTCTGTCCTCACACTGTGACCCTCCCAGCTTATAAAAACTCTTTTGGCTACACGGAACTCATTTGATAACTCAAGACGATCTTCTCTTTTCAGTGTCGTTAATTTAACCATATCTGCAAATTCCCTTCCAGTGTGTTAGCTAATACCTACAGGTTCAGGTAGAGATGCTTGGGGTCTCTTATTCAATATACAGCACCTGATAACATAAAAGCATAACTATTTCTCATGTGGTGATGCCTATCGAACCTGTTGCCTCATTTGTAGATCTGAACTTTGACTGACACTCACGGTTTTTAATTTCACTTTGTCCAATAACAGAATCAGCAGGAGTGGATGGTGTAATCAAATAGTAACCTGGGGACAGCTTACTAAAGGGAGTTTGAAGGAAAAGGTGAGTACAGAAACACCAAGAGAGAACTGCACATTGGAGATAAGACACTATTGACCTCTAAGCTTGGATGGCCTGTGAGCAGATCTGAAAAGAAGACACTTCCATGGGAGAACTCCTAGTGGGAGCAAGATCACTTGATCCCAGGAGTTATGGATATTGAGATTTGCATAAGATTTTAAGTTCTCTTCCTCATTGATTATTTGTCTCTTTAGTGTTGACTTTAAAGTTTTTCTATCACTTAGGTGAGTCAAAAGTAGCCTAGCTCCCCATAGTCCATTTTCAGAGTCCTCATTAGTCCCACACCAATTTGTCATTTGCAGAAAAAAAAATTATGAAATCCTCAAAAGAAAATGGAGGGGGCGGTGTAAACATTAGGCATGGCTGGCAGTTTATACATGGTAGCATCCATTATCTAATATTTTTCAACATCTCCACTTTAAAATTACTTTGGCTTATATAGAAACCAGTGAAATTAAAGCCAGAGAGAAACCAAGGCATCATGATATATCCAACATGTCATCTCAGGTCCAGATCACCACAGCCTAAGCTTATGTGGTCATCTGAACAATGTTCAGCCTTCACTTCTGAACACTTTTTCCTCACCACTGAAAACACCACTGTCCATGCCAACAGCCCAACACTGAGCCTTGTCTCACTTCTGTGAGCATCTTTGTATTTTATCACTGGGTTGTGCTGAAGGCTGAGAAAGATATTAAATATGGGCCAGGACAAAAAAAAATCACTGAAAAGCCACTGTTCCTGACACCGACAGATAACAAGCAGAAGAAGAACACATTTTACTGCCATATCTGTGACTCTCTCTCAGCCAGAAGAATGAAGCTGACTGCATACCATTGAATCCCTTCACTGCTGCAGCATGGTCATTTGCATCCTGCCAGGATGGCCTCAGGAGACATGTCTAATGTAGTTTCAGCTCAGTTGGGTGGTTCTTTCAAAATCATGTATTTGTAGAGAAGTTCTGTTGATGAAAAATACAAGTGCATGTGTAGAACTGACTTTTAAAGCCTTCCTCACACTGAATGCTTTATTCAAATAGAACTTCCAGCAATTCAAAGTCAAGAGCTCAGGAAAGAGTTAAGAACTCCTTCTAAACACAGTCCTACCCGAGTATGTCGGTACAGTCTGAACACTGACAGAGTCACGCTTTCAAAATAGCAGACCTTATCTACCTTCCAGAAGTCTCCCTATGTGGTGAGCCCTAAGCAGCATAGAATTTACGAGGCCAATTATAATTACCTGGATTTGTTTTGATTATGCTGTCACTTGCTTATTGCTCTCTTTCTAATTTGTTTGTGAAATCGATATGAACTAGTAGAGGATGGGCTTTTTCACGAAGGAAAAAAAAACGAGCTATTTTTGTAGCATGAGAAAAGCTGATCATTTCTGGTTTCCTCAAAGCAGTCTCTAATTTGATTGCCCAGATGAATGAAGGAACAGTAAGAAACTTATTCTAAAAGCCAGAGATAATTTTTGTAGACTTGGTAGTAGACATCAATTTCTTCATAACATATCAATACATCCTTCTAAATAACAAAATATAAATGAACCATGATGTGGAATATAAATATGTTTAACTAATAGAAAACACTCTTTCTAAAACTGTTAACAATTGCACAAAATGTCACAATGGTATAAACTGTAGAGATGCATGAGAATAACACAACCTGAATGTCTTTACAGTCTACTTGTCAGTCTCCTGAACCTGTGACAGCTATGGCCTCTCATCAGTTGTTTTTTTGTCATCCTTTGGTAAGTTCAAAGGGGCAAGAGCCACACTTACTTCCTGCCTCTTCCCACACACACATTTTCATCCCTGCACATATCATTGTGGAACTACTTTATCTTTTCAAAGAAAGAAGAGCCATCATTAAACATATGTGCATTAGCAAAATATGCCTCATCAGAAATAAATAGACATAAGAATTTCTGAAAAGTAAAAAGCCGTGAATCCTCTTTCCTAATCACAAGGCCTCATTCAAAACTATAATTGAACAGACTAATTATTAAAGGTAATTCAGCATTGCTTTGGGTTTGAATAGAGTCAGCCCAGTGCCAAGGAGTGAGCATTGTGAGACTCTTATTACAAATGTTTCCTAGGAGAAATTACTAATCATTCATTGAGATGATTTTTTTTTCATGTTTACAATTCATGTTCCTTTATCTTTGTTGACCACATTTCATGAACCCCTATAACTTGCATGTACACTTGAAAATTGCAAATTTAAAATTCAATGTTCTCAAGTCACAGCTAACAGCCAGTACAGCCCACTCTCCAGGCAAAATTCATAAAGCCTAAGGTAGCCATGCCAGCATCTTGTAGACACTCCTAGGGAAGACAGGCCTATGTGAGGTTATCCAGAGGGACACTAGAAGCTGGCTCTTCCTGGAAAATGAATCTTGTTTTGAGCTTTATAGAAAGCTTCTTACTACAATGGGAGTTCCACAAGGCATAGCCTTTCTGTTGCATGTGTTACTAGTACTAACACACTTGTGCTGGCTAAAAGAAAAAATACAATCCAAATAAAAATTCTAAGGCAGGGAAATAAAAATAATTACAGACAGGAAAGAATGTAATGAAAGAGCAATCTGGGAGTTTTCTACAAGAGTAGAGAAAATAAAGTATTTTCCTGCAGGAATTAAAATTATCCAGTTCAAAATTAGTGACTAATGATCAAAATACTTGCTACTTAAATGGCCTGTCAAATTATAACTATGTAGATAAAATACTCCTTCAGAAGCTTGAGGACAGTTCCCTTGGTAAAGCCCCTACTACACAGGCATAAGGACCCCAGTGCAGGTCCCTAGTAACTTCCCCCAAAAGTAAAAGCTAGGCATGATAGCACTGAGAAGGTGGAGCCAAATGAGTCCATAGAGCTTTCCAGCCAGCTTCTCTTGTGGAAGCACTGAGCTCTAGCTCCAGTGAGAGATTCTTATCTCGAAAAATAAGGTGAATGTAGTAAAGGAAGAACCCCAGCATCAGCCACTCGACCCTGCACACATTATCCCTACATGATAGGTTTGTCTGAATAAGTGGGCAACTGTTGATCTGAGGTCGAGGGCATAGTACAAGATGATTCCAGGGCATCTTATGATTCTTTAACTTAGGAAAGTATTTGAAGGAAAGAAGGTATAGAAAGGGTAGCCACATGCCAAAAGAGTATTAAAGTTAACTAAGTTAACTTGGAAGGTCATAGCAGTTAAAACTGGGAAAAAAAAAAACTTTTTTAGTACAAATACAAATAACAGCACTATAATTGAACTCTAACACAGAGAATAAAGGAAGCAGTCATAGGCCACAGTGACTTAAAATGATTGAATAAATAAATAAATGAAAAACAGGGTGTGGTGGTATTCTAATTGTACTGAAATGTGATTTTTATTGTATGTTAATAAATAAAGTTGCCCCGGGGGTCAGAGCTACTAAAGCCATAGACAGAGCGTGGTGGTGGTGGTGGTGGTGGTGGTGGTGGTGGTGGTGGTGGTGGTGGTGCATGCCTTTAATCCCATAGATCTCTGTGTGTTCAGGGATACAGCCAGCATTGGAGATATACGCCTTTAAGACCTAGAGGGCTGTACATACAGACAGTGATGAAGCAGTCATGTGTTTGGGTTTACAACCAATGAGAAGGGAGAACAAAAAGACTATGAAAAGACATACACACAGGAAGTAGCTCTCTTTCGGAGAGCTAGGACCACTGCAGGAGGAAGGGTGAGATTTTAGCTCTGAGCTCTGACCTCTTGGCTTTCTCTTTTACATTGGTTCTGTGCTTCTTATTTAATAAGACAGTTGGTTACATCTACAACAGGGTAACTCTTTCATATAGAATATATACATATATAAATGTATATGTTACATATATGCATAAAACAACAATTAATGAAAAAAGAGGATATGAATTTAAAAGATAGCAAAGAGGGATATATGGAAGGGTTGGGAGGAAGAAAGGGAAGGGAGAAGTAATGTAATTAGTAATTCTGTTATAATCTAGAAAATAAAAGAAAACATACTGTAGATGGAATAGGAAAAAGAGAAAATCACTTGCAGCACCACAATAAAGTTGCTACCAGTAAGACTCACTGATAGTGAAGGATTGAGCAACCAAGCATAGCTCTTTAGCGTAAAGCTTGTGCCATTCATGCACCCCACCCCCAACACACATACTGAGAAGGACACCAGGCCTCTCTGTCATCTCCAAATCCATAACCTCAATCTAATTGTGAGAAATCATCAGAAAGATCCAACTTGAGGGATGTTTGAATCTGAAATGTCTCTACAGGCTCATGTTTTGAATGTGTATTCCTCAGCTATTAGCTGTTTGGAGGAGCCTATAGCGTTCCTAGCAGGTGATACCCAGCTAGTAGAAGTAGATCACTAGGAGTGAACCTTTGGTTTATAGACCTGATTTTACAGTCCTTCTACCTCCTCTTCTACAGTGTTTCAAGGGCTTCAGAGTAAGGAATGTAGATGTCTCCTTTAGAACTGAGCACTCTAGATAGAAACATTTGGCAGCACACTAACAGTGACCTCAACATTTATGAAATATAAGATAAGGAGACAATAGTCTCCTCTACAGCTCTCTGCCACATTCTCTTCCACATCACTTTCTCATCATTCATGCAGTGTTTTACATGAGGTTGTCCCTTCCAGTTAGGATCAGATAAACAAACCTAGACCCTTGTTAACTAGAGATCAGGTGCCATTGCCAGATTATGTGAGGACATTGGTTGATGGCAACAGAAGCAACCCTAAAAATCACCTACTCCAGTGCTTCTCAACACTGCCAGACCCAAAGCCTCTGACTGGTTTTTGGTGTTGTAGTTTTTAACAGATATTTTTGTAGTGATCCTTCATTATCCTACAGCTGAAATCCAAATATAGTAAAACCAACTGACACGCACTTTCAGATGCATGTGGGCAAGACTGTACTATCTATAATAAAATGGAGGATGGTAGAGAATTGAGTTCAAATAAAATAGCATGCATTCTACAGTGAAGATGTTTGAGTACAGCTACACAAAGAAACACAAGAAAGCCACCAGGCACTCAAGTTCTGCATAAATTATCCAGGCTGTTACTGCCTCAAATGTAGATTGACATGAGCATTACAAGTCAAATTCCTGAAGGAGCTTCCTGTTGGCACATCACTTCCTAGATGATGAACAACTCTTTGAAAGTCCCAAAGAAGACGAATTAAATTTTCTCCCAAGGTGTACTTATTGATTCCTGTAAAATTCATCACCTGTAAACTATGTGGCTGCATTCCCTGACACAATACAGAGAATATGCTGGTGTGTGTGTAAAAGGGTTAGACTCTAGGTCAGAAGCTCAAAAAACAAGTTTCAACTCCATCTTCAAGGTCCTCAGAGAGACATTCAAAGCCATGCCAGAGAAATGGCACTGTTTTTACCCATTTTGACCCTAGGTATTTCTAGTTTCCACCATATAGATGTGAGGTGAGTTTCAGCAACCATCTTGACAACTAAAAACATCCCCATATATTATTAAAATGTACCCAGGACATCAAACCATTAATTCAAGCCAGCCAGTGTTTGACAGAAATGGAGGCTGGGCTCCACATTAGCATTCTCCCATCATCACAGAATGGGCTAAAGGATGGACATGATGCAAGAAGAGAGGATAATTCTTCCCTACAGTCACTCCTGCATCTCCTCCATTCTTCAGCCTTTGGTGTTCATCATGTAAACTTGAGTTTTTCCATTCCCTATCAACACTAAAAACATAACAGAAACTTCTGCCCATCTTAAAAACCTATTTTCCCATTAGCTAAAAGCCAGAGAGATTAGTCCAGGAATTTCCTATAAATCTGTTTTTGGACCCACTCTTTCATTGTAGCCTTTTTATGTGTTAGTCCCAAGACAAATATGATAAAAATACTCTGGGATTTGCTCCAAAAACAAGGAAGAAATGTGATTATTTTAAATTGTGTCTCTAGGCACTGGCACTTTGTTCTACTGGAGAATCTCAGATGTGGAGCTCCAGGTTGAGGAGGGAGTTGGGGCGGATCTGGTAGTTATTCTCTGAGTCCTGTGGCTTCAGGTTCTTTCTTTCAATATAATGTAGTACTAAGGGTAGCAAAAGTCCAAGAGGAGAGGGTATGGGAGGTGGTATGAGGATGTCTCATAGCTGAGTGTAGTCCTGCTGAAGGTGCAGTCCACCTCTAAGCCACTTTGAGACCATCATGTCATTTTTGCCATTGGAGGACTTGGTTAGTTGGTCTGTTTTGCAGGGATTCATTTTGTTTATATTTCGCTGCTCTGGGAACAAACCCAGATTCATCCCTTTGCTAAGCAAGTGCGCTAACATTGAGCTGCGTCCCCAGCTACCACGCTCTTGACATAATATTAGACAACTAGTTCCCTAACTACCTCATATTGATGGAAATGTTTACCACGAATGTGTTTTTCTTATGCCAAGTACCCTTTGTATATAGCTTACTATTGGGTGAGATAAAACTATAATGTGTTGCAGTTTCTCTCTCTGATTTTTCAGTACTACATTACAGTCCTTTGTACAAGAAGAAATTGTTTCCAGGGAAATGTGGTTAGTATTATATTACCATCCTTTGCATTGACAAAATTCCTAAACAACCTGTCAAAATGACAAAAACTTTTCGGTAGACACTGTCAGATAAATTAGACACAGATCCATTCTCACATACAGGTTCATTAAAATTATCTAATTTAAGGCTCATGAAGCTATTTCTGAAACAGCATTTCATTGTATAAAGTACTGTATGCTTTTCAGAGAAATACTGTTGGCATATTTAAAGCCCATCAAAGTTATCACTCGTTAGGGATTTCTGTTAGATGACGCTTAACAAAAAGTCAATTGTACATTTTAAGAAGGATTAATATTCAGTAACAAATCAAAAGCCATTTTGTTCATCGAAGATTAAGTGCTTCAGAGGTATTAGAGACTAAGAAATTTGATGGTCAATTCCCTTTAAAATACGAAATTTTGAACTAAATGTAGAAAAGTACCAGATTCTGGCTTTTTAACTAGAAAATACATTTCCATATTTTTCAATCTCCAATTCAAGACCAATGTTGTTGTAATTCAGAGAAGTTCTTTCCTTTTCTTTCATGTGCATCTACCACTACTACTGGTACTACATACCCTGAAGCAAACACAGTGTGAGTCGAACCCACATCTATCGCCAAAATAGATTCAATGTTTACATTTTAGATGGAAATGTAACCTAAGAATTCAGGAAAGATACATTTGGCTACATTCAGCTCTAGTTGAGAGAGATGCACTTGGCATTAGGGATAGCAAAGTATGTGGTATGGAATTTTTCCCTTGGAAAATTGGATAACTAAAATGAAGATGAAGGAAAGGGTACCCTAAGTTAACATGTGCTCTGAATATCCTAGATTATCAGCTTGACACAGTGAGTGTAGAGTCATAAGAGAAGACTCTATTGAGGAATTTCCTGGATCAGGAAGCTTGTGTGGGTCTGTAAGGGACTGTCCTGATTACTGATTGATGGGTGAGTGCCCACCACACAGGGAGCAGCACCATTCTTCAGACAGCTGGTTCTGGTTTGTAAAGAACTAGCCAATCATGAGCCAGTGAGTGAGCTAAAGAGTCACCCCTCAAGTAGAGTTCCTCCATGGGTTTTACATGGAGCTCCTGCTTAAGTTCCTATCCTGACTCCCCTCAGTGATGAGTTGTGAGCTGGAAATACAAGCCAAATAAAGTCATGCTTGCCCAAGTTTCTTTGGTCAAAGAGCTTTATCACAGTAGCAGAACAAAACCAGGACAGCATCTCTAATTTTTATTTCACTAGATGGCTTCATCTAACTCCTGGCCCTCTCCACCTGCAGCTCCAGCTGGCACAATAAACCTCTCCTCTACTCTTGGTCAGAACTGGATATTCCCCTGCATCCCTGCCTAGGTCTACACTGCAGCATTTCCCCAGGGAATTCCCCTAAGGGAAGGAAAAAAATTGCACAAAGTCACTTGAAGTTCTAATACAGTGGTGGTTTCCATCAGAATGGCTCCCAAAGACTCATGTTTAAATGCTTGGTCCCCAGTTGGTAGAATTGTTTTGGGAAAGATATGGTAGCATGGCCTTGTTGTATGAAGTATGTCACTGGGGATGGGCTTTGAGGTTTCAACAGTCCATGTCAGGCCCAATCTGTCTCTCTCAGAGTCTCTATATTATCTTGTGTGCTCGCTCTCTCTCTCTCTCTCTCTCTCTCTCTCTCTCTCTCTCTCTCTCTCTCTCTCTCTCTCTGTGTCTGTCTGTCTGAATCTCTCTCTGTCTCAATCTCTCTCTCTCTTTCTCTCTCTGTCTGTCTCAATCTCTCTGTCTGTCTGTCTGTCTGTCTCAGTCTCTCTCTCTGTCTCAATCTCTCTCTGTCTCAATCTCTCTCTGTCTCAATCTCTCTCTCTCTCTTTCTCTCTCTCTGTCTGTCTCAATCTCTCTGTCTGTCTCAATCTCTCTGTCTGTCTCAATCTCTCTCTCTCTCTCTCTCTCTCTCTCTCTCTCTCTCTCTCTCTCTTTCTAGCCATATTTGTGGATTAAATGTGAGCTCTCTGCTACCGCTTCAGCATCATGCCTACCTGCTGCCATGCTCCCCACCATAATGGTCATGGACTAATCCCCTCAAACTATAAGCAATCTTCCAATTAAATGCTTCCTTTTATAAGTTGCCTTGGTCATGGTGTCTCTTCACTGCAATGAAATAGTGACTAAGGCAAATACTGTGGAGGAACGCACCACTGACTTTGATGAATTATTCATATACTGTGGAGATTATGGGAAAAGTGAAGAAAATTAACACAACTTTAAAAGGATAGAAGCCTTTATGACTATGACTAGGTTTTAGTCAGTGTATTTTTAAAATGATTATGTAAATCTAAGTACATTCTCACTATGGTCATCTGAGATTAGCATTTGTGTTAAGTTAGCATCAATGCTACAATGCCCCTGATGCAACTCTTTAAGCAACTGAGCCAAGTCCCCGGGGGAAGAGTATGCATTCTAACTTCTGGACACTTCTCAGTGCTCTGAATGAGGGGGATCCTTTTCCACCGCAAAGAAACCCTGTTGCTACAATGTGTTTCCACCTTTGATGAAGTCCAGGGGGCATCTCAACAAGATGTTCTGTCCCAAAGGTTCATCTCTTAGCTAGTACTTGACTCTCTAATGTATGGCTTGGCAGGATTCTTTATGTGCCACGCTTGAAGACATTCTGATAATGAATCTCACCCTGCTGTAAAATATAGTTATTAGGAAACCCATTAATTTTATTAATTACCCATGCCTAAAAAATTGTGCTGAGGTACATACAAACTATGTCATCATCCCAAACTCAGCTACTAAGTAATATGAAACTATCTTTAAAACAAGAGGAGGGAAGAGAAAGTCCTGTAATCAGCATTTGAGACAGAAAGCATAATTTACCTATCCAGGAAATAAAAGACATTTGTACTCATGTATTATTGTTAATTATTGATTTTCTAAAACTAATCATGTACAAAGCCTAGGGATATGGCTTGTTTGATATAATGCTTGTCTAACATTTGCTGAGCCCTGAGCTCAATCTCTAGTACTACATAGAGCAATCCTGGTGGAGTGTATCTCTGATCTCAGCATTTGGGGAATGAGGCAACAGGGTCAGAAATTGAAGGTCATCTTTGGCTACCTAGTAAGTTTAAGGCTAGCTTGGGCTACATGAAACCCCATCTTCCAAAAGTAAGCAAGTAAATAAATAGATAATAAATACAGAATTGATAAAGTTCATGCATCCTTGAAAGTGTTTTTTTAAAGCTTGTTGCTATACTGTGTTGTATCTGTACACCAACTGTCAAGCTGCTGCAATAGTGTAAGAACCGTTAATGAAGCTTCAGAAAAGGTTGGCCTGGGAATAGGAGAGGAAAATAAATAAGCTGGTTTTCATCTACTTAATTCAGCGGCTTCATCTCGATTACCAAGTCAAAGCTAATATAGCATTTCCCTAGAATCTGATTAGCCTGGAGCTCACTTAGTAAAAATATGAAATTTCTTATTGTTGTTATAAAAAAAAAATATGGGTCATTGGACAACAGAAATTTTATTCTGCATTCAGATAAAAAGTGTGACCTTGCAAAAAGGAGTTTCTTTGATGAGGGATGAAGACCACACTTACAAGTGGGTATATGGACAAACGTTTATAGATTGTTGTTAGGATTTAGTCTAGTTTAGTAAATTAGTGGTTGTAGTTGCTCCTCCAATAGCCATGGCTTCAGAGCAGTGGGTAGTTAGCTATGTTACCAGTGATGGGCATGTCCCCTCTCACACACACCTATCACTATCTGAAAACCCACAAGCCTTTCGCAAGCTACTACCACAGAATCCTCTTTACTCCTCCTTATACCAATCTAGTGGTGATTTTCTGTTGTGACTTTTTTTTTATTTGGTTTTTAGGGAAAAGACACTGTTGACTAAGTTTCCATGTGTTCCATAGATTAACAGTGACTGGCCTCATGTTGACTCTGTTACTTGCTTGCTTAGTGGGTTGCTTTGAGCTGCTCACCTCCTCATTCTCAGACACCTTTACTGAGTGAGTCACTTCCTCCATTTCCTACACCACCACCACCACCCACCACCACCACCACCACCACCACCACCACCACCACCCCCACAGCCAGTCTCCTCCGATTTCCCTCCTGCCTATAACCATCTCCACAGCCTCGGGCCTGCTTCCAGATTTGTGGCATTTGAACTTGCTCTCTTGGAGAGCCATCTTTGACTAGTGAAAGGCTCCATTCCTCTCCCATCTTTCCCTCTGTCCTGTCCATCTCTGCACCCACAGGCCTAGCTGCAGACCCTGGTTTTGAAGTCATCTTTCCCAGTTCCAATTAAGCATCTCGTTTATCAGCTTTGCATTCCCTAGCTCAGATCCCTTCACTGACCCAATCTAAAACAGGCGAGATCATCACATCAGACACACAACCAAAGAAAGAAGACCACATTCCCAGGTCAAATATCAAAAATGAAAACAACACGAATAGAAAAGATAGCATGGCTCTTAACAAAACCCACTAGTCATGTAAAAGTGTTCTCTAGTGAGAAACATCCAAATGAACCCCAGTACAAAGAATTTTAAAGACAATCATAAACCTTATCAGAGAATTCAAGGAATTTAAAGATTAAAAAAAAGCACATCATTGAACTACCAAAGGATAAACACTGAAGTGATATCTAAGAAGATGCAAATATAAGGCTGAATGAAATGATTAAGACAGAAACCACACCCCACAACCTCTCTACAAGATACTTAAGATCCCTTACTACTAAAGTAGGCCAGTATCCCAATGCTGAAAAGGTATATTTTAATTGGGAGTATTGCAATGCACTAAGCAGTATGCTATTGTAGGAAGAATAAGCCAGGCAGTGGTGGCGCACACCTTTAATCCCAGCACTGGGGAGGCAGAGGCAGGTGGATCTCTGTGAGTTCGAGGCCAGCCTGGCCTACAGATCGAGTTCCAAGACGGGCTCCAAAGCTACACAGAGAAACTCTGTCTTGAAAAATCAAAAAAGAAAAAAAAAGAGGAATGAAAATGCCACCTGAATGATGAATCTTAAGTTAAAGTTTTTCTTCTCTGGTAATATAAAAATTGCAAAACTTTAACAAAATAAAAGTTTAAAACAAATGAACTAGAGTGTAGTCATCGAGAGAAGCACTCCTGTATCACCAGTCTGTTCCTCAGGAACTTCATTTGTAATAGCCTGAGCTAAAAATAACCCAGAAAGATGTAGGAGTATCTGAATAAACAAATTGTGGTATAACTATATGCCACACAGTTTCATAATATGAATCCCCAAAGATGGATTGGAAAATTAACTAACACAAAGCAAAATATGGTTGAATCCCCAAAATATTACGCAAAGCAAACAAAGATGGGTAACAATGCCTCCTGCAGGATTCAAACTACACGAAGTTCCAAAGAAGTCTGTCCAAATCTATAGTGACTGACAATATATCAGAAGTTGCCTAGGATCCTGACCGGAAAGGTGAGTTAACTGTATGGGACCCAAAGAAATTTTGGGGGGAAATGGTTAAAATGTTGGTTATGATAGGAGTTACATGAGAATTCATTTGTCAAAATGTACTACTGTACATTTAAAAGAGGTATATTCTATACGTCAATTTTTAAAGAGAGATTAGAAAACATCAATAAAGTTTATTTTAAAAAAGAGAAGACTCAGAAGACAAGTTAGTCCCTTCTTACCATATGAGGAGTATAAAAGATCCCTAGTGAAAGATAATTCTTTCATTAATGCATTTTGATGGGGTTTTTTTTGAAGCTGTGGATCCCAATCTTTCCCCTCTCAAAAAATATGACTAAAGGTGTGTATTTTCCTGTTTCAAATCTAGTGAAAAAGTCTCAAAAGAACAACTTGGAAAAATCTAATAACTGCTATTTCAGATCAATAAAGAGCCCAAAATTATCTGACTCACACTTGAGGAAGGTAAGGACATAAACCAGCCAGAACTCTCTCTTATGACAGAGCAAAGGGGATGTGGCAATTTGGTGATTATGCTGCCTTCCTAGAATATCTGAAAACAAAGGATTGGAGAGGGCTCTCTGAGAACTCCGTGCCTAGAGAGAACTGTACTGGAGTCATTTTAAGAGAGTGCACTAGAAACAAGAATGGCCCTCTGCAAAAAGTAATGAGATGACAAGGACTGAGTGCTCAGGGACAAGCAGTAAGCAGTAAGCAGACAGGTCAGAGACAAGTCACGAGACAGGGTACATCAGAGGGCACCTTCCCTCCCCAAGGCAGCTCCAAGCAGTAGGACTAGAGAGGCTGGGTGATCTCTAACCAACCCACGAGAGTGTCCTGAGGCAGAGCACTGCATTTCAACCTTGCCTCACAGAGAATGGAGGCAGCTTTTTCAATACCAGTTAAGAACTTTCTTGCTCCCTCTGATATCCTCACTACACCTCTACCAAGCTCACAAGTTAGAGCGTTCAGAAATCATGGCTCGTGGGCCTGAAGAAGGGGAGCCGTGAACAAGCATGGAAAGGAAGAAAGGGAGAAGCAACCATCTGTAGACTCCATTCCCAGCTGCATACACCCCATTCGTGGAAGTTTGATGGAAGTTTTTGCTTGTAACCAAGACTTCAGTGTCTTTCAGTCATTTGGGACATCAATAGTGAAGAAATACTCCCGGCGAATGAATTCTAAGGAGGAAAGTACCCAAAAGTAAGTCGCTTTCTGATTCTATCCCTTGATTTGTGCTTGTTCAAAAGCACAGTTTAACTCTGATTAGTACTCCTCAAAGGTAAGCTGGCCAAGAGGGGACAACTATATGAGGTCTACTGTTCCATTTCACAGCAGGAAATGCGCCTAAGTGGAGCTTGGCAAGGTAAGAGAAACTGAACCCTTGGAATTTTTAATAAGCCAGGATATACAGTCCAGACACACTCCATACACAGTTTCTGTGATGGTCAAGTCTTGTCTGACAACCACATCAGACCACATGGTGCAGGTTCCACCAACTCCTCAGTCACTAGAATTATGTCCCCTGGTGGTTCTGATCTCCCTTCCGTTATGGGAAGGTTTAAATTCCACTTCATAGCTGTGTTCTCATTTAGTCTCCACAAATAAGACCTGGGTCTCCTACTTTTGGGGTAAATGTCAAATGAATTAATTTAATTTGTTCTTCCTTTCCTCCCCTTCCCCAACTCTGTGCTGTGTGTGTGTGTGTCTGTGTGTGTGTGTGTGTGTGTGAATGCACACACCCACTCATGTACACACACACACACACACACACACACACACACGTTTGAGTGCTTGTGAGCTTTGTGTGTTCATTGTGAGTGACATGTTTGTGAGTACTAACATATGTCACTGCCACTTGTGGAGGTCTGAGGACAATCTCAGGTACCAGCATTTGCCTCATTTGCCTTCTATCGTGTTTGCACCAGGGTCTCTCTTACCCACCACCAACTGCACCAAACAAGGGGCCCTTGAGTGTCCAGAGATTCTCATCTCTGCTTCTCCTCTTGCTTTTATGCAAGTTCTGGGGATCTGAACTCAGGTCATTCAGCTTCACAGCAAACACATTACCTACTGAGACATTCCCCAGCCCTTTGTTTCTACTCTCTAAAACTTTTTTTCATTTTTCTTTATTAAGAAATTTTCTACTCACTCCACATACCATCCACAGATCCCCCTCCTCCCTCCTCCCACTCCCCAGCCCTCTTTCCCAAGCCACCCCGCATCCCCACATCCCCCAAATCGAGGTCTCCCATGGGGAGTCAGCAGAGCCCAGCACACTGAGCCTAAGCAGGGCCAAGTCCTTTCCCACTGCACCAAGGCTGTGCAAGGTGTCACACCACAGGCACCGGATTCCCAGAAGCCTACCCATATACCAGGGACAGATCCCGATCCCCCTGCCTGGGTACCCCCCAAACAGTTCAAGGCAAACAACCATCTTCCGTATCCAGAGGGCCTAGTCCAGTCCCATGGGGGCTCCACAGCCAACAGTCCACGGTTCATGGGCTTCCACTAGTGGGGCCGGTCATCTCTGCACGTCCTCCCATCATGATCTCGACGTCCCTCACCTGCAGTAGCTCTCCTCTCTCTCATCAGTTGGATTCCTGGAGCTCAACCTGGTGCCTGGTCATGGATCTCTGCATCTGCCTCCATCAGTCACTGGACAAAGGCTCTATGATGACCTGCTCTCTAAAACTTAAAGGCCTTTTGTCTTGTGCATACAGTATTTGTTAGGTAATTAATTACTGAATAAAGTAATGGAAGGCCAACCAAATCAAACATGCCAATCTCTTGGGCCACCATTGAGCTTTTCCTTGTGATGGTTTTATTAAATTATGTGTGTGTTTTTACTCTCATTCATGGGATTCCAACTTTACACCAGTTCATGAGAACTCAGTCTGTTTGCCCAACACACCAAAACCAAAAGTGAAACTTCAATTCCAATCACTGAAAATCTATTGAGTGAAAAAGATATTTGGTCCTGGCTTATTAAAAATTCCAAGGGCTCAGTTCCTCTTACCTTGCCAAGCTCGACTTCCCTGGCTTAGGCACATTTCCTACTGTGAAATGGGACAGTAGACCTCATCTGTCCTCTCTATCTGTGATTTGGTACCCAACATAAACTTCCCTCCAGCTCCCCAACTTCTCTTTTCAACTCCTAATAATCGCTAATTTCCTTTGAGTTCAACCTTTTGGCTTCTATCTATGTCATATTTTGATCTTGTTCTCTTGCAACATGAGCATGTATTGTTATACAACTGCTGTATTAGACTCCCACTAAAGAATAACTAAAGTAACATGACCTGAGAAGTTGAGTCCCCTCTCTTAAGCACCTGAGCACGCTGGAATCAAGGCTCACGTGCCGAAGTGAACTTAAATATACAGGAAAGCCACGAGGAATCTCTGATAGGTACTAACTACAGTGCCATCTTTAAACCATGAATTGCGACTGCGGAAAATAAGCGAAAGTCAAGCTACTTCCCTACAGGGGCTGGAAGTGGGACTAGAGTGGTTCCCCTGAAGCCAGAGTTCTTACTAAAAAAAAAAAAAAAAAAACAGAGTTAAAGCCCAGTACTCAGAACAGCAAGGCCTCCCACTTCTCCCACACAGACATCAAAGCAGGTAGGATTTCAAATTCTTGCCTCAAACAAATGACAAAAATTTACAGGTTGATACTTTATAAGTATACGTAAAAATAATCAGTTGAACGTAATAAAGTTTCAAACACAGGTGTGGGAGATGACTCCCAGGTTAAGTATTTGTTGCTTGAGTAAGACGACCTGAGTTCTGATCCCAAGCACCCACCTATAAAGATATGTATGACACATGTCTATAATCCCAGGATAGAGGAGTAAAGGTAGAGGAATCCCCAGGGCTTTTGGACCAGCCAGACTAGCCAATCAGCAAGTTCCAGGTGGTTCAGAGTCCATCTCAAAAAGCCTAAGGCAAAGAGTAATCAAGCAAGACACCTTACCTTAACCACTGGCCTCCATGTGTACACACTTACACATGTACCACATCACAGGCACACACCAAAAGCAAATTCTAAAGACAAAGAAATCTACCATACAGGGAAAGTGGGTGGTGTGGTTTCTCTTTAGAAAGGGCAATCTACAATTAAACTTTTACCTATGTATTAACAGTCTCATCCAAGACTTGGCAGCTAACAAAATCTGATATCTTTATTAAAATCCCTCTTACTTTCTTTCCATCAAATCGTTTGAAGTGAAAATTAAATAAAAATTCATTTCTACCTGAGAAACTATTAAAAGTGCCATTTCTAAATGAAGAAAAACTAAGTAGGAAGTTCGTTCCTCTGGCTCTAGCTGGCTGTTGATTTTTATTTTAAACTTCCACTAGATTTCTGTCATTTTCACCAGAAGAATGGGAATGGGGTGGCTCCTTGAGTTGAGTAGTGCAGGAATAAGAACCTGCAAGCAACAAGGAATCTGCACTGAAGTACTGAGCGACACCCCACTCGCACCGGCAACACCATCCCCATTAGAATTGCAAGTCTGGTCCACAACGCCCATCTCAACCTGACATTTTCCCCTGTTTCTCTCACCATGTGATAAAATTTTATGACTCTGAGTAAAACAGACATCAAGGAAGACAGAAAGCTGTATTTAATCAAATCTGAAATTGAGCTCAAGATTTACAGAAATGGGATGCTAGAGAAAGTCAATTACTTGCCCAGATATGCCCGTGCTCTGAAATGTGGGGTTTCACAGGATCTCAGGCATCTCCCTCTGATGAATACCAGGCCCTGACAAAGCTGCCCTGCCAAATATGGCCCAGGTGTCCTAAGGAGCCCGTGTCCCTCCGAATAGTGTGACATGGCATTCGGAGACAGGGCAGTGCCGTCTTTACTGCGTTAGTGTCCTTGAGCAGCCCCCAGCCCAGTGGATGAGAAAGGACCGCAAACAAGTGATGCAAGCAAGGTGCTTCTCTTCCCACTGCCCTTCACCAGAGCGGGACAGAGCGTCAACACCTTTTTATCACATTGCAGTAACTCCATTCCACTCTGCTGGCTGCTCCATGCCTGTCTGGAGGACATACTGGTAAAATGCATCCCTTCCCACTCGGTCAGACCCTGTGAGCATCACTGTGTTTATGTACACTAAACCATGGAGCTTTTCTGAAATAAATTACTGCTAAAAACAAAAACAACAAAAAATCATAAAAACTAAGGGACTGTGACTACAATGACTGTGACATCCTATAACCTGCCCCTTTCTTTACTGAAAGAAAGTATCAGTGCAGCACGTTGCTATTCCAAGGGCACGGACAAAGTGAATACCACCCCAATACATACAAGCCCCCCAAATGAGAACCTACCCTATTCTGATGAACAAGGAAGAGGGAGAAGAGGAGAAAGTTGCTTTCCTAATGCCAGGCTTGATAGAAAAGATCTACTTCTAAAGAGATCCTTCCAATCTCCCAGATTTTAAAAGGGCAGGAAAACAATAAATGGGGCTGAGGATACAAAAGAGTATCAGAACTAAAAGCAAATTTAAAGACGACGTCATCCATTTATTTCAAGAGACTTGACAAGATTAGGCACTCATCGTCAGTAACAGGGAAGCCAGGAACAGCTATCAAAACCAAACCGGTCACCATGAAGGTGGCATCTTCATTATTTAAGGTCTGTCCTTAGGCTGACAACAGTGTCGCTTCTAGGGTCCAGAGTCTTAGCAACTTTAACAGGTTTTGCTTTCACGACTCAGATCTACCGTGTTTAGCATTGCTCTGACATGGGAAAACACTTCTTAATTCTTAAGGAAACTTACCAGCAAACAAAACCCCGGTGTGGGCTTCATTCTTGTGTGATAATACAGGTTTTCCACCCATTTTTTCTCTTAATTGGAACTCTCTATGTTGTCAGTTTTTGATTGCTTCTTCTCAGTTATTAGGCCCAAATGTAAATGTTCTATGATTGATAAACAGTGCAAATTTGACTCTACCTAAGAACTGTCCTGAAGGAGAAAAACATCAGAACTGGGACCATCCCAACACCCCATTTTACAAGGTTGTTCAGTTTCAGGTTTTCTCCTTGAAACCCAGCAGACACTGAGCTATCACAAACTGACATCAGACATGACATTTTTTTTTTCTCCTGAAACAAAGGTGCTTAAGGTTCTCACACACGTGATGATTCATCCCCCTGAAAGTGCTAAAGGATTTAACTGTTGGCGAAGCACAGCGTGAAACGCATCATAAACTAAAACCATCAACAGAGTATTTGCTGTTGTAGTCTTCTCGATGTCCTAATGGCAAAAGCTTTTTGACACCCAGCAATGTGTTTAATGGTCTAATGGAAAATAACAAAAAAAAAAAATGAGAAAAATTGTAAGTCACCTTGCAAAGTCCCTTTGCTGAACTTGGAATGAAATTGAATAAAAATGACCACAATATAACCTGTTGAGTATGTTCTATTTTAGTCCAACTTCAATAAAGGATTAGTTGTTTTCACTCTTGAAACTCAAAATGCTTTAGGTCCATTACCCTGGGAGAGGTAAAACAGAAATATACCTCTTATATTTACTGTCAGCATTATAATGAACATTTTATTGTAACCATTATCTGAGGCCTGCTCCAGTTTTCATTGCTGTGGTGTTTACCACCCAAATATTTTATAAGTAAGAAATGGGAACTTGGGAGATGGACTGAAACTGCTAAAATGGGAAATTATCATGTTTAATGCCTCCATCAATAAAGTTACCTAGTGCTCTCCACATTTGCTTGAAAGCCTGGTGGCATAAAAAGAAAAAAAAAAACAAGAAAGTAGAAGATAACCCAAGAGCAATGATATGGCAAGGCAAGAAGGCATGGGGGGGGCATGGAGGGCATGATGAGTCAGAGACATGAGTTGGAGCTCAAAGAGAGCAGGGCAAGGAGTGAGGCCTAGGGGAAAAGAGAGACCACAAAAGTCAGGGACTCTGGGTTGAAAAAAAAGAAAACCTGATACAACTTGTGAGGATGGTTAGTCTTAATGACAAAGAGAAAGGTTAGAGATTTGGGTCAGATCAGCCTGAGATGTCTAGGTTTTGAGGTCTCCCAGAAAGAACTTTCAGATAAGGGTGGGACCAGGGGGCTCATGGAAGGGAAAGATAGAATGGTGAGCTGGTCATGAAACCATGAAGTTGTGTGTTAGGTTATTGCTGTCAGAACTAAGTCTCCAGGGAGCTCTCACGCTGTGGTATACCTGTGAGCTGTGACTAACTACTCCTTTTTCTGTACTGCCTATTTGAGGATGTTTATATCAGAAACAGTCTTGGAAGACACAGATAGTGTCTCCCCCTAGAATAAGGGCAAGCAAGCTCTATTTCCATTATAAATATTTCAGGTATCTTTAGCTCTGGGCTGCCCTTGTACATCCCAGACAACCTCCTGTTGACCCGGCTGTTCCCACTATGGAAACATGAGCACACTCTGTAGTAACACTCTGGCCAGTGTGGTTATTCTATTAAACAGTTCACTGCCTGTGGCGCATGAGTCTACTACCTTCAACCAGCAGTTAGCTTAGGACTCTTTATGTATTATTTAGATTCTTTATATTTCTGTCACCTTAGGCAGTAAGAATGGAATACTAAAAAATACATGGATTTTGAAAGAGACAGGATGAGGACATTTAAGACAGTCTGAAGCAAGACTGAGAATGTGTTGTAAGCATCTTGATAGAATGGCATGGTCTGGGAATAACAAGTAGTCCTCTGATGCAGGGTCAAATGAAGGGAGAAAACTAGGAAGATGGTTATATCCTTACCATCGTTTGCTGTGAGGTGTTTTGTTGACGTTGGCCATTCTCATTGGAGTAAGATTCATTCTCAAAGTAATTTTAATCTTTGTTTCTCTAATTGCTAAGGATGTTAAAAGTATTTCAAAATATTGCCTAGCCATTTTAATTTTTTGAGAATGCTGTGTTCTGATCTGTAACCCACTTTTAATGTTTCATTTGTTGTTTTGATTCTTTGTTTTTGAGTTTTTTATATTCTGAATATTAATCATCTTTCAGATGTATAGCAGGCAAAGATTCTCTCCCACTCTGTAGGTTTTCTTTTCCCTCAATTGATTGTCTCCTTAGCTGTACAGAAAATTTTACTTTTATGAAGTTTGATTGTTCACCTTAATTCATGAGCAAACAGAGTCCTACTCAGAAAGTCTTTCCTATACCTGTATTATATAAGATACCACTATATTTGCTTCTATCAATTTTAGCATTTCAGATTTCAAATTTCGGTCTTTGACTATTTGGAGTTTATTTTAATTCAGAGTTACAGATCACAGCTATCTCTATCATATCATAGAGAGAAATACAAATCAAAGCAGCTTTGAGATTTCATCTTACCTGAGTCAGATTGACAGAGCAAGAAGACAAAGAAGAACAAATGCCAAAGAGGATGTGGGGGAAGGGGAACCCTCATTCACTGTGGGTGGGACTGCAAACTGGTGCGGTCACTATGGAAACCAGTATGGAAAATTCCCCATAAAAGCTAAAAATAAATCAACTGTATGACCCGGGTGTACTACTTCTTGGCATTTACCTAAAGAACTCAACCCACTCAGCTGTGCTCATGGCTGCTCTGGTCACAATAGCTAGGAAGTGCAAATGTCTAAAAGTCCTTCGACCAACAAATGGATAATGAAAATATGATACACACATACTATGGAATACTATTCAGCTATAAAGAAAAATGAAATTCTGAACTTTGCAGGGGAATGGATGGAACTAGAAAAGAACATATTGAATGGGGGGCGGGAGTAACACAGACCCAGAAGTACAAAGGCCACATGTTCTCTCTCATCAGAGGTTCCTGCCTCCAAATCTTCAAATGTGAGTACATATCCCAGAGGACCTGCAGAAACCAGGAAATTATAGAAGGAGCATTGCAAAGGAAGTGGGGTTTAGGGAGCAACAGAGAGAGGAATAGCAGCATACATGTGACCTGACTGGGAAAATAGTTAAAAGGGTGCTCTTTAAGGAGGGGGGAAGGATAATTACAGAAGAAGGAAAGAAGAGAGTAAAATAGTGAAATATGTCTGAAAAGTCATAAGGAATCATACTATTAGCTACTTGTCTTGATTAAAAAACTATACCATGTATAGTTCCTTTTTAACCTGTGTAATTCTATGCATAAATATACACATACAATCTCAATGAATGTTTGGCATCCGAGCTGACAATGCTCCCACTGAGAGCCAAAGACCACCTAACAAAAACCCCAATACCAGCCGTGAGATACCCTCTCTTGAGATGTTATTCAGGAATGTCCAAGAAGCTAGATAAACATGTTTTTTGCTTTTGAAATCTGAAATATTGCTTTTGCCTTGGTTGCCCCCACACACAAATAGAAGGTAAGAATCTCTATTGCTGAAGACACCAAGCATTTCAGAAACAGGGCCCACATGTCCCTGAGCTGGAACTGACCTAAATGTCTCCCTCACTGAAGATCAGCTATCATGGTACCAGAAGGTGTCATGAAAGCTTCCAAAGGAAGGAGGCAAGCAAAGGTCCTAATCAACTATGACACCTGTGAACTACAACAGTGACTGACCTGGGATGAAAACACTAATGATGCAGTAGTCACATGAATACTTTGACCATAACTATCAGCTCTGTAATTTAAATTAAGACCCACTCAACAAGAGGAAAACATTCCTGGTACTGGAAACTTACCCACCTGCTCATTGCTATTGAAGGAATGGATCTCGGATGAGAACCTATAACTACCTCTTTACTAGACCAGCATAATCCCTAATAACAATCTATAAGCATTTGTTTTTATACCCACAGATAAGTGTAGTCCTCACCCTGCATCAAAGACACTTCTCATTGCAAAAGAAAGAGACCACTACAGAAAATCACAACATTAAAATGCAGAGTTGTGAAGCCCAGTGCTAATGGATACTTCTACAAAACACTCCCACATTTAAGGCTGAGGATGGAAAGATTATAAGAGTCATAGGATCAGAGGATTCTCTGTGAGATTCTGTCTCCTACTAATGTTAGAAAGTACACTCATAATGTCTCAGCAATAGGACTGCCTAAACATGAGCTTAACAAAGACAACACCAATAAGCGTGCCAAAGTGTATGAAGGAAAACTTCAACCCTACACAAAGAACTACAGGTAACTAAGGAATTTCCAAAGTAGGAGAAATAGGATTCTTCAGGCAGGAGTACACCAATTTGTTATCCAATACCAAATGCTCAGCCTTGAAGACATACATAGAAGTAACATTCAGACTAAGTTGGTTATATTTTAGGAATATATATGTGACTATGTTTGTATGTATATACATATATATGTATTGCATGTAACAACAATTAATGGAAATAGAGGCCATGAATTTGAAAGAATAAGGGTCTATGGGAAGGTTCTAAGGGAGGAAAAGAGAGAAAGAGATAATGCAGCTATTATAATTTCAAAAATAAAAGGAAAATATCAGATCTGTGAAAATATAGAAATAAGTAAATGTGCAGTATTTTGAAACAACAAAAGAAAAATGAAGTCATAAAATTTGTAGGTAAGTGGATGGAAATAGAGCATAAATTTAGAGAGGTAACTCAGATCTAGAAAGACAAACTCTACATATTCTCTCTTATTTGTTTATCCTCTTCTAAACTTCAGAAACTAGGAAAGTAAAAAGGGATTGTGGGGAGAGGTGGAAAAATACCTCTAGAGAGAGGGGTAGTGGAACACAGGTTGCTATGAAGAGGGAGGTAGGTAAAATGGGCAAGGGGACTTTAACTGTGATGAGAGAGAGGGATATAGAAGGGATAAATAACATTTAAGATGCTCAAGAAAGCCATTGGAAACATACTATTTAATGTTTACTTTAAAATTCATATAATATGCTTTTAAGTCTATACATATGAGCATATATAGTTTAAATGAAGTTGTACCATTTGGTGGTGATAATATTATCTCAAAGAGCCATGGACTATCTAGTAAAAACCCCAGTCCAATGAAGCCTCCCACCAAGTTGCTGGGCAGAAGAATCTAAGACTATTAAAACAATATAGGCTAGTGTTGCTGGCCTTGGTTGCCTCCCAGTTGAAGGTAAGACCCTATTGCTGAAGACACCACACTCTTCAGATGCAGGTTATGAAGTAATCCATCTGTTGCTGACCTCAGGACTAGCACTCATGGTCCCCCAAGAGTGCTATGCAAGAGGCCAAGGGAAAAAAACAATCAACGATCCTTTCTAAATGTAAAGATTATTGACCACCACAACAACCAAAATGGCAAGATCATATAATCTGATTTATGGCCTACCAAATAGGAGTGAATTCATGCCTGGCACTGTAAACCTACCTATAGGTGGTGAGGTCATGGACCCTAGAGGAGAACATAATACTGCCATTTCCCTACACCAGTATAATTTCTAACCTCATTCTAAATACTTACCCTTATATCCATAGCTCTTTTCCATAATCAAAGAAGCCTATTTTTGCCTCAGATAGAGATCATTATAAAAAAATAAAAAACACAGCTAGTCAAAATGTAGAGAACAATTGACCATGAGGTACCCAGATTTAGTTGATACAGCTACAATGCAACTCCAACATATAAGGCTCAGGGAGAATTGTGGGGAAGGAGTCAGGGAAGATTCTAAAAGTCAGAAGACCAGGCTGTCAGCTGTGCAATAGTGTCTTCTGTATATGGCACGGAGGCTGTGCCCATGAAATCTCAACAATATAGTCACGTAAGCAAGATCTGCTTACAAGCTGACACCAATGTGGATGGAGAAAATTTCACAAGGCCCCATTCCTAAAGGAAGAGCTGTAGGCAATCAATGGCTATGAAAGAGGGGGAATCAATATTCTTTAAGGAAAAACCCCTTCATAGGTTGTCATATTCCAGTGGTCAGCTCTAAAGAAATATTCATACAAGCCACACTACATAGTCTCAGCAGGTTGTATATATGTAATATATACTACACGTATATATTCATTAATAGTAATTAAAAATAAGAATGCATGAATTTGAGAAGTAGGATAGGTACAGAGTGGGGAGAGTATGAGTGGAAATGACGTAAATACAGTATTCAAGTATGAAATGCACCCAAAAAAAAAAGAAAACTAAGTTTTAAAAAAGAGAAAATCAGACAACAGAATCAATCAGTTCTCTTTTATATAAGGCCTTTTTCATCCAGTTTTTTTTTTTTTATAGTCATCCAGGTAGCCACATACAATAGTAATCCATATCTTTTTATTGCTAAATAGCATTCCATCACAACTAAAACTGTTTATCTGCTTTATATTGATGAACACCCACATTTCATGCATTCATTCGACTCTGAATGATCCCAGCTAACCACATGCTGTAAAGCGATTTTGTGATCACACATTTTCGTTTTTCTTGAGTAAATATCTACACGGTCCCAGGTCATAAGGCAGGTGTTTATTTAATCACAGTACTCAGGAGACAGGGGTAGGAGGATTGCCACAAGTTTGAGGTCAGCCTAGTCTGCATATGTGTTCCAGACCAGCCAGGAATACACAGACTCAGACTAAAATACAAAGAAATTGTTAGACCTTTCTCCAAAGAGGCTGTACCATTTCTGCCTCAACAAAGCATGAGAATTATTGTTACTCCAATACCTTGTTGATATTTTATACTTGTGACGTTTTTAGTCATAGCCTTCCTGGTGATTCTGTGGTTGTATCCTGAACATTTTTTGCATGTGCTCTTATTGCCTGATTTTCTCATCCATAACTAGAATCATTAATGAATGCAGATAATACAAAAGGAACAGAAACTTATAGAAAATGTTTCTTACACACAGAACCCTGGCCCAAGTATCACATTCCCATGTGACAATTTGAGAAGCAGGTAGTGAGTAAGGAGCATCAGGGGTCTGAGCAGAACATCCACACCCTGTTTTTGTGAGTTCATAAAGAAGCTCCACCTACTGCAGACACCTGATCCTTAGTTTCCTGACAAGATTATGGGAGGATACACTTAAAACTACATTAAGCACTAGCCACAGAATTACAGTTGAGATACATTATTTTGATAGAATGTAATCTGATCCCATTTGTTGTAACATAAATTTTACTTAATAAAATTACTTGGGTTTGTTTGTTTTTATTCCCACTTGAAAAATGAAAAAATCACTCAGGAACTGTGTTTGGTAGCATGGCATTAAGCATATGTAATGGTGACCACCATTTCTTTTAACATAAAAAATTAATAATACTGTCATTTCCATAGATCATTTCATTTAAACACATAAAAAAAATCCCACAAGTACAAGAGGTAGGGATGTTATTATCTCTATTTTTGTGAGAGTTTTAAAGGTCGTTGTAACTAGCCTCAGCTTTCACAGCATGCAACCAGACTCCCAAAACCTCTGAATATGTTGCCCAACAAAAACCCACAAAGCAAAGGATGGCTGTGATAATGAGCCCTCTCTTTATTGCCCCCCTTTTATTCTCCTCACCATATTTCAAAACTAAGACTGCTGAACTCAAAAAGTGGTTGCTTCCTTAGAAGAAAATTAAGTAATATATATTTTCCTCCTGATTAAAAATCTTGTCTTTCTGAGAAAGAGATTAAAGGTCAAATCCCCTGTGAGCAGTGGCATCTGTTGTTGAGATAACTCAGGTTGAGATCACTTCTACAAGCTTTTAACTCTTCTTGTCCCAATAAATTAACCAGACAACAGACAACAACAAAATACTGTCAATAGGACAAGTCAGTAAAAATAAATGGTACCTATTGCTAGGGGCTATCCACGGCTTGCCTAGGGCAGGCTAACAACTGCTGGATGGCTCTTAATTCCTCCACAGACCTGATAATGACTGAAGACCTTGGAGATTACCCTTCTATAGCTGAGCTTGGGAGTTTTTCTTTTGGAAAAGCACACAGCAGACCTTCTTCCGATGCAGACCCATCACCACTGGACAAGAATGCCATTGTTAGTTCAGGATACTGTCTGCCTGTAATGCTTATCCAGAATTTCACATTATATCCCATGAAATTAATCAGTGAAACAGCACCTAAGCAAGAGTGAAATGAGGAGCAAAACATATATTTCACCCCCACTACAAAAGCACCTAATCCTTTAAAAGGGACGTGTCCATTCACTGCTTGTTCCATAATCCATCAACAAGGTCTACGAGGCGGTTAAGCACAGTCATGCACAAATGATCACAGAAAGAATCATGCACAAAATAGGCCTTTGTACTAAAAGGCTATTGGGAATGTCTCAGCTATCTTCATGTACTTCAAAGAGGAAAATGGCCCCAGGATACATCAATCAATAGCTCAAATGAAAGAAAGAACTTGAAATAACCATTTATGAAAAAGTGAATTCAATTGACTGAGAATGAGGAAGTAACTTATTTAACGTTCCAAGGTCTTTACATGGGATAGTATGATCAAGTTGTGGGCACTGACTTAAAAAAGATTCACAGACTGTAGTTATAATAGAAAGGAAGGTGTCATCCCAAGGTTAACCCCACTTTAATTTATGGATAGTATCTTTAATGTACAAGGCTAAGGTGTGTGGCAGCTTTAATGGAGTCATGACTTCACAAGGAAAACATCTATGATGAAGCATTGACTATATAGAGGAAAACTAATAAAAAAAATGTAAAGGATTGCAACTGCTAAGGAAAGGATTGTAGCTGTTATGGTTCTTGCCTTGTCTTTTAAGGGAGAAAATCCACTATTTAAAGAACAGTGGAGTTCACTATAGTGAAACAATAATTTGGAATACACTTATGAATAATTGAGACTTCATATCAATGCAGACATGCCAACTATTAGGGAATCCAGGTGTCATCCCATAGAATGCCTTATTCAAAGGCCCAGTGGACTTATACTCTTAGCTTAACTCACCTGAAATTTCACTCAAAAATGACTCTTCAGTTATACCTCAAACTGTTAGCATGTTTCCCACAGAAGCTCCCATCATCACTTAGGACACTCTTGCCCATAGTTTAAATTATATCAAGGAAATAAAAACATGATATGTTAAAATGCTAATCCTGTATGCCTCTGTTTAATTGACTATAAGTGGAGATAAATAAAAATATGAACTCTATTGGTTAACTGCTAAAAAATAAGATTATCATAAAGAAGAATACAGGCTAGTGCATAGTATATAATCAGAAAGTCTTGAGTTATTATTAGTTTAGCATCATTATTTTTGAGAAAGGTCACCTACAGAATTTTCACACTCAAATGAAATAATCCAGCTAGACAGAAAGTTCTTAAAGAGGCATGGGATTTATGTCAAAATGGTACTGGGGTCATCTTTTGTTCTTCAAGACAGAAAAGAAACCTAAAATTTATATTCTACCTTCTATTAAAATGTTTACAATAGAAAAAATCACCTGGGAAATTGTTACAGTGTCAGTTCTAATTTAGTGAGTGGTATGCTTTGGCTCTTGATGTTTTCTAAAGACATGTGTTGAAGAATCTCTAGCCAATGGTGTCAATGAGAGACAATGGAAGATTTTAGAGGTGGGTATGGGTCATTTGGAGAATGCCCTTGAAGATAACATTGGGACCTCAGCCCCTCTTTATTTTCTCACTGTATGTTCTGTCTTAATTGGGGTTAGTAGTGGTATGATGAAACACCATGATCAAAAGCATTTTGGAGAGGAAAGGGTTTATTTGGCTTACACATCCGTGGTAATGTTCATCACTGAAGGAAGTCAAGACAGGAACTGATAGAACAGGGCAAGAACCTGGAGACAGGGGCTTATACAGAGACCATGGTGGGGAAGGGGTTTGCTGCTTACTGGCTTGCTCCTCATGGCGATGTGCTCAGCCTGCTTTATTATAGAACCCAAGACCACCAGCCCAGGGATGGCACCACCCACAACGGACTGGGCCCTCCCCCATCAATCACTAATTTTAAAAAAAATGCACCACAGGCTTGCCTACAACCTGATTTATTGAGGCATTTTCTTAGTTGAGGTTCCCTCCTCTCATATGACTTTAGCTTGTGTCAAGTTGACATAAAACTATCCAGCACAGCTTCCCAGTCAGCCATAGTGAGGTGAACAAGCCTCTTCCACCAATGCTTGTGTCATGATGTGCAAGTCTGCCTCGGACCCAAAGCCATAGTCAAATGACTGTGGACTGAAACATCCAAAACTGTAAACCAAAATCAACCTTTCTTCCTTTTAAGTTGATTCTCTCAGTTTTTCATGACAATGCCAGGAAGCTAACCAAGACTGGTATTCTGCTTTCCTGGTGAGTCCGTGGTGATGCTGTGATCATACTTGGAGTACCAGCTGTGTAAGGCCAACTCCTTTCCCTTACTTTTGTACTCCATCAAATGTTTAATGAGGGATGAGACCTAAACCCAGGGCTTCTGTTTCTGGTCTTCAAGGCACACCTGAATGGTCCAATACTCCACCATTCCTTGTACAGTCTTTCTAACTCCATAAGTAAATATTATCATTTAAAAGCACTCAAAATTGTCCTTCTCTTACTCCATCAAAAGTACTACCTAAAGTTTCCATGTTTGCCTCTCGAGAAAATGTTTTCCAAGATATAATAATCTATGAACTAATAATAACTGAAATTATTTTCAAAAACAATTGATGGCATAGAAAAGTACCAACTAATTAAATCTCTTACAACAACAAATTTGGGGGTTCTTGTTAAATAACAAAACTTTCACCCAATCCCCTCACATACTACTCTGAACTGGAATATTCATAAGAATTAACCTCCAGGCTTCTTCTGGGACATTTCACCAAGTAATAGAAAATAGGTGTTTTCAGAGAGACACTGCCAGCAACCACCATGAAAAGTGAGGTGTAAGGTACCAGTAAGCCACAAGCCACGTGGCAACTTATAGACTAATATATATGGGTTAATTTAAGATAGAAGAACTAGATAACAAGAAGCCTGCCATGGCCATACAGTTTGTAAGCAAAAAAATAGGTGTTTTCAATATGGCAATACACAGGATAGATATTGGCATAGGTTACTGATGATGATCCTAACACACAATCATAAACAGGCAACCTTAAGGGGATGTTGTGTTCAGTAGTAAGGAGGATGAGCTCTGAATTTGGACTATGCTATTCCTCATGTACACAATGTACCTGGGGACAGTAGTAATAGTATCTAATTAACTCCTAGGATGGTTGTGTTAAACCCATTAATTATTTAATATATATAAAGTACACAGTCCTTCATCTATCATGTAGTAGGTGGTAAATATTTACATTATTAAGCAGTAGCATTTATTTAAATTGTGACAATATTCTAGGAAATGCCATGTATTTAGTAAAATTCTCAAGATAGCATAAACCCACTGGCTTGTGTTTCCTAACTTACTCATCACAACTCTATCTTTTTGTACTTAGGACCATTTAGCTTTCCCAGTGTCTTTCTGGAGTCCACTTTCCTATATTTTCCAATTAAAATGCCTTGAACCTGAAACCAGAGTTCACACAGCTTCACCAGAACAAGCTATTTCATTAAGCAGAAGTGGAAATATGACTCAGTGTCTCATGTACCTAATAATGCTGGATATACACCTAGGTTTTTGCTGAGTTTGTGTGCAAACATTTGAGAGAGTGATGAAGCAGAATGAGTCATTTTACAAGTGCACGAAAAGTGGAGTCTTACCAGAGAGGAGCTCAGAGGAAGACATTACACATTATTAAAGTGCTAGTGTTCATATTCTCCTTCTGAGGGCCTTAACACTCATGGCCCTTCAATGTTGTTCTATCAAGATGTCCACTTTAAGGCAGAATGTTTGGAGGTTATAGAAAATACAGCATGAAAAAAAAAATTTCTCTCACCCAAAACATAAGAAGCTGACTAATAGAAATTTGCCCACAACTACATAAAGTTATGGAGGACTCTAACCATCAATGGAAGGTTGATTTGACTAAGTTATGTTAGTACAATAATTCCTCCCATTAAGAAGTTTCTCAGTCCCCTTCATGTTTTAGTCCTCTGATCTAACCACCACAAAACCCACAGACATGATTAATTGTATAGAGTATTTATTGTAAGATACTAGTACCCTTTATAAGTCACTTGGCCTTTTTCCTTTGCTGCTCTTAATATCCATTCTTTATTCTGTATGTTTAATAGTTTAATTATTATGTGGCGAGGGGACTTTTTTTGGGTGGGTGGGGGGGTCCAGTCTATTTTGTGTTCTATAAGCTTCTTGTATCTTCATAGGTATTTCCTTCTTTTAAGTTGGGAAAGTTTACTTCCATGATTTTGTTGAATATATTTTCTGTGCCTTTGAGTTGGTATTCTTCTCCTTCTTCTATCCCTATTATTATTAGTTTTGGCCTTTTCATGGTGTCCCAGATTTCCTGGACATTTTGTGTTATGACTTTTTTGGCTTTGGTGTTTTCTTTGACTGACTAATCTATTTCCTCTATTGTATCCTCTACATCAGAGATTCTCTCTTCCATCTCTTGTATTCTGTTGATTATGCTTGCATCTGTAGTTCCTGTTCACTTACTCAGATTTTCTATTTCCAGCATTCCTATGATGGGACATCTCTCACACACAGTCTTGAGGCAGGGTGAGGGGCTTGGAAATTTTATTAATAAAAAATAAATAAATAAGATAAAAGCCCTGACACAGCCATTATGAGACAAGGAACCTCAAAAGAGAAAGAAAGAAAGAAAGAAAGAAAGAAAGAAAGAAAGAAAGAAAGAAAGAAAGAAAGAAAGAAAGAGAGAGAGGGAGAGAGAGAGAGAGAGAGAGAGAGAAAGAAAGAAAGAAAGAAAGAAAGAAAGAAAGAAAGAAAGAAAGAAAGAAAGAGAAGAAAAGAAAAGAAAAAAAGATACTAGTACCCATGACATCTGGGCTAGACCCAACAGCTAATCATCTCTTGTTCATTCATTCTCTTTTGGTGTCTGATATTTATACATGTCCACAGAGATAGAAGCATTGCTTCACATCTGGAACCAACAGGATTGATTATTAATGTTTCAAATCTTTATCACCCAAAACAATAGTAGTATCCAAATATGGGAAAGATGAAGAATAAACAACAAAAATTGAAGTACAGTTTTTCCCTTAGTTTTGTTAGCAAATGAGTGAGAAAATAAAATCTGAAAGAAGAGACCCAAGTCCAGTATGCAAAAGGAGAAAAATGAAACTATTCCAGCAATATTTAGCTCAGAGGCCCTTACATGTAAAAGATGAACTATGGATAATACTAATGAGTCAATTGTCTAGTTTTTGTTCATTTCTTTTTTTTTTTTTTTTTGGTTTTTCAAGACAGGGTTTCTCTGTGTAGCTTTGCGCCTTTCCTGGAACTCACTTGGTAGCCTAGGCTGGCCTCGAACTCACAGAGATCCACCTGGCTCTGCTGGGATTAAAGGCGAGTGCCACCACCGCCCAGCTTAGTTTTTGTTCATTTCTTACCAGTTCTCCTTTTTACTCAGGCATTGTTAACTTCTTTATGTTGACACCCACAATATTATTCCAAGGAGACAGTTTATTGCCTTATATTTCTTTTGTTTTGTATGGTTTGAAGAATTGCCACCTGGCTCTATGGACATTCAACCAAGGTGAAATAAATGGATGAATTCTACTCCTTTTGTGCTTGGAGGAAATTTGGTATTATTTAGAGAAAGCACATGATATACTGAGAACAGAGTTCAGAGAGGATTCATATTAGCGTTTGGCACAATCATCTTGGAATCAGGACTTCCAGGCACACAGGTGCAGGAATTTTGACTGACAGGAGGTTCCATAGCCAGTGAACACTACTTTCCATCCTGAGATTAATGTTTTGTAACATATGGACTCTAGGATCATGCAGGAGTTTGGCTTCTGGCTGTATCTCTCACTAACTATGAGAGCTTAAGCAAAATGACCACCCTCTCTAAGATGCGATTTTCTCATTTATGATACAGAAAATAGTGAAGGAATGATAATTCCTGCCTGACAAAACCATTGTAAGGAATAAACAAAATAATACTGGCAGAGCTATTAATACCTATACAAAGCATTAAGTCAACACCATCTCTAATTAAAACTAGCCCTCCAGTAGAGTGATTTAAAAGACTCAAAACATTTTAAAAAAGAAAGGCCTTGCTATTCTTGGGCATACAGAAACAAAGACATCTTCTTGTGAGGTACTTCAGAATTAGAGATTTATTTAAAGTAAGGCCATTTATCATGAATAACCAAATATCAAATAATAAGGTATATAAATACAACTACTGTCTGGTATAGATACATTAAAAATCTTAGAGGTAAAATATTCTCACACATAAAATAATGCATAGACTTGTTTTAGACATGTGACAATCAACACAATTGTTTCCCTGTCTCATAATTTGTGCCTCTATGGGCATCAGCTGAGCTAACTTCAGGGTTCTATGCATTTGTCTAGGAAGTCCTTGCCTAGGGTTTCTTTATTATATTATGTGTTAAGTAATGATCTGTCTTTAACTTCAATCCGTGCACCAGCTGTTACTATTGCTTATACTTCAGTATTCCTCCCTGTGTATTTTAATCAGACTGATATAGCTATAACACAGAGAAACACATTCTGCTATGGTTACTTGTAAAAAGAGAGCGCTTCTTGTTTAAAGTAAAGCCTGAGTGTGTTGTTTCAACCTTCATGTTATTCCTTTTTAATTGCCAGCAACTACACTTAGATGTGCACACACTCCCTCTAGGCCCCCTCCCCCGTCAGCTCCATTGGTATTTACAACGAGACCATCCCCTCCACTGGTACTTACAAACACTTACATTTACCAAGTACTAGACAAAGTTTTGTGTCCTTGCCTCATTTATTGTGGGAAGAGAGTTTATTTCTTTTTGGCTATGAGTTACCTGAAGATTGGATTTGAAGCTCGATTTTTAAAAACTTATAAAGATCAAATTTTGATTGTGTTACATTAAGATAATACACTGCTGCCAAGCTTTAGGTAAGTAATAATTAATATTTACTCACCTATAATACACAAGGAATAATCCTAAAACATAAATCTCTAGTTTTTATAAGGTTGCTGTTATATTCAATAATTTCCTGATGTTGATTTCTTTTTCCTCAGAGAAGCTCAACACCTACCACAGCTTACTCAGTTTGAATGTATAAAATTGATGTCCTTCATACAGCAATAGGAGTATGCTTTTTTGCTTTAGAGCTTTAGGTAATGAAATTGCAATATGCTATTAAATATTACACAAACAAGTGGTAAAAAAATTCAAAATAAAACAAAATTCATATTGAACATAGTTTATTTTTAATAATACTTATTAAGATAAGAATAAAATTCTGATGAAATTTTTTTCATTATTTCATTGCTTGATCTTGTTATTTCTTACATTATACATCAATGTTTATAAATATGTGAGATGGTAAGAAACACTATTTTTTCATTTATTTTTTTATTTCCATATGTGTGTATTGTAATTACCTCATTCCCTCCTCTTCCCTCCAACACCTCCTGTCCTTCCTACTCTCCTCCTCTCAAATTTATGGCCTCTTCTTCTTTAGTTATATATTATATATGTGTAATATATATATGTATATAATGATTAAATCTATAAAGACAACCTGCTGAGTCAATTTTATGTTGCTCATATGCACATGATTTTACTGACCACTTGGTATTACACAACCAATTCGGGATCTCATCCCTTGGAAAACTAATTCTATCTCTTTCAATAGCCATTAATTACCTGCAGCACTTCATCTAGGCGTGGGGCCTTGTGCCCCATGCACTTGGGCATGTCTCCTGGTATTGTCATTGTTGAAGTCTTGTTTACGCAACCATATTGTTGATAATTCGTGGGTCATATATAGAAGTTTGGGTTTGTTTGTTTTTAAATAGGACAAAGGCTGTGGACTCTCCTTTCAGAATGAAGTAGCATATATACACATACACAACAGTGTTTCATATAATTTTAAGAATGGATAAGAAGAATTCATTTTCATTTGAAGAAGTTCATTGTAGACGAATTTCTAAACAGTCTTATCAAATAAGAAACACAGAGCCAAATACAGAGTCTTAGTAAATAAGAAACACAGAGTTGCCAGGCGGTGGGGGCCTTTAATACCAGCACTCGGGAGGTAGAGGCAGGCAGATCTCTGTGAGTTTGAGGCCAGCCTGGTCTATAGAGTGAGTTCTAGGAAAGGCGCATAGCTACACAGAGAAACACTGTCTCAAAACAACAACAACAACAAAAACCCAAAACAAACAAACAAAAAAACCCCACAGAGTCAAATATAGAGGTAATAGCCAAAGAAATCAGAGCAATAGCCACAACTAGCTTTAGCTTACCACCAGAAGTAGCCTCCCCAGAGAGAGCTTCTTCCTGTCTAACCCATGTTTTTATTGCCTTCCTGTTCTGCCTTCTCATTGGCTCTAAGCCCAGCCACATGACTTCCTTGCCACTGCCTGTCTATACTACCTCCAGGTCTCTATGGTTGGTACTGGGATTAAAGATTCGTGTCATCACACTTGGCTGTGTCTTTGACCACACAGAGACTCTGCCTGCCATGTGATTGGATTAAGAGCATGGGCTACCACCGCCTGACTTCTGTTTGATGGCTATTTGACCTCTGATCTCCAGACAACTTTATTTATTGGCATACAAATAAAATATCACATTTCAGCACAAATAACATATCACCACAGTTCATATTGGTAGAAAGTGGTAACATCAAGATTTACTATATATTCTAGTTGTTCATGCAGAAAACAAAAGGCAACTGCCTGTACATCTTAACAAGATATGCTGCTTATTAAATGAAAAATACACGACTTTCAGGCATGAAGTACATGAATAAGGCACACAAGAGTGTTTCAGCAAAGCAAGTGACCAATGAACTAAAGAATCACGTTGCTTCTAAGGAATTGTATCTGTAGCATCTGCATCCTAAGGGCTGTCCTTGAGCTACATTTCAAGAACTAGCTGTAATAAAAGAGATGATAATTTTTAACAAAGAGGCTTTAATCTTCCCCAGGGGAAAAAGATAACGATCAAGTAGGAAAGATTCTACTATGCACATGTTTTTAAATGATTAAACTAGCTATTTGCAAAAAGAACCTGTATTCCTAATGCTGTAGGTCCTTGTTCAAGGGAGACAGACATCAATGTAACCATAAAGTAATACTCATTTCGGTTGTGAGCAAACAGAAGCCCAAGGTCGCGGCTCAGTTTCACAGATCGTTAAGTGTTGTCCCACTTTCCATACTGTCCCAGTGCCTTCAGAAAGAATCCACTGTTGCTTGTGCCAATGTTATTGTTAACACTATAGAAAATGTTTTAAAAGATCAGTAGGAACAGATTGTGTTTAATCCTTTCTACCTCTTATGACTAAATTCACATTCTTTCCAGTTCTCAGGGTTATTTTCCATTAGTTTAATTTACCAGAAGGTGATTTGGGACAAAGAGATGATTATACTAATCCAGGCTGAAGGAAGATGATCTAATTATGCGTCATGGAGACTCATTCTCACAAAGAAAAAAACTTGTGAAAATGAGTGAGCATTTAGATAACTTTAAAATCATCATTTACAGTGAGTCTATAATGTAAGGTTGATAACCTGACTAATGGCCATCAGTGGTGAGCACTATGCATATGCTAACTCTCCTTTCACAGCCTGGAGTTCTGCTTAACCATTTCCATTGATTAATATTAGTCCATCAATGTGGTATTTAAATCCTAGCAATTATCTTCAGAGGCTGCTGGAAAGTGGAGGGACACAGGATGAAACAGAAAGTAACTTCAGAGGCAGGTTCTCCTATTAACTGAGTGTTCTTATTTACTGACTGAGACCCAAGAGCTACTGCCATTAGGTAAGTAAATATGCTATTATGGCTGAAATATAATGATCGACACAGGTAAAACTTTCTCTCAACCTCAACTGTAGTAAATTTTAGCCTACAAAAGTTTAGTATTACTATTTGTCAGTCTCAAAACTAGCAATATTTATCATGACCACTACTTACATATGTGGATACATTAAAATCTAGAGCTCAGTGTCTTCAGCAAAATTTGCAAACTTTCTTGGTTTTGAAACTGTACTGTTTCTGGAGCTGGTTGAATTGTGCCACTTCTTATCGCTCAATGTCATGTGTTTGCCTGGAGCTTGTTTCCTGTCTTCCTTTATAGCCCATTGTTTAATCTTCAGTCATTTCAAACTATTTCTACTGATTCTCATTTAAAATAACTGTGTGGTTTTTACTTTCTCCACTTCATGCTAGTCACCCTAACCTCATTTATTCACCTTTAGTCAATCTCTCCCTGGGCTTTTTGTGAGATCCAGTTAATCACTGATCATAATGTAGTATGGTTTTCTATAGTGACTTGTCTTCTCAACCTGAAACTGTAGTATGAGTACTTGCCTTCTTTTTCAAATACTGTCATAAGTTCTTATGATGAGAAATAAAGAACCAGTCGACGTTTCATAAATCTTGGGTATCATTGGAATGATGACTTTGACATGAGACTCATGTGGAACCAATTTTACTAACCTAAAATAAAACTAGATATATGCAAACAAAATTGGCATGGGTGCCAGACATGTAGAACTAAATATATTGCTTAATAAATCAAATGACCCAAACAAAATATCAAGAGATAAATCTCTAGGATTGGTATTGATGTTCTCCCTGCCCCTGAGTATCAAAAGAAATACATAAGGTCTTATTAGGGACTAAATAATTGTCTTACAATATCTAAGCCTTAGAAGGCAGCTACCATGTCAAGTGAAACAAATTAAGTTTAATATGATTTATTCATGCAAACAGTTCATCAATCAGGCAGGACTCAGAACCAGAAGTTCAGCATATGCTCCCAAGTAATGTGAGCAGTGCATGTGAATAGGCTGACCATGGAGGCAAAAGTCAAAACTCACATGATGAAAATCTAGTTAAGAATCTGCTTATCTCGGCACAAAATAATGAGGTCTGTACCTTAAGTGGGCATGAGCTGGCATGCTGGCTATGATTGGTTGAAACTTAGCTATTTCTTGCAAAATATACTAATTTGTTTACATACTAAGTATGGTCATGGTTTATACATGGGATCTCAAAGTACAGCGACAACCTCAGGCTTTGAATACAGGCAAGAACCATCTTTGTTCACAATAAAGGTTTGAAGGAAAGTTCCCCAAATCTTACAAAAAGATACATTAGTTACGTTGAAATGTATTTCAAGAATGAGGCAAAGGAAGAAGACAAGCAGATCCAGTACATTATGTTTATCCAGCAAAATATCCAGTATGTTATCCAGCAACAATACAGTATGCTGATGAATGTCTGCAGTTCTGCCAGAAATAAGACTAATAGGCTTCACTTTACCTTTATTGCTGGTTGGACGACACAAGAACTTTTGTAATACCAAAGTATTATTGTAATGAGGATGCTGGTAGTCATCTAGGGGTTTGGTGACTTTGTTCCTTGTTATAAAAAAAAAATCAATAGCCTGGAAAGACAGAGAACCACGCTGCAGAAAAAGCTTTATCCCTTCAAAAATGGAGAAGCCTTAAGCTTGGAACTCAGTAACTGGTTCTGGCTTAGGTGTTTTATACGGCCTTTGGGACCTCCCCTTTCCTCTACTGGTCCTATTTGGATACTCACCCCCTATGCCCTGTCACAATTTTTTTTTCTCACAATGTCTTCTGGGAACAAGAAGCATCCATCTCAGGAAGCCTTCTTTCACCTGCTAATCTACTTACATCCCCCTACTTCTCCTTCAATATGATGCTATAGAAAGCCATGAAGGCAGAAATAGAAGTATGACACACTCCATGAATAAACCTGGATGAGAAACAGGGGCTCACTCCTAGAAAAGAACTGAAGGATCAAATACATGAGAAAGTTAAAGTTAACCCTGAAGAGAAAGGGTCTGGCTATACCAGAAACCAGGACTGACTGAAATGCTAGAGTCTTCACAGAAGTGAACAATAGAAAGTCTCCCCATATCAGATGAAAACAAAGCCAGAATTCTGAAATATAAAATTAAGCCAAGCATTGAGGAATAAACTCAAAGCCTGATGTTGTAGCATAGGTCTTTGTGTCTTCAGCCTAGAGCAGTGGCTCAGGAGTGAGATAAAAGAGCCCAGCATAGAGGCTCAGGCATATGATCTCAGCCTTGGGAGGTTGAGGCAGGAAGATTGCTATAAATTCAAGGGCTAACTTGAGTTACATAGTGAATTCCAGTTCAACCAGAACTTTACAGCAATATTCTGTCTTAGTAAGCTATGGCAAAGGAGCAGAGACCTCTATGGGCTCTCTTTGAATGGCCACTAATCACGTTTCCTGACACCATCACCTTGGGGAGTTATAATTTCAATGTTCTCTGCTATAACAGATTTTGGTGGTTTTATATAACATTTTCCTTTCAGGATTAGAAATCACTCTACATGGTCCTGTGCCCCAGTATCACCCATAGAGATGGTTGCCTGCTTGGAAGTCAATAATCTCCAACAGAAAAACAGTACTTGATTATTAGTTAGGGGCTATCTCAACTTCTCCCAGTGTTTTTAAGTTGAGCTATTACTATTTATTCCCTTTTAAAAATTTTCTTAGAAGTTATTTTTCTCCTTGAGTTCCTGTTTTAGGATGTGGTGGTGCATGCCTATACTCCTAGCACGTGGGAGGCAGAGGCAGGATGGTTCAAGAGAACTTGAGGCTATCCTAGTCTATGTGGTAAATTCCAGGCCAAACAGGACTAATTTAGTGAGGCTCTGTCTTTAAATAACAAAAACGGAAGAAAAAAAGAATTTTCTCACGCCTACATTGGCACACATATCCATATTCAGAATTAATCATTTTTCATAGTAGGCTACTTTTTCTGTATATTTTTTACATTTACATGTTCATCTACTTTCCAAGTCTTTCTGCCCCCTGTCCAACATTTTTAGTCATAGAACCTCTCCTTTTAAACAAGGTAATTTCTTTATTACTGCTCTGTGATTCTAAACATATTTCATCTTCGTTGGGAATTCATAACATGCAGCAACTGTCTCCTGCCAGTCTGCAGCTGCAAGCACCATGCTCGAGAAGACACCCCATTTTCCTATCCAGAAGAAGTTGACCACCATCATCTAAACACTTATGAGTATCAAGATCTTCTTTTTATAAAACTTAAATATGTTTTGAGAGACTGTTCAACTGTGTGGCCCAGGCTGGTTTTGAACTTGCAATCCTCTTGCCCTAGCTTCCTGTTTCAAGGGTTTCAAGGGTTCTTTAAGGTCATATTAATTGTGTTTTAAAAATCCTCTTGCAGTAGCTTGTTCATGGGCTAACGTTTTCCTCCCCAGTAACTGGTGGCTTTCTCCCATTCTGTAGTTATAAAACATAGGTCCTTTGTCTTTACTTACCTGTATCCTTCTAGTATTTCTCCTTTCCTCTTGGCTTTCCCCTTGACCTTAATTTTTCCATTATTTTATTATTTTTAATATAATTAAAATATATTATGTCACCCCCACCATATCTTTCCTCCTCATGTCCCCACACCTCTCCCAAACGTATGCCCTCTTCTTTAACTATTGTTGTTACATACACATATAAACAAATAAACATATAAATGCAACCTGCTGAGTCCTTTAAGTGTTGCCTGATGTCTACATTTCTAAGGTTGAGCACTCGGTATTGGATAACCAAACAGGGCACTCATACCTGGGCAAGATTAATTCTCCCTCTCTTAGCAGTTGCTAATTGCCTATAGCTCTTCATTTAAGGCTGAAGCCCATGAGATTTCCCCATCTGTGTTAGGATGTCAACTGCTATTGGTGTTGTTCCAGTCTTGTTTAGGAAGCCATGTTGTTGAGATCTCATGAGGTGTACCTTTCCTGTAATAGGTAGAAGGCACACTCTCACATCAGACATCCTGGTTCTCTGGCTCTTCTACAATGGCCCATGAGCCTTGGGTACATGAATTATATTGTAGATATCAATTGGTGCTGAGCACCTCACAGACAGTTGTTCTGTTCATCTTGACTCTCTATGGTTTTCTGTAATGGTCTCCTTCTGGAGCAAAAAAAAAAAAAAAAGAAAGAAAGAAAGAAAGCTTCTGGGGTTAGTGAGATGGCTCAATTGTTAAGATCACATCTTGTTCTTGCAAAGGACCCCTGGCCAATTACCAGAATCCACATTGTGGCTCATAGCCACAAGAATTTGCAATGTGAAAATCTACCGTCTTTCAGCAATTCACCTAAATGACTGATAAACTCAGAATTTTTGCTGTATCCTATTTTTATTACCTTATTCGTTGTTCCTGTTAGGCAAGGAATTTCAAGCTAACTTATACCTCATGTCAATCCAAGCCTTGGAACCTTTGAAAGTTTACCAAATCTTTCAAAGCAATTTGAGAACAAGTCTGCACTAAGAGCCAAGTCTTGGCCTGGCCAGTTACTTGGTGATTTTTCAACAATAAAAAGGCAAGCGGTTGTCAGCAATCAGTGCAGGTGCAGAAATGTCTATAATGTTCTGCTGTGTGGCATAAATGAGACAGTGATCTGGAGTTTCCTGCAAACATTTCTATTTTAACAATTTTTGCCCTCCTGTTAAAAATACAACAAATTCTTTGAATGTTAATTAAATCTTTTAAAAAAAAGAAAGCGTATGCAAAATGATAATTTTAATATACAGTTTTCTACTACAGTCTTCCTACTTATAACATTACCCTGAAATCTTGTTAAAAGCACTAAAAAGCAGAATTCCTCCAAAAAGTTCCTGCCTACTTATAAGTAACTACCTATGTGAATAGTTCACTTTCAAAAAAAAACATTTACTCTTATAATACTTGCTAAAGCTCTTGGAATACAGTGATGTCATGCTCTCTGTGGTTCACTCGGTTAAGGATGTTATCATGATGAAGAAGAGTCAAGATAAACTGTCACAAAGTTGCTGAACACTTAAGAGTTGACTAGCTATTTATTTAGCTTGCAGGACAGCAGTTATTTTAGAATTTGACTTGCTAATTTACAACTGGAAAACACTGAGTAGTAATTCTAAGAGGTAAAAGAATGTTCTGTCCAGACACAAAACAGGAGTTTCTTTGGAAGTTGTTCGGTAATTCTAACTTGGTTCTCAAAGTATTCCAGAAATGAATGCCCAGTGAATATCAGAAGCCCAAAAATTAGCTTCGGATGTTCTTATTAAGTCACCTTCCTACCAGATCTTGATTTATGGACACAGACCAATTTCTAGCCATTTCTGAGCTAAGTCATTCAGATAAGAGTGTACTCTAACTGTTCCCTGAGAAACAGTGCCATGTTTCTGACTCCTGATTTACCTTTTCATTAGGTTCAAATTGAAAGTGTTCTTCAGGTTGAAGAGTCACACTACCTGCAAATGTCACATGAACATGGCAAAAATAAAATCTGATTCATTCAAATATGTCTTTCATTAATTTCCATCTTATTCATGACAAAGGAGACAAATTTTTGTTAAATCATTTTTTATAACACATCTCAGTGGAAACCAGGGTCGTACAGTAGCACATTTGCCAAGAAAATCGCAGGCTATTAAAGTTATCAAACATAAGCAAAGATGGTAGATTATTGACCAACAATGCCTAAAGGATAGATATTTCTAACAGTAAATAGAAAAGAATGTTGTTGGCTGACATCCCCGTGATTATAGACGTAAATCTCTGCTAAAAACATACATTTTAGGCTTATACAGTGCTGTGACCTTGGTGTTTCTAGTCACCTCGATTCATATGTTGAAATCCTATTCCCCACAACAATAGCACTAAAAATAAAGCCTTGGGAATTGATAGATCATCAGGGCAGAACCATCATGAGTTAGATTAACAAACTTGCAAAAGGGACATCAAAGAGCAGTCTTTCTCTTCCACCAAAGTTGGAAACAGCTAGAAGCAGGGGATTGGATCCTGGCTAGGCACCAATTCCACAGGCAGTTTGACCTTTGCTTTCCCAGTCTGCTATCCTATAAGAAATAACCCCTTATATCATTTATAAGATATGCAGTCCATTGTATTCAAACTGACTAAGTCATATACTTACAATCCTCTCAAAGTTGAGTCATATCAAGTCAAAAATACAATTTATCAAGGTCCAAAAGACATATGAGCAAGACAAAATGTCAGAGCATGTCAAATGTTCCATCTTCACTCAATATCAATATTAAATCATCAGTTTTATTATATATATGTGTGTGTATGTAAAATAACAAATTTTAGCGCTTTTAAGATAAGATTTTATTCAATAATCTGTCAAGATTTTTACTTAAAGTAGTATTTGAGATAGAAAGAGTGAAAGCATGTTCCAGTGGCTTCTTTTCATTCCTGCATATATGTGATGTTGTGGTCAAGATTCAGTCTGCTCTATTTCTTTCTACTCAATAAACAGACATATTTCAATGTACTACACTGCAGTGTGATGGTCCTTAAGGCATTGCAATAAGATCATATGATCATAAATTTCCTCCCAAATTGTATTCTTTACAAGCCATGATTGTTCAGAAACTATTTTATAATTTGCTACCAAGCAAATATATTCGAATGTATAAAAATGGAAGTAGAGAACCCCAATTATCAAGGTTTAATTATGGAATTTGCAAAACAACAAACTTAATAGATATACTTAGAGAACTGATTGAAAATAAAAAGGATTTTTAATGATATGAAAAGGTCTGAAATAGCACAGCTTAGAAAATGTAAGCATGACCTGTATATAAACTTCCAGGTTGACTCTGTGTTGATGCAGGGCATTTTCACGCCTACTCTCACCTATAATCTGTAGTGTGGACACCTTTCTGACAGAGAGGCCTGTAAAAGCAAGCAGTCATAATACTACAACACCATGTTCAGTACAGGCAGCAGGCAGTAGCCTAAGCCCCGTGAGGAATGCGTTAAGAAAATGGAGCAAGCACAATTATGTAGACCATTGCCAAGGATAAGCAAGTCTTAAGCCACCAACCCCGACCCCTCTTTCCTTAGTATAGGATATGACTAATTTTCATTTGTCTATTATCTATAGATTTTATATTGTCTGAAATGTTAATAAAATACAACTATATGTACTATGCTAACTTTGATTTTGGGGGAAAATTCAAAGAAATATCAAATATAGTCCCTGACTCCAAAAAGAGCGATACTATGAAGGCAATTTCATCTGAAGCTGGGACTCTCGGGGGGGAAAGCTCTGTATTAAGAACCTAATAAGACTCATCAAGAGTTTAATCCTCATGGAGCTAGAGTTACAGATGGTGCCTGATTTGGATGCTGGAAATTGAACTCTGGTCCTTTGGAGGAGCAGGAAGAGTGTTTAACCTCTGAGCCATCTGTCCAGCCCCTCAATTGTTATATTGGGGTAAGTACTATTACTTTCTGAAGTGGCCAGATAGGCAACTCAATTAAACTCTGGTCCAGGGTTTCTCCAATAGGCTGCACATTGGAACCATCTCCAATAAGACAGGAAAAACTGCCCAGTGGCCCAGTGCTCATGTTCAAAAAGCCTAAATCACTAGTCTGGAGGACTGAGGGGGTTTCAAAGCCTCAAGATAAATAACTATGCAGAACATGTTAACAAATGCTTTATGGCCTTCATTTATATCAGTGCCTCTGAATTAAAGGTGATTTTCTATCTGTTGGGAGCTTTGCCAATGAGTTGGAAATAGTTTGAAATAGCAAATCTAGAGGAATGATGGTAAGGTGTGATGGACAGAGAGCAGAAATTCTAATAAACTCCATGTAGTGTCGAGCCCTGATTATCAATAGCGCCAAAGGTGTGAAAATGAGTTTTTTATCCCAAGTATGAGCCAAGGCTGGACTCTGCCTGGCACTATGAGGTGTTAGGAACCAAGAAAGGAAGGTAACATTCTTTCCTTGGTGGGATTATTGTCCATAAGCAAAGGCAGTGAAGCGGCCCACAGTGGGCTCATACAGTGTTGGAAGAATGGGCTAGGGATGACTGTGAGAGGGGATGATGTGAAAAAAAGATGCACTATAGATGCTGTTTATGAATATTCATAAGGAGAACTGCTGTGGCCTCAATGTGGCAGAAGGCTCGGGGAGGAGCCAGGCTGGAGATGAAATAATTGGTGTCAGAAATGCCGTTGGTTAACTTTGATAAATAACAGACTAGGTGCTATGAAATAACAACTTTAAATGGGTAAAATGTATTCTATAAAATATGATCCATAATGGGACATTGATAGCCTCCTCCCAAAATTCCAGGAGTCAGGCAGATAAAGGAGGCTACTCAGGAGGGCATACTAGGTTATTAGCTGCTGGCCACAGCTGTCACAATTACTGGTAGGCTCAGAATTTCTTAGAGCAAATACTGCCTTTGGACAAGATACAGAGCCACATCATGCCTCACTTTTCCTATCTACAAACTTCAGGAAGTAATAGTACTTACCCCAATATAACAATTGAGGGTCTCGACAGATGGCTCAGAGGTTAAGCACTCCTCTGCTCCTCCAAAGAACCAGAGTTCAATTTACAGCATCCAAATCAGGCATCATCTGTAACTCTAGCTCCATGAGATTTGCACTCATCTGGCTTCCACATTCACACACACATGCACAAACAAAGAAGAAGAAGGAGGAGGAGGAAAACAACAAATTTTAAATCAGGAAATGGATGGGTTATCACATATAAAGAGCTTAGAAGGGTTCCCGGTATAGAGTAATTACCTAATGTTTTATTGTTAATGTGGTATTCTACTTTTACTAAAAGGATATGATGTTAGTTATACACTAATGGTAATTTTAGGCAGAGTAAATAATGGTTGCAACCTTTAATGATGCAATGACATGCCAATTCTAAGAACTACTCAGAGTTCACCACTGCTGGGCATAAAAAGTAAACTGAGACTCTAAGATGAAGAGGTAGACAAGTATAGTCAATGGGAACAGAAACTCCAGTTTCAGCTTCCATTTGCCCATGGCCTTTACTGTATTCTTCTGTCCTTCCTCTATGGCCAATGACTTACTGTGGCAGCAGAAGCAGTCACAAGCCCCAGTACTGGGAATTACAGGGTGAGCCACAAGGCATGCTTTACCATCAGTTTTAGAAAACAATCCCTTAGGAGCCAGGAGTGTAGTGGCTTAGTGGCAGAATGCTTATCTATATAACTGCTGATCAGTATGTGTAAGGTGCTGAGTTCAAATCACTTAGCCTTTCCCTACAATGCAATGAATTGTTTTGAGTCTTTTCTGTTCCCAGGGTGAATCTTCTTTATTCCATATCCAGTTCTCACATTAATCTCATTAGATTTTCCCCTTAGAAGTTTCTCCTCCTCTTGTGTCTTTTAAGAATGACCAAAATCTGTTTTCCTATTGCTTGCATAATTCCCCATCCTAGTACTCCAAGTGATTTTCTGCTTGGAACACAAATCTCAGGCATCAGAGTGCCTTTAAGATTTCAATATGCAACCAGGAATAATTTTCTCCACACATTTGATCTTTTCCAGTGCATCCAAATGATTATAATAAATCTTTAGATCATGTCTAGAGCATCCCCCTGCTTCAGACTATGCTTTATTTTACTATCTTGAAAGTCCTGGGTGATGCAAAGTCTTTCCAAACATGTACTTCTCTCATGGACACAAGCCACATAAAGAGCACCACACATGCTGCCTCTCTGGGGTCCTTTTGTACAAGCTTTGCAAGTATTCATCTTTTCTACAGGATAGGCTTTATACACTTTTCAAGGGAAATAAAAAGAAAATTTATAAATCTCAGAGACTGTACATATCTAATGTACTTCCCACTCTAAATCTTTCCTCTTCTTAATTATGTTATTAAATCTTCAGTGTTCACCAAATCGAGAAATATTCACCAATTTATAATAAAAGTAATTAATGATATTCTCAGGTACTTCATATTCTGAAAATAATATAAAGATGTGGTGGGTTACCATATAAAGAACAGTGAATGTCATATAGTTATTGGCTGTCTTCATTTTTAAAGCTTATACTTAACATGAAAATAAATATATGTTTATGAGTCTAGCTTCTTAACAGAGAAATTTGGAGAGGAATGACATAAAATGATTATAATAGCTATTTACACGTTATTAATTATTTTTCTAGTCACCTTTCAGAAAATAAATTTATATAATTGATTGTCTTATAAACTGAGTTTTTTACCTTTTTGTTCAAAATCAGTTTAAGCATCACTGTGTTTTGAGTTTATAATTTTACTGATATGGCATATATTGAATATTTTCAATGTGCCAGACTCTGTGCGAAGAAATTCACAGAAGTAGTTTCATTTCATAATAACTATGTTTCAGGTCATTATCTTATGATAACATTACAAAATATAAGGTAGTTATACCCATTTTGCAAATAGGGAAATTGTGGTGTGGAGCTGGTGCCATGGGTTAGTGTGCATGCAAAATAGGACCTGTGTGGGAATTAATTCCAGGGCAAATTAATGTGCAAATTTACATGTCCATCCCCATCCCCACAAATCCAAAACCTCAAAATCCAAATCTCCGAGGAACCACTACAAATTGAGCTATCCACTACAAGGGATTACTCTGTTCTATCGAAATGTGGGAATCCATGTGCCTTTGCAACTACTGATGGAGGCTCAGCTGACCATGATCAATAGCATATTTGCATCAGTCATGTACTTTGAACTGTTGTGTGGGCTTCAGAGTAGGTGTGAGACAGAACTAGGTAGGGAGATCTAAAGTCAAGCCCTCACAGAGAGAAGCAAATGGTCCCACTTCTACCTGGGCTATTTAGCAACCTTTGTAATATATTCTCCACTGCAATGTCTTTTATCTCAACTTCCAAAATAATTTCAAGGTCAATTTTCTTCTGCCAGAGTTCAAATTTAACTAGTTCATATGGCTGATTATTCTTATTATTTTCACCATAAATTTGTAAGTGGCACACATCCAATGTAGTGAGCATAGAGGCTTTTCTTCTCACCCTTTTCAACCATGCCTACATTTCTCAGGACAGCAATCATCATTGTTTGCCATGAATAGAAAGAATCCAGAAGTCACTCCCCTAAGATACCAGGGAAATACTATATTTTATTCGAAAATCTCATAGTTTCTGGTTTATTTGTTGTTGTTGTTGTTGTTGTTGTTGTTGTTTTCAGGACAACATGATTCTTCTATAATTGGTGTGTGTGTGTGTGTGTGTGTGTGTGTGTGTAAGAGAGAGAGGGAGAGGGAAAGAGAGAGAGAGAGAGAGAGAGAGAGAGAGAGAGAGAGAGAGCAATATTTGTTGCATTGTCAACACATAGAAAGGTAGAATATTATATAAATGTCTGAAAGTTATATATAATCTGTGAAGAAAATTTTCGAATATAGTATCTAATGTAGTGGGTAGCCATTCCAGCTTGGATCTGGAAGTTCCAACCCCCATTGAGACTCTGGCAACTGTCACGCCTACGAGGCGGGGCGAGGGGAGGCGCCGGGGGACCCGAGAGCTGGATGGGCCAGCGCTCGCTCTGGGCGCTCTCGGTGCCGGGACGCTGACCAGTGCAGATTGACTGTGTAGAGCTCCGGAGAACACCGCTGGACTGCATTACACCTTCCCCAGACCCTGCGACCTACCCATTACTTAATTTGTGAGTTTCGCCATTAAATAAATATCCTTTTAACTACGTGGAATGGCCAAAATAATTTCTCCAATAATCTAAAGTAAGTTAGACATTAAAAAATAGATTAAATTGTGATGATACAAAATAAACATCATGATAACACTGAATGTCAATCAGAGTTCATTGCAGATACTGTTGCTAATTTGGTTTATGCTTTGAAGTCACCTAGGTATCACAGCTACCTGGACTTCCGTTTTTATTTAGCATTTTCATTTTTCTGTAGGACTGGATATTGAATTTACAGTTTAACACTCCAAATGCATGAGGCTGCATCAAAATTGAGCCATTCCCAAAGCAGTGGAGCCACTCATCAGACTCAGCCACCATCATCTCCTCTTTTGTCTAATGTTGACTGTGTTCAGTGTAGCACAACACTGTTTTAGTTTCCACCATCTTCATTCTTAGTTTTGGATGGTTTTAACTTGATGGAAGACTTGTACAAGAAAGAGTTCTAAGAGAATGACGTGAGCAACTTGGCTGCTGAGCTCTTGTGTGAGTGGGTATCAAAGTTGAGATTTGCTACAACAGCAAAGTCTGAGACCAAAAGAAATCTAGTTTCCAGGTGTGTATTTCTTAGTGGCATTAGAATTGTCCCAAGACACTTGCAATTCAGGTAGTTTACTGTTATGTTACTTGAAATGGATCATATAGAATTTGCTTAAAATATGATAACCATCCCAATATACAATTCAAATTTATTATACTCAATTTTTGTCTGAGAAAAATGTTCTTCTCTAATGTCTTAATCATATCTTCTATAGTAGTTTTTTTCCTATACCCAGACCACCAAAATTCTAGAAAATACTTCATGTTATTTAATACACATGCATACACACATATAAATACACATATATGTCTTATATTTATGTGTATACCATGCATAAATGTATACACATGTATATTTTTTCTTTATATATCAAATATTTTATTTTCTTTGTCATAAAGAATTCAAACTCTTCTAGAAATATTTGGGGATATATAAGTACATATTTTTCTCAGACACATTCTATTCACATGTATAAATATGTATCTCCCTTATACTATATATACATATATAGTATATTATATATATATATATATATATATATAAAGAATATAAAATATACATTTGCTTGCTCTGGCATAGCTGATAAATAAATTTCAATAACTATATTTCTTCAAATACCTCATGACTAACACTTGCAAATGTCACATAGCTTGACAAATTGAAGTGTTAACAATATTACTGAAAATGTAGAACTGGGGGGTTTTGAGCATATAAGCAATTTTATCAAGTATTCATTTAAGTAATATTGATACATTAAATAGCTTAATATTGCTGGCTCTGTAAATGAACACCTAGGTCATCAACTCAGAGAAATATATTCTTAATCAAAATCTGTAACTTATGGCCTCATTAAATTTGATAAATATCCCTTTTATAGAAAAAATTACTTTTCTATAAAAGAGAGAGAAATTTACTATTTAGGTGAATTTTTAATTTCTGCTAAGAAAATGCTAAGTAATAATAGCCCTGCAAATACTGCCAGTCTTGATACACACAGTTATGAACTTGCCAATCAAGCAAATTAGCAGAGTCACTCAGTTCACATCTGCTAACAAGAAGTTTATAGTTCTGAATTTATTTTGTTTTCAAAAGGAATAAGTTATAAAAAACTATATTTATGCCACTATAATTCTCTATAATTCTTTGCATTATCATTTCTTCTAGCTCTTAGAATTATGTAGAAAGATGTAGCTTGGGGGCCTAGAGACTTGACTCAGTAGTTAAGGGTTTTTAATGCTCTTCCAGGGGACCCAAATCTGGTGCCCAGTACCCACATCAGGTAGCCATAGCTATCATCTAACACCAGCTCCAGAAAACCTGATGCCTCTTCTGGGCACAGTGGACACACACACACACACACACACACACACACACACACACACACACTAAAAAAACAGATAATTCAATATCCAAAAGGTAAATCAAGGTCATAGGTTTGGTTTACTCCCCTCTTTTTTATTTTAATTTTTTATTTTTGAATGAGTGTAGCTGAAATTTTCTTAGTCCTGCCTGGCCCAAGGTCAGGACAAATTTCTCTCACCCACCAATCCCACAGCCTCTCAGACCCAAGTAAACACACAGAGACTTATATTACTTATAAACTGTTTGGCCTAATGGCTCAGCCTTCTTGCTATCTAGATCTTACATCTGAAATTAACCCATTACTATTAATCTATAAGTTGGCACATGGCTCGTGGCTTACCATTACTTTACATCTTCTCATGGCGGCCGCAGCTGGCAGGGTCTCCTGACTCAGTTTTCCACTTCCCAGAATTCTCCTCTCTCATTATCCCACCTATACTCTACTTCCTGCCTGACTACTGGCCAATCGCATTTTATTTATCAATCAGTCAGAGCAACAACTTCACAGCATACACATGTGTGCATATGTATATTAAGTATGCCTGGTAGCATGCATGTGCCACATTGCATATGCAAGAAGTCAGAACACAACTTGCAGGAGTTGGTTCTCTTCTTCTACCATGTGGGCCCTGGAGATCAAACACAGGTTGTTAGGATTGGAAACAAGGGCCATTTACTATCCTGTTGACCTCTATATTTGGAATAAAATTCATATTCTTCACAGCAAACAGGAAAACCAATGGAATAAGAAATTTATTTGGCATGTAACAATGCTCTATTCTTAGTGATCTAAAACAGCATTTTTAGAATTCCATGTTGCAAGAAAAAAAGAACACACCTTTTTTAAAAAATATTACATATTACAAATGTGCATATGTGTACATTTGCACTAATGTACACATTAAGAAAAAAGAAAATCAAACTGAGATGGTAAAAATATGTAATAAATGTGATATGCTATGTCTCATGCTCAGAAATGTTGTTATTGAAGATTTGAAAAGTACTGTAATATCCAACAGAGCAAAGAACCTGCCATACTCAACATTTCATAAATCTGCTACTTCCTGTTTGTACACTCAGGACTACCATGATGAGGAGCATTTCCCAATGTACTGATTTTCAAAAATCTGACCTTTTGATTTCAAACAGGCACAATAAATGTGGGAAACTGAGATAAGCATAATAAGGAGCTATTCACACAGGTGGGTCAAGGTCAGGGAGGAAGTAAGACATGATGTCCTCCATGACTAGCAACAAGAAAACACTGGGACCAACCTTGAGTCTAGGACAAAGGGAAGGAAGAAAGGAGCAGAGTCAAAGCCCCTCCAGGAAGGGGCTACTTTAAACAACTGTGACCTTACACAGAGGAACTTAAGCTACCAGGAGAGCACAGAGAACATACTGGGACCCTAAACATATACCCATTCTTTCCTCATCATTTCATCTCAGGTCATAGGCCAAAATCCAGTAGATGGCAAAAACACTGGAACGTACTAGTTCAGCCTATAGAGTTCGGCCTTCTGAAGACAGAGAGGACACAAAAGGTAAGTGGTAGGCGAGCATTTAGCACACTAATGCTAGATCTAGGGTCTTTTCTGTGGGCATTTTTAAATTCTAGATAATCTATTGATTCAACAAAGATTGTTGTCTAGATAACATGTGCTAGGTACCCTATTCCATGAGAGCATGAAGACTGCATGTGAAGACAGCACAAGAAATGTAACATCAACATATTAAAACTTGATTAAATTGTTATGAATGGAGGGAGCAAAAATAACTAGCTCTGCCTGGGAAAGGCAAAGTATATTAGAAAGAAAACAATATTCACACCAAGTTGTTAGCAGTTGAAGAATTTCTGGGCAGATTATTGGTAAATATAGAAAATGCTTTCCTAGCAAGGAATGCTATAGAGTTATAATCACTAAAAATGAAAGAGGTACATGGAGACTTAGGACTGCACAACTCCAAATTTTGTTTTAAATATGAGGGAAAAAAATTAAGCAATGTTGTTTCAAGTAGAACTCAAAATTGGTGACTATGAAGATTATGGATGACTTTGCATCCTAACCCCAAATCCATTTTCCTTGTTCTATCTCATCATTCTCAAAATATAGATTGTTCTGATACTATCCAGAACAACCTTGTTGTGTTCTACTAAGATGATCACAACATGATTGATTCACCATAGTTTCGTGTGTGTTTTCTGAAATTGTCCCTACTCAGGCTGCATAAAGGACACCACAAAGCAGCCCAAATGGCTCCACTAGGAGATTATTGCATAATAAAGAAATATCACTGCAGTTGTATCAGATGATAACTGACAGAGCAAACTGTATAGACTTTACCCCACACGGCTCATGTAAGTCTTAAGTGCCCATTTTCATAGAAACTTAATTCTTTCTCCTCTGCCTTGTCCAATACTTTCCTCCAATTAACTTCAAAACAAGATTTCTAGCAAAAGGCTTCAGGGCACAACCTAACTTTGGGTGGCATTTATAAATTACATTCTCTGCCTGATTAAGATTAGATCAAACTGTGAAGGAACCATTCTGGATTACTGAATATAATGAAATAAAATGTGTGTGTGTATATATATGCCTGTGGGGATAAACTTTTATTCTCCTAAGGTCTTTATTTTACCCTGGGTGATCTTTCTCAGATCAAGTCTTTAAAAAATATATTTCAAAAATAGAAGCAAGTGCTTTGCCTGAAATATACTTTCTCTAACAAACAGGCTTCTTTCTTTAGGATGCTGTTCGTCTCTGACTTGGTAACTGAATAGCACAAGGTCTTAGGGCACCAATACATAATACTATTTTTTTGGGTTTTTTGACACAGTGTTCTTATTTAATCTAGGCTAGCCTGGAACTCACCATATAGCCAGGGATGGTCTTGGCCTTTTTATTCTCTTATCTTTATTTACCTCCCAAATGCTGGGATTACAGACGTGTGTTACCACACCTAACTTCATAATACTTTTTAATTAGCATCATTTTAAGGAAAATGTGCATTTATGCATCCTTCAAAGATGCCTACATTGTAGCTTTATTTGTATTACAAGTGCTGTTTCATCTGGACAACCTTTGTCTGATGCCTCATTTTTTTCCCACTCGGTAAGATCTTCTTCTTTCTGTATTGGGTTAAGTATCACCTATTCTATTTCCCTCCTGCACCATGTGTGCCTTCACATTTCCTCCTGTCAGACCACTGAGCATCTCAAGAGTACAGTATACACTGACATTTGTGACTCATTTTCTATTTTGTGACTCATCACTTATAACATATTCCTGTAGTTCCAGAAAGCAGTAATGACTATAGGACCAAATGAATATATGGCAACAATCTAATGAAATATTTAGCTTAATTTTCCAGTCATAATTCTATGGCCTAATTCTTTTTTTTTATTTTTTTTTTAATTTATTTTACAACACCATTCAGTTCAACATAATAGCCACAGATTCCCCTGTTCTCCCCCTCTCGCCCCCCTCCCCCTCCCCCCAGCCCACCCCCCATTCCCACCTCCTCCAGATCAAGGTCTCCCCGAGGACCGGGTTCGACCTGGTAGACTCAGTCCAGGCAGGTCCAGTCCCCCCCTCCCAGACCAAGCCAAGCGTCCCTGCATAAGTCCCAGGATTCAAACAGCCAACTCATGCAACGAGCCCAGGACCCGGCACCAACGCACAGCTGCCTCCCAAACAGATCAAGCCAAATGACTGTCTCACCCATTCAGGGGGCCTGATCCAGTTGGGGGCCCCTCAGCCTTTGGTTCATAGATCCTGTGCTTCCATTCATTTGGTTATTTGTCCCTGTGCTTTATCCAACCTTGGCTTCAACAATTCTCGCTCATATAAACCCTCTTCTTTCTCACTAATTAGACTCCCAGTGCTCCACCAGGGGCCCAGCCGTGGATGTCTGCATCCAGATTCCTCAGTCCTTGGATGGGGTTTATGGCACCACTATCTGGGTGTCTGGCCATCCCATCACCAGAGTAGGTCAGTTCCTGCTGTCTCGCGACCGTTGCCAGCAGTCTTTTGCGGGGGCATCTTTGTGGATCTCCGTGGGCCTCCCTAGCTCTCTGCTTCCTCCCCTTCTCATGTGGTCTTCATTTACCATGGTCTCCTATTCCTTGTTCTCCCTCTCTTTTCTTGATCCAGCTAGGATCTCCCACTCTCTTTCCCTCGACCGTCGCTCTTCATTGTTCCCACTCATGACCAGGCTGTTCATGTAGATCTCATCCATTTCTCCGTGTCTTTTTTGGGGTCCCGTTTTCCAGGTAGCCTCACTGGTGATGTGAGTAGCAGACCAGTCATCCTTGTAGCATCTAGCATCCATCTAGCATCTTCCTATGAGTGAGTACATACCATATTTGTCTTTCTGAGTCTGGGTTACCTCACTCAGGATGATTTTTTCTAGATCCATCCATTTGCCTGCAAACCGTATGATGTCATTGTTTTTCTCTGCTGAGTAGTATTCCATTGTGTATATGTACCACAATTTATTTATCCATTCTTCAGTTGAAGGGCATCTAGGTTGTTTCCAGGTTTTGGCTATTACAAACAATGCTGATATGAACATAGCTGAGCAAGTGCTCCTGTGGTATGATTGAGCATTTCTTGGGTATATGCCCAAGAGTGGTATAGCTGGATCTTGGGGGAGATTGATTCCCAATTTTCTAAGAAAGCGCCATATTGATTTCCAAAGTGGTTGTACAAGCTTGCATTCCCACCAGCAGTGGAGGAGAGTTCCCGAGTTCCACATCCTCTCCAGCATAGTGTCTTCAGTGTTTTTGATCTTAGCCACTCTGACAGGCGTAAGGTGGTATCTCAGAGTTGTTTTGATTTGCATTTCCCTGATGATTAGGGATGTTGAGCAATTTCTTAAATGTCTTTCAGCCATTTGGGTTTCCTCTGTTGAGAATTCTCTGTTTAGTTCTAAAGCCCATTTCTCAATTGGACTGTTGGTCGTTTTGATGTCTAATTTCTTGAGTTCCTTATATATTCTGGATATCAGTCCTCTGTCACATGTGGGGTTGGTGAAGAACTTTTCCCATTCTGTAGGCTGTCGCTTTGCCTTGTTGACCGTATCCTTTGCTCTACAAAAGCTTCTCAGTTTCAAGAGGTCCCATTGATTGATTGTTTGTCTCAGTGTCTGTGCTACTGGTGTTAGATTTAGGAAGTGATCTCCTATGCTGATGCATTCAAGACTACTTCCTACTTTCTCTTCTAGCAGATTCAGAGTAGCTGGATTTATGTTGAGGTCTTTGATCCACTTGGATTTAAGTTTTGTGCACGGTGACAGATATGGATCTATTTGCAGCCTTCTACACGTTGATATCCAGTTATGCCAGCACCATTTGTTGAAGATGCTTTCTTTTTTCCATTGTATACTTTTGGCTTCTTTGTCAAAAACTATATGTCCATAGGTGTGTGGGTTAATGTCAGGGTCTTCAATTTGATTGCATTGGTCCACATGTCAGTTTTTATGCCAATACCAAGCTGTTTTTATTACTGTAGCTCTATAGTAGAGCTTGAAGTCAGGGATTGTGATGCCTCCAGAAGTTGTTTTATTGTACAGGTTTCTTTTAGCTATCCTGGGTTTTTTGTTTTTGCATATGAAGTTGAGTATTATTCTTTCCAGGTCTGTGAAGAATTGTGTTGGTATTTTGATGGGGATTGCATTGAATCTGTAAATTGCTTTTGGTAAGATTGCCATTTTTACTATGATAACCCTGCCTATCCATGAGCATGGAAGATCTTTCCATTTTCTGAGATCTTCTTCAATTTCTTTTTTCAGGGACTTAAAGTTCTTGTCATATAGGTCCTTCACTTGCTTGGTTAGTGTTACCCCAAGGTATTTTATGTCATTTGTGGCTATTGTAAAGGGTGATGTATCTCTAATTGCCTTCTCAGATTCTTTGTCCATTGTATATAGGAGGGCTACTGATTTTTTTGAGTTGATCTTGTATCCTGCTATGTTGCTGAAGGTGTTTATAAGCTTTATCAATTCCTGGGTGGAATCTTTGGGGTCACTCAAGTATACTATCATGTCATCTGCAAATAGGGAAAGCTTGACTTCTTCCTTTCCAATTTGTATCCCCTTAATCTCCTTATGTTGTCTTATTGCTCTGGCTAGAACTTCAAGTACTATATTGAATAAGTATGGGGAGAGTGGACAGCCTTGCCTCGTTCCTGATTTTAGTGGAATTGCTTTGAGTTTCTCTCCATTTAATTTGATGTTGGCTGTTGGCTTGCTGTAAATTGCCTTTATTATGTTTAGGTATGTTCCCTGTATTCCTGATCGCTCCAAGACTTGTATCATGAAGGGGTGTTGGATTTTGTCAAATGCCTTTTCTGCATCTAGTGAGATGATCATGTGGATTTTTTCTTTGAGTTTGTTTATATGGTATATTACATTGATGGACTTTCCTATGTTGAACCACCCTTGCATCCCTGGGATGAACTTAGGTACCACATACCTAAGTTAAATCAAGACCAGATAAACTATTTAAATAGTCCAATAACCCCTAAGGAAATAGAAACAGTCATTAAAAGTCTCCCAACCAAAAAAAGCCCAGGACCAGATAGTTTCAGCACAGAATTCTACCAGATCTTCAAAGAAGAGTTAATACTAATACTCTTTAAATTGTTCCACATAATAGAAACAGAAGGAACATTACCAAACTCCTTCTATGAGGCTACAATTACCCTGATTCCTAAACCAAACAAGGATGAAACAAAAAAAGAGAACTACAGACCGATCTCCCTCATGAACATTGATGCAAAAATACTCAATAAAATACTGGCAAACAGACTCCAAGAACACATCAGAACAATTATCCACCATGATCAAGTAGGCTTCATCCCAGGGATGCAAGGGTGGTTCAACATACGAAAGTCCATCAATGTAATACACCATATAAACAAACTCAAAGAAAAAAAACCACATGATCATCTCACTAGTGAATACGGGGAACATACCTAAACATAATAAAGGCAATATATAGCAAACCAACAGCTAACATCAAATTAATTGGAGAGAAACTCAAAGCAATTCCACTAAAATCAGGAACGAGGCAAGGCTGTCCACTCTCCCCTATGGCCTAATTCTTACCACCAAAAATTCAAAGGAGATGGACAACTGGAAGGAGATAGAGTTGTTTTTAGTCAAGAATCTTTTAAAAACCAAAGTTGGGTTTGCCTCCATCCAAGGAGATCCCTATATAATGGATTCAAAATCTCCTTCAAACACATTTCTAGCCTGATTCTCATCTCAACTCTGACCACATTCTGACCACCATCTCAATTTACATCTTAGAAACACTAGTACAAATATTAAATGAATAGTTCTTACTTATTTTATTTAAGTTATAATTTCCTGTGCTAACCAATAAGGAGTAAACTTCTCTCCTATTGACCTGTATGGGCACAGATTAGGTTAAAAAACACTAATACCCAAAGGTGGTCTTGAATTCTCAATTTTCCAATTTCCTTCTCCCAAGTGCTAGGAGTTCATGTAGTGCTGAGTGTCAGTCCCATGGCTTATTGCATGCTAGGTAAGCACTCTACAAACTGAGCTATAACCCATCTCTTCTCCTGCCAACTAGAAATAAAATAGCCAATCAAAATATATGAGATAAATGAATATAGTGGATATGCATATAGTCCCAGCTCTTGGAAGGCAAAGGTGGGAAGATTTCAAGTCTATCCTGGAATACACTTCGATAATCAGAGCAAAATAGGGAGATCCTATGTCAAAAATAAATTAATAAAGCAACTATATGAAAACTCTGAAATAAAAAGAGTAGGTATATTGAAGAAGTAACCAGTTCAGTGATGGGTATGCTGGGTCCTCCTGTGTGATAGTCTACAAAATTCATATAAGGTCTTATTTTCCTAGAAAGTGACTGTATCTGGAGATAAGACCTTTAAAGACATTAGTATATGAAGTAACTTGGTTGGACCTAGAGCCATCTAATACAAAGCATCCTTGAAAGAAACATTTAGGACACGGGAAAGATGACATGAAGACACTCAAAACAAACAAAAACAAATACAAAAAAACTGTGAAACGCCATTTTACAATCAAGGAAAAAACACGTCATTCCATTGTCATGATTTCAGACATTTCCCAGAACATGAGAAAATGAATTTCTGTTGATTGAGCCATCAAAAACTTGACATTCTTTGTTATGATGGCTTAACAAACTAACACAATTGTCTGTGTAGAAGATTCAAGGAAACTGAAAAATAAATTCTTGAGGAATGGAAAGATTGCTCAGTGGTTAAGAGCACTTTCTGCTCTTGCAAAGGAACCAGGTTCAGTTCTCAGCATGTACATAGCCTCTCACAGCTATCTGTAACTCCAGTTCCAGGAGATCTACTGCCATATTCTGGTATCTACCAGCAGCAGATATACAAATGGTATATATAAAGACATGCAGGCAAAGCACTCCTATGCATAAAATAGAAATGAACTTCTTAAAAAAACAGCTTCCCTAAAACTAGCATGCATGCTTTAGCATACATGGATATAAGATTCATGAGGACCATCAAATCTGCTTCTATCAACCACAACCAACTAGAAATCAAAGACTGAAAACAGTACAGTGCATAACATCATCAAAAAGCATAAAATACAGCCTGCTGTGGCAGTCCATGCCTATAATCCAGGACTGGGGAAGCTGAATCGAGAAAATTATCAATTCATGATCAGCCTGGACCACACAGTCAGACTGTGTCTCAAAATACAAAAACAAAAAAACAAAAACAAACAACAGCAAAACAAAACAAAAAGCACTATATATCCATGGATCTGACAATTACTTAGAAACCACAGATGATGTAAATCATTCAAATGACAAAAACAACAAAGAGCATAAACAAATGCAGAACTGAACATGTAAATTAGAAGACTTGATACTCTTTGAGACTCAATATTCACCAAATTGGTTTATAGCTTTAACATAATCCCAATCAAAACATCAAGTAATTGTAAGAGATAAAAAGGTAATCCAAAAATATATATATGGAAATGCAAAGAACTAGAATGGCCAATACAATTTTGCAGAACAAATCTTGGCACCAGGAAGAAATTAATTTGAAAACTTACTGTAGAGTGACAGTGACCTAAATGCTGTGGTGTTAGTAGAAAGGTAGGCACACTATTCGTTCAGTTTAACTGAGCCATCTAGAAACTCAACACATGTGGACAATTGCATTCTAATGAGAACACAGAGAAAATTCAAATGAAAATGACTATGCTCTTTAAAACATGATCTGAGGGGGGGAAACAGACTTCTATAAGCTAAAGAGGACTTCAACTCATATGCAAAACATAACCTAAAATGTAGCATATGTCTGAATTTAAAATCTTATGATGTAATGCTCTAAGTAGAAAACATAAAAGAAATTCTTTGTGATGATGGGTTATAGAAAGTTTCTAAATATGACATTAAAGCTACTACCCATAAAAGAAAACAAGTGTTAAGTTCAACATCAAGATGAAAACTTTTGCTCTGTGAAGGACCCTGCTCAGAGAATGAACAGGTAAGCAAGGAGAGTAGAGAACACATTTGTGGATCAAATATCTGACAAATGTCTTATCCAAAATAGAAGGACTCCCCAAACCCAATAATAAATAAAAATGAAAGAGCTAGGCAAAATATTTGAACAACTGCTTCAATCAAAGAAGGCATACAGATAGCAAATGAGCCAAACGGGAAGAACTGCAATGCAATTCATTAGGGAGTGCAATTTAAAATGGAAGATATTGTTCACCTACTCGAAAGTGAAGGGACTATGAAGCAATTTCAGCAGCATTCTGTTGCTGAGAATACAGAGATGCTATCGCGTTCACACCTCAGCAGCAGGGCTGACAAACAGTAAGTTGGCTTTAGGAGAAAATCTGAAAATTTCCCATACAGTGAAAATTATACCACTGTGTGACACAGTCATCCCACTTCTAGGTTTTTAGCCAAAAAAAAAAAAATCCCTGCCCACATCAAAACTTGTAAGCATTTATAGTCAGTTCATTTATAATCATGCAAAAGGGTAAAACCCAAACGAACTTCAAGTATTTAATTGAAGGCAAGATGGCACACCAGCAGTAAAGCAGAGCCACAAAGTACTGACACCCACAGCAACACAGATGAACCTGAAAAACACTGCAAAGGAAGCCTAACCTAAAACACTGTAGGGCTCCACTTATCACATCCTGGACAAGTCAGCACCCTTGACAACGAAGAGCACAGTGTTGCTGTCAGGGTAGAGGGTGGGAGTGCTGAGGAAGGGCGAGACGAGGAATGATTTGGGAAAATGAACTTTTTCTGTATCTGGGTATAGTGGTCAGTGGACAGGTCACTTCTTAAAACCCTTACAACTGTACATGAAATGCAGTAAGCCTGGTTTGTGTGAATCTAAAAGTACACACAAATTATATATAATTATATATATAATTTTATTTTACAATACCATTCAGTTCTACATATCAGCCATGGGTTCCCCTATTCTCTCCCCTCCCACCCCCTCCCCTTGCCCCCAGTCTACCCTCCATTCCCACCTCCTACAGGACAAGTCCTCCCCCAAGGACTGCGATCAACCTGGTAGACTCAGTCCAGGCAGGTCCAGTCCCTTCCTCCCAGACTGAGCCAAGTGTCCCTGCATAAGCTCCAGTTTTCAAACAGCCAACTCACGCAATGAGCACAGGACTTGGTCCCACTGCCTAGTTGCCTCCCAAACTGATCAAGCCAATCAACTGTCTCACCTATTCAGAGGGCCTGATCCAGCTGGGGGCCCCTCAGCCTTTGGTTCATAGTTCATGTGTTTCCATTCATTTGGCTATTTTTTTCAATAATTGAGTAAAACTGAAATTTATTATAAGCCACAGTCGTCCTAGGGACCTCCATGCTATATATATATATAGCCTCTATGGTTCTATGGGTTGTGGTCTGATTGTTCTTTATTTTATATCTAGAATCCACTTATGAGTGAGTACATACCATGACTGTCTTTCTGGGTTTGGGTTACCTCACTCAGGATGATTTTTTTCTAGTTCCAACCATTTGCCGGCAAATTTCATGCTTTCATTGTTTTTCTCTGCTGAGTAGTACTCCATTGTGTATATATACCACATTTTTTTCATCCATTCTTCCGTTGATGGGCATCTAGGTTGTTTCCAGGTTCTGGCTATTACAAATAGTGCTGCTATGAACATAGCTGAGCATGTATCTTTATGGTATGAATCAGCATTCTTTGGGTATATGCCCAAGAGTGGGATAGCTGGGTCTTGAGGTAGTTCAATTCCTAATTTTCTGAGAAACCGCCATACTGATTTCCACAGTGGTTGTACAAGTTTACATTCCCACCAACAGTGGAGGAGTGTTCCCTTTGCTCCACATCCTCTCCAACATTGGTTGTCATTGGTGTTTTTGATCGTAGCCATTCTAACAGGTGTAAGGTGGTATCTCAGTGTCGTTTTGATTTGCATTTCTCTGATGATTAAGGATGTTGAGCATTTCTTTAAATGTCTTTCAGCCATTTGTAGTTCTTGTTTTGTGAATTCTCTGTTTAGCTCTTTAGCCCATTTTTTAATTGGACTGTTCAGTATTTTGATGTCTAGTTTCTTGAGTTCTTTATATATTGTGAAGATCAATCCTCTGTCAGATGTGGGGTTGGTGAAGATCTTTTCCCATTCTGTTGGCAGCCTTTTTGTCTTATTGACTGTGTCTTTTGCCCTGCAAAAGCTTCTCAGTTTCAAGAGGTCCCATTTATAAATGGTTGTGCTCAGGGTCTGTGCTGTTGGTGTTTTATTTAGGAAATGGTCTCCGGTGCCAATGCGTTCAAGAGTGCTTCCTATTTTCTTTTCTATTAAGTTTAGTGTAACTGTATTTATGTTTAGGTCTTTGATCCACTTGGACTTGAGTTTTGTGCATGGTGACAGATATGGATCTATTTGTAATCTTTTACATATTGACATCCAGTTATGCCAGCACCATTTGTTGAAGATACTTTCTTTTTTCCATTGTATAGTTTTGGCTCCTTTGTCAAAAACCAGGTGTTCATATGTGCATGGATTAATGTCAGGGTCTTCAATTCGATTCCATTGGTCCGTATGTCGGCTTTTATACCAGTACCAAGCTGTTTTTATTACTATACCTCTATAGTAGAGTTTGAGGTCAGGGATGGTGATGCCTCCAAGGGTTGCTTTATCGTATAGGATTCTTTTAGCTATCCTGGGTCTTTTGTTTTTCCATATAAAGTTGAGTATTTTTCTTTCCAAGTCTGTGAAGAATTGTGTTGGGATTTTTATGGGGATTGCAATGAATCTGTAGATTGCTTTTGGTAAGATTGCCATTTTTACTATGTTAATCCTACCTATCCATGAGCATGGGAGATCCTTCCATTTTCTGATATCTTCTTCAATTTCTTTCTTTAGAGATTTAAAGTTCTTGTCAAAAAGGTCCTTCACTTGTTTAGTTAGTGTTATCCCAAGGTATTTTATATTATTTGTGGCTATTGTAAAGGGTGATGTTTCTCTGACTTCTTTCTCAGCCCTTTTATCATTTGTGTATAGGAGGGCTACTGATTTTTTTGAGTTGATCTTGTATCCTGCCACTTTACTGAAGGAGTTTATCAGCTGTAGGAGTTCCCTGGTAGAGTTTTTGGGGTCACTTATGTATACTATCATATCATCTGCAAATAGTGAAACACATAAAATTTTGTAAAGCTAAACATTCAATGTTTTGCTGCTCTTGGGCAGGGTAACAGGTGGAACTCTTGGGATACAAAATCAAGTAGTCAACAATTATGTATGAACTAAAGAGAGCATAATATATTAATGTATTTGCATTTTTTTAAATAACTGAAATGATTTGTCTATAGTAAATTTTGACATCAAGCCAATTTTTTTGTGGTATATATTGTTATTTTCTACATCAGCACCATTTGGAACAGCAGCTGAAAAAATTCATATTTGCAAAACCTTGGAGTTTTTAATGCAAAAAATAGTGGGAAAGGGACTACTAAAGGTCTACCCTATTTTGAACTTCAGGTTCCTCCTCCTTTTTTCACATTCATTCAGGAAATTCTATAAAGTAGCTCAACTATTAACCTTCCATTTTCTCCTAATTATCAATAGTAGTACTAAAGAAATATAAAACAAATTATGCTGCCTAAGAATAAATCTTTCTCCTCAAACTTCTTCCTATCATAAAGGCAAAGAGGATAAGTGTAGATTGTAGACTTACCCCAAGTATGAACAATACAGTCATCCAAACTGACTTATTTAAAGGTTAAAAGCAAATAGCATTCAACTAAATGTGTCTTGTAAATAGTTGCAGTCATGATGTTTACTACAATATGAGTGTTATTATCATGAATTATAATTGCCATTTCATTTGAATAAAATAATTAAAAGGCATATCCATTGGGATAGGGAAATTAATTAGGATAACAACTATGATTATAGTCCTAGCCCTGGTGTATACTAATTCTATAGTAGCCCAGTATTGATCTGAAGAGCTTTAAATACGATAAGTAACTGTAAATAAGAGAAATGTTCATACTACCTGAAATAGTAAAAGAAGAAAGAACATCCCACGTCTTGATGATAAGTGCAAGCACCTGTTTGTTTTAGGAGTGCTGTACTTGACTTATATAAAATTGCTTCTCAGTAGCACCAGATCACAGAGCGCAACAAAAATAGGGTAGTCAATTGTTATTGCAACATGTTTTCTTTGTTTAGATAAAGCGATTGTTGTTGACACATGAGTGAAGCCAGTTGTACTCCATAAAGCCGTGGCTCTAAGTGCACTCAAAACAAAAACAACAAAAAGTGCTCAGATTCAATGCAGGGCTCCATTATTACTGAACTGCTGGAACAGGAGATGGAGCCAAAAGCATCTGGTTTAGCTCCAGTTTGGCAGCCCTGGGAGCAGATTTCTACTGTGGATTAAATGTCCAGGAAACTTCAAAGAAGCAAGAAATCCAGCAATCCCCAGAGAACTCAGTCAGGAGGCTGCTGGGACACTGCTGGGATCAATGGTCCCTGCTGTCATGGAAGGGGATTCCCTGGATGCTGAAATGTCCACAAAAGTCCTCACCTTCCTGCCCACATTTGTCCATACTTATTTGCCAGCACCTTTTTTACTTCTACTAAATAAAAGTAACTTCAACTTGTTCTCTAGTCACATTCTCTGACTTGATTGAGATTAGAGGCTAGGCACCTAACAGAAGCCAAGTGGCAACTGTCTATTGTATTAAGTATCACTATGTTTTCCTACATTTGAAAGACTTATGAGTACAAGGGATTTTTTTTTGCATTTTCCTTCTTTTTCATGTGTGTGTGTGTGTGTGTGTGTGTGTGTGTGTGTGTGTGTGTGTGTGTGTGTGTGATTCATGTGTATGTACACAGGCTCAGGTGTATGTAGGAGCTTGTGTGTGTAGTCCCAAAGATGGTATCAAGAGTATCCCTGCTCTCTACTGACTTTATTGAAGTAAGACCCCTCAGCTGAACCCAGAGCTTGAAGATATTGGTAGTCTGGCTAGCCATTTTTCTCTGGAGAGCCTATGCCTCTGCTTTCTCTGCCTCTGAGTATCACAATTACAAGTGGGTGGGGGGGCCCTGCAATTTATGCCTACCTGGCATTATGTAAGTTCTGCATATCTCAACTCTGGTCCTCACCCTTGTGAGGCAATCACTTTAACCACTGAGTTATCTCCCCAATCACTTTTTCTTTTTTTCCTTTTATTTTTCTTGATCAATGTTATTATCATTTAAATTTTTTATATTTTGATCATATTCTATTCTGTCCCTCAATTCTTCCCAGCTCCTTTCCACCTCTCCACCCACCAGACTTCATGATCTTTCCTACTCTTTCTCAAAAAAAAAAAACCCACAAACCCACAAAAATAAAAACAAACAACAAATACCAAAAAAACTTACAAAAACTTGGAATCTATTTTGTGTTGGCCAATTACACCTGGGCATGGGGCCTGTCCTGGAGTGTGATTGATTTACATACCATATAATCAATGCCATGTTACTAATATGGATGTCTTAAACATCCATGTAAGTGAAAGTGAATTTAAACCTTCTATTTTTTAATTTATTACTGAATAACAGGAGAAGCAATGATTTTGTGATTACCTAGCTATCTGACTCTACCAATACTCTGTAGTGTTCCCTGGGCATAAATGCACATACCCCTTATCTGGCACTCCTCAGGAAGCAACTGCTGAAAACTATAGTATTTATTCTCATTCCTGCCACTGGAGCAGTAACACTCAAAGCTCTGTTTTCCAGCAATGACTTTAGTGTTTAAATCATCCAACAAATACTAAATAAGCTCCCAGATATGCCCAGCATCATGCTAAGTACTAGAAAGGAGCTGAAAATCTATCAGGGGAGAAAAATCCTCCACAAATAATTGCATACCTACCTTGCTAAGTTATAGCTATAGTGTGCTCAAGCAGTGGGTGGCTCAACCTTGGTTTTCATCCCATATGTCATCAAAGTGGACCCTTTCTCTCTGCACAGTCAATCCAGAGACATAAAGTACACGCAGGGAGGAGAAAATCCCATAGCTTTAGGTAATTTCCGAACACCTGTCTTATTCAAGCATAAATGTCCCATGGGCTCAATAGGAGGTATTTGAACCTTCCCTCAAGGCTTACTTTTATGTGAGAGCAGAGTCACCCATTGAGTGACTACAGCAGGCAGACAAGAACAAACCATTTGCCTGCTCAGGGCTGCTTCTTCTAAACTTCTTATAAATGTCTTCTCTACCCGAGATGCAACAGAAATGCTGTCTTCAGTCCCAAATAACATGACTAGTGTATCATGTCATGTCTAAGGTTAAGGCTGCTATACCAAGTTTGACAGCTCCAACCTCTAGACTAAGTAGTAATGAGAAAATATAAAGTAACATCTGGGACTTTATTTGAGCTTCTGAAAGCCTGCCTATTGTACTAAGCCCCTACATATATCTAGAGAATATCAACAAAGCTATCATGTCCTGATAATAAAAATTCCACATGACAGCATAGTACAGGATTCTTCCCAGGAAATATAAGGCTAACAAATGCAAGTCTTTGGTAAATTGTTCCAAGTTTAACAAAGGGGATCTCTAAATTCAAGGACTTTAGATCAATGATTACCTGAATTGTTTTCATGCATATGAGCACATTGAGCATGTGATGGCCCACACATCAACCAAAGCAGAAGAAGCAATTCAGAAAGACATGCCTAACCGAGACCTGCAGTTTTCAGCAATTATCCATGGCTTTGCCAAGGTTTAAGCTTTGTGAGATTCATCTTATAGATTTACATTGTCACATGGGAGTGTCATTTTGAATTATTGCTAGATTAATAGAACTGCAAGACGAGGTTTAAGTAGAAGGTTTATGAAAAGTGTTTACGGCGAGGTCTGCCAGGCTTCAGGCAAGATTAAAGTTGACTTTTTATGGTTTGGGATTGAATTGCTTAATGAACCAATCAGCACTTTATTTTCTGCCTTCAGCCATACTTTTTTTAAATGATGCTTACCTATTAATCATAAATGCAGCCTGCCACAGGTAGTAAATATCTGAGCATATGTGAAGCCTAACTCCTCAAGAAGGCTATCCTGTGTGTCCAACAGAAAATACATAGTAATCATTTTAGACTAACACTTTAAGTATGTTTATGGGATTAGAAAAGAAGCATTCTTTTCAATATGACAAACTATTGGGAACTCAAATTTAGTCATAAGAATGTTCATATAGCCAAAGATAAAATTTAAGCTAGTGCTAATTGCATTCTTTGTGCAAATCAAGACCAAATGCTGTGATAGTCACTAATCAGGCCCTCACTTGTTTTTTTTTTTTTTAAATGAAAGTAGGCAAATAGAAGAAAGGAATAAAACTTTATTGCAAGAATTTTAAGACCTAACAAAAAAGAATCCTTTAAAAAGCACTTGGCATACTAGGGAATCAAATTATGAATAACTTCTAGAATCAAGAGAATCATTTCTAAAGGTATTTTCAAAACTAATACAAAGACTTTGGAAAAGTTACAGCATGACTTCTAGTTACATGGATTCAGAAGAACAGTAGGGTATTTTTAACAATGTCACCTTCCCACTGGAAACTGCATACTGTGTTTCATGGGGAAATTGCCCTGTAAGGAAGTGTTTATTTTGTTCCATATCTACTGTATGAAGCATTTCTTAAATACATAATTGCTAAATAATAAAAATCATAAAAATTTGCAAAACTTAAAACATCATCAGGCAGGAAGGCACACACCTAAAATTCCAGTACTCCAGAGGTTAAGACAAGAGGAATGTCATGAATTAAAGAACAGCCTGGACTACACAGTAGTACTTGGCCAACCAAAGATACATAGCCAGATGCTGTGTCAAAATTAAATAAATAAATAGAACATCACTTTATAAATATCAAGTGAAAACCTCACATTCAGTGGAATGTACTTATATTTGTAGAGTATTTTAGTTTTGATGGTGATTTAACTATGTCATAGTTTAATCTTCAAAATAAGATGATAAGGGAATTAAAGCTTATCACAATTAGGCAAGCTCATCTAAAGCTCTAAAGACAGTAAATTTCAGAACCGAGAATTATGTACATATATTCAGAATACAAAATTTGTGGGGTTTATGATATACTCAATATTAAAGACTCCACCAGAAGATTCCTACAACTAATAAGAACATTCAGCAAATTGGCAGGGTATAAAACTAACACAAACAAAGTAGTCTTCCAATCTATAATATCATAAACATATCATAACCACAAACATATGATAACCACAAACGTATGATAAATATAACCAAGGACAAGAAAGACTTGTACAAGGAAAGCTGTAAGATATTTAAAAGACAATAGCAGAAGATAGAAAGACCTCCCATGCTTGTGGGTTGGAAGGATTCATATTGGGGAAACAGCCATTCTACCCAAAGAAATCTACAGTTTCACTGCAATTCCCATCAAAATTCCAACATGATTCTTCACAGAAACTGAAAAACAATCTTAAACTTCATGTGGAATCACAAAAGACCGAAAACAAATCTGACTCACTGATCAGTGGAATAGAGTTGAGGACTCACGCATAGGTCCAAACACCTTCAGCCACCTGAGTTTTGAAAAAGGCCAACAATATACACTAGTAAATAAACAGCATCTTCAATAAGTGATGCTGGTTAAACAGGGCAATGAAATAGTTAAATAGTGAAATGAAACTCGATCCTTCTCTCCCACCTTGTTTAAAACTCAACACCAAATGGATCAAGAACCTCAATGCAAGACCATATACCCTGAATCTAACAGAGGTGACAATAGAGGATATGAGCATAACAAGGGACTTTCTGAACAGAAACCTGATGACATAGCCATTAAGACCAACAATTAGTAAATTGAACCTCATGAAACTAAAACACCTCTGTACAGCAAAGGACACCATCATTTCAGCAAAGGGTTAGCCTACAAAGTGGGGAACAATCTTGATCAGCTGTATATCTGACAGAAGGTTAGTATCTAGACCATAAAAAGGACTCAAAAAATAAATAAACAAACATCAATAAATCAAAGAACAAAAAAAAAAAAATTTTAATGAAGCATGGAGCTAACCCAAGAGTTTTTCAAAAGGTGAAGCACCAATAGCTGAGAAATATTTAAAAGAACTTATTTCAACATCCTTATTTACCAAAGCAATGCAAATATAATACTTTGAGATTACATTTTATTCCAGTCAGAATGACTAAGATCAAAAAGGAAAAAAAAAATAAGACAACTAATTCTGGCTTGCATAGGGGAAAAAAACACGTTAATTCCTGGTAAAAGCACAAACTGGTGCAGCCAGTGTGGCGGTTCCTCAAAAAGGCAGAAATAGGCCTGCCACGTGTTCCAGCTGTACCACTCGGGTAAATACCAAAAGGACTCTATATCCTACTATAAAGACACCCATTACCCACGGTCATTGCTGCTCTATTCAGTATCACCAGGAAATGGAAATATCCTAGATATCCATCATCTGATGAACAAATAATGTAAGTGTGGCATTATGTATGCAGTGGAATATCATTTAGATGTTAAGAATAACGAAATTACAAAATTCACAGGTAAATGGGTGGATCTGGAAATAATCACTCTGAGTGGGCAAACCCAGACCCAGAAAGATGAACATTACATGATTTTGGTCCTTTGAAGTTTCTAGTTTCATTCTTTGAGGGGTTTTGTTGCTGCTACTAAGTTGTTAAATGTGTATGTATGCAGTAAAAAAGTATGAAGCTTTGGAGTAAACAAACAACAAAATCAGATTTCATTACTATAATTAATTACTCATAGGCAACTTACTTTGCCTTAATAAAGTTGTTTTTGCATATACAAGAAAAATCTGTAAAATAAAATAAGTTCATACCACTCACTGAGTAAAAAAATGAAGTAATAAATGCTAAATATGGTGACAAGGTGCTAGAAAATTAAACCAATGGTTTATCTAGTTTATCTCCATGCCCTCCATGTCCTGTAATACTATGCTGCTTTTTTGTAATAAACACTCATTAAATTTCTTATAATTGGTACTAGAACTTCAGAGTAAGCCACGTTGTCCACATGCAAGAGGATGTAAGCAAACTAATTCGGCCAAACAACTACATGTTTCAAACAATGGTTTGTTTCAATTACCATTTGCTGTTTGAGTGTATGAACATACTGACTACAGTCAGCAATGTAAAGTCTGGCAACAATGAAGCTTCTTGATTTTATTAAAATATTTTTAAAAGGTTGAAAAAAAAACGGAGGCTACTCAAAAACATTAATGGTTTTCTTATGGTCTGGGGATGTAGATCAGATGATAGAGTGCTTGCCTAGCATGCATGAAGCCTTATGTTTGATTGCAGCACCATACAAACCATACCGTATGCCTCTAATTCATACACTTGAGAATTGGGACAGGAAGATCAGAAGTTCAAGGTCACCCTCAGCTGCTCAGCAAGTTCAAATGGCCAGCATAGGCTGCATGAAAACTTACCTCAAAAAAAAATCTCTATTTTTGAACCTGATTAAGAAAATATGAACCCCAGTAATAAAACATGAGAACAAAAAAAAAAAAGGATGAGAACAAAACATGAAATTGAGAATTCTAGAAAGCTGAAGCAAAGTGTAGCATCCATAGAAGAAAACACTCATGTGTTTGCTTTGTACCAGGCATACAGATAGGCTAGGATTCAAATCTCACATGATCCCTATAGGACATGTTATTATTATGATTCCCACTACATAGCTAAGGCTTCCTTCTGGAGGTAAACAATATGTTGTTGATAAGCACACATCCAGAGAGGTCAGAACTGGTATCCAGTGCATTCCAATCCCTCACACGATAGACAAGACCGCTTCCTTGCCCTCTTTTGGCTTTCCTGTTCCTACCTCTCTCAGGGTATTCATTTCATCAGTTTCTTCCATTCTTTCCCTTAAGACGTTTTTATTACTATATTCTACCCTAGTACTATCAACATTTTTTCAGCTCTCTTTGACTCATCCAAGTAAAGATGGGCATGAAAATAGTAAAATAAAAGTGTACTTGTCATTACCCCATCTACATAAATATCCTCATAACATTAGAATTTGGAGAAAAACTTTGATATAACTCGTCATTCATTTATGAACTAAACTGTGAAGTTCTATTGACCAGGTGCATGGCAAGGCAAGCAGAGAGATACTCAAACTGGGGTCCATCTTCATGGTCCCAGCAGTTTCCCACACTTGCACTGATGTTCTTTCTCAAGATGTTTGAGTGTTCTAGAAGCCTCTCTCATACTTCTTAGTTTAAATATTACAGTCTCATAAATGTCTTCCCTTGACCTGTGTGTTCGTGAGCTTCTCCATCACCATAACAAATACTTGAGGTAAATCGACTCATGAGGGAAGATGTTTGCTTCAGCTCCCAGGTTTAAATGGCCACTGGTCAATTAATCCATCCTGTTGCTTTGGTCTACTAGTAAAGCCACACATCATGGAGAAGTACATAAAAGATTCAGTGAAATCTCTCCCCTCGTTTCTAACAAATGAAAGAGGAAAAGGGAGCGCCAGATTCATGGTCCCACAATCCCCTTCAAAGGGCATTACCCCAGTTACATGACACCGCCAACATGGCCCCTTAAAATTGCTATCACATCACAATGGCATCAAGCTGATTGTCAAAGCCTTTAACACACCAGCCTTTGAGGGACATTCTAGAGAGGCATCATAGAACCTGGACATCTAAAGAATTTCCCAGTGTTTTCTCTCTCATGGCAATGTTCTCTTTATAACGTTAACAATTTGTAATCTCTGTCAGCATTCATCTCTTCATTTGTTAGTATCCCAGGGATTCTCCTGAAAGAAAGAAAGTCATCTATTCAATATGTATAGCCTTTACTTATTCCCAAAACAATTCCAACACCTTCCTAATACCCTTATAAGTTCATCAGCTTTCCTCCTGGCAATTGTTAATCTAATTTCTGCTTCTGTGCACTTACATATCCTGATGTTACATGTAAATTGAGATGAATATTATAATAAAGCAACATTTTTGTCAAGCTTAATGCATTTAACACAGTGCTTAGAAGGTTTATCAAAATTATAGCCATGTATCAATACTTCATTTCATGGTGAAACAATATTCCATTATATGTGTTGTAGTAGTTTGAATATAATTGGCCCCCATAAGCTCATGGGGAGTGGCACTATTAGAAGGTATGGCCTTGTTGGAGAAAGTGTGTTGTTGTGGAGGCAGGCTTTGAGGTCTCATATATATTCAAGCTATGCCCAGGGTCTCAGACCACTTTCTGTCACCTACAGGTCAAGATGTAGGACCCTCAGCTCCTTCTCCAGCACCATGTCTGCCTGCATGACACCATGTCACACCATGATGATACTGGACTAAACCTCTGAACTGTAAGCCACCCCAATTAAATATATTCGTTTATAAGAGTTGCTATGGTCATGGTGTGTCTTCACAGGAAGAGAAACCCTAAGACAGTGTATCTATCACAATCTATGTATCTACTCACCCATATATGGACATTTGTGCTTTTTCCACTTTGGTGGTCTTGTTAATAGTTGCACTTATATTTTAAGTAGTATGTTAATGATATACATTGTAATAGTTCAGATTAAATATGATACTTAGGTTTTGTTTGGAAAAAACTTAGCCAAATGAGTATGTAGGCTAGGGTGATGCACTCCTTTAAATCCCAGTACTATTGAGGCAGAGGCAAGTGGATCCCTGAGTTCAAGGCCAACCAGGTCTACACAGTGAGTTCCAGGCCAGTCAGACCTACATGGTGAGACCTTGTCTCAAAAATAAAAATAAAAAAGGAGTATGGAGATCTAGTCTGTATTCTGTTTCAGTCTACTTTTGCATGTGAATGAAAAAACTCCAATATAGAGGGACTTTCAAGTATTTGTGAGAAAAATATATATGAAATTAAATTGTTTTCTTTTAATAAGACTAACAATACATATTTATTAGTATAATACTTTATTTATAATCCCTTCTGATCCAATTCCTCTAAAAGATGTCATATATACAGAATGTAAGCTAAAACTACTGACAGAGAGAACAGTCTAGAAACTCAGTGAAAACTCTCACTAGATCCTGATGAGGATCTACAATTAAAAACAAATTTTATTTCCCAATCAAGAAACTTCTCCACAAAGGTAAATAAGAAAAGATATAATTTATGACTGTATGATTATTAAATAAGGGCAGGAGTGGTACGCCACAGGCCATCTGGTAAAAGACTGCAAAGAAACCTCATCTTTTTATGGAGCCAAACAGGAGACCCAAACCCATTGTGGTCATGGTGCCAAGGTAAGCAAGAACTAATTCTCAAGAAAAAAGACTTGACAGCACCATCTTTCATATGTCATGCTAAATTCTTTAGATTGCTGGAGTAACTACCTATGTTAGCTGATTGAATATATTCAAAAGAAAATTGATAAACTTCCTACACTTTTATTACAAGAGCAGCTTTGAAACTTGGACAGAGATCCAGCAAATCTAGCTCCCCACACAATACACACAGAACAGGAGGGGGTGTGGACAGTGTTTGATTCCATTTTAAAGAGATGCTTCCCTACTCCTTGAGAAAGTCCTTGTTCATCAGGCTTGCTAAAGGCTTATTGCACCTGTGAAAGCTTTTACATACATCTTAAAGTGAAAGAAGAAGAAATTATAAGTATTTTAAAGTAAGAAAAAAGGAAAAGGCTCTTCCTTATTTTTAGCAAGGTATAATGAGGACTCTTAAGCTATCGTTGATATTCACTAGAGTTTCTGTGGTAAAAAAAAAGTGTAAGAGGTGGGCATGATGGCTTATGCCTGCCAACTTAGCACTTGGAAGGCTAAGGCAGAAAAATCACCATAAGTTTATGACAAGCCTGGGCTATAGCATGAGACTCTATGTCAAAACAAAAAACAGCCAGGTGGTTATGGTGCGTGCCTTTAATCCCAGCACTTGGGAGGCAGAGCCAGGCAGATCTCTATGAGTTCAAGGTCAGCCTGGGCTACAGAGTGAGTTCCAGGAAAGGCGCAAAACTACACAGAGAAACCCTGTCTCAAAAAAAAAAAAAAAAAAAAACAGATTATCACTTGTACAGTATTTTGTCTCCAAAATGTTCATGACATCAGTTAGTTCATGGGCACGTATGGGACAGAAATAAGCTTGACTGCACAAGGAAGGTGCACTGAAGTATAATAATTATTTATAAACTTAAATTTCCATTAAGTCAAAACAGGTTTCAAGGTAAAGTCCATCCAAATGGCCTACCACCACATATTGAGTGTCAAACCTTCATTCATATTCATCATTCTCAAAGTTCAGTTCATAAGTCAGCAGCAGCAGGAAAGTTGATGAAATGCAAATTTTCAGATTACTAAATCAAAACACATTATAAGTTTTCATCAACTCTCCCCATTGGTCACTCACATGCATGTTAGAATAACTCTGGCTATAGATTAATGGTACTCAAACATAGATGTTTTGGAGTCACCTGGGACATTTCACAAAATAATACTGATTCCTGTGTCCATACCTGGAGATTACAAATGAATTGGCATCTGGCAAAACCTAAAGCCTGGGCAGTTTCGAAATATGACCATGAGTTCCTAATATGTACCAACATCTGACAACCACTGCATGAGAATATAGGCTCTGCAGAGTAGGAATTCAGCTGCCATTGGTGAATCCCAGGTGCCCAGAAAAATGTGTGGTACTATTGATATCTCATATTTATTGAGTAATCACATAAATAAAAGGAAAAAATGAACAAACATATGAGTGACTCTACAGTTTTCTTGATGATATGCTACGACTGTCATCTTTCTGCCCAAAGGGAAATCAGCGTTTGGTACAAATTGCAATGTAAATATGACATGCCCCATCAAAATATGCTTGAAATAGCCCTCATTTCACAGCATTATAAAGCTAGGTATGTTGACACAAAGCTTGCATATTAAGCAAGAAAACAGAAAATGAAAACTAAATTCTACTATTAAATACAACAAAAACTGAAGTATGAACTTGGCAGCTGTATTGAAGGATTGCATGGACAGAGAAGGACATGATTCTTGACCAATGCAAACAGAAAGCATATTTTATGCACCCTAGAAATTAAAGGATTCTTGGGGAAATTTGTTTTGAAAAATATCACAAGATAATATTCACAGTAATTATAAGGCTACACGGAGTTTTACAAGGAAGATTCAACTGTACTTAATCTCAAAACAGGACATTACAGCAACATTAAGTTTTATCATACAAAAAAATGAAAAAAAACCTACCTCTCCATTTTTGTTGGACTATAATAAAAGTAAAATAAAGAAGATGGGGGTATGCCAACTTTAGGAGACAGACATTTGTTGTTGTCACACTTCTCTGCAATAACACATCCTGCTGCATGCTCTTCAGGGAACTGCAGAATGTAGGACACTGAATTTAAAGAGCTCCCTCCTAAATCAGTCCCTCAACATGCATCTACTTGAATATTTAAATCAACCAGCGGTTAACTTTTAAGCCAACTCCATTTTCCTATAATACTTACAAAACTAAACTTTCCCAAACATGGGAGAATCTGCAACAAGAAGTTAATCTCAAAGAAATCACTGCATTGAAAAGAGAAATAGGAAACATAGACTTTGAAATGGGGCATAGTGCATAAGGTGAGGGAAATACTCAACTTTCTTTTTTTGATGTTGTTTTTTGTTTTGTTTTTGTTTTTTGTTTTTGTTTTTTCTCTCCCCCAGAAATAGAATAGACATTATGGCGGTGGGGGGTGGGGGTGGGAGAGAGATGAAGTAAACATGGGGGGAAGGGAACAGGAGGGATTTGGTGGGTAGCTGCAGGGGAGAAACAGCCAACTTTCATATCTTAAGATTAAGGTACAAATTCTGAATAAAACAGTAAAATAAGCCAATAAGATAAAGTACTGAGGCACTACACTGCAATGTCTCAAGCTTTTCATTAAGGTCGTTATTATACTGACTTGTATTTGAAGGTAAATGGACACAGTCAAAAGGACCGTGCAGATGGGAGCTGACAGGATACACCATCACACCATTGTTTCTGGAACTTCAGCATAACATAGTCTGAAAGTTACAAAGGATTTTTAAGGGGAAAATGAATAGAACTAAATTGGATGCTGTAATATGGGTCACTGTAAATATTGGAGAAACACAACATGTGGATCATATTTTATTTAAGATCCAATAGTAGAAAAGTTTAAATCAAACACAAATTATTTTAAGGCTTTTCATAATTAAAAAATTCCCTGAAGTTCTGAAGAGGCATTTGTTATTTTTCTCCATCTATTGTATATCTTTTGAATTAAATTTTTTCTATTTGCCTTCTTTGTAACTTAAAAACGAAAGTCAAAAATATAAAGATTTCAAACTCCTATAATATCTATCAAAAATTTATCATCTGTAATTATATTTTAATTTAAAAGTGTATTATATTAAAAATATTTTAAATATGTCATATCAAGGAAGGTAATATACAAATTCTAAGAAATTCAAATCCAGATATGTAGGGGATACAAAGACCAGACATGAACTCTTTCCAATGAGTAGTTATATTTGGTACCTAAGTGTCTAAATATGATTAAAGAAGAATAGAATGGATTTCCAAGAGAAGGTGTGGGTCAAGGTCTGAGGCTTCACTGCAGGAAAAAACACACTGCACTGCACTTAGTTTGAATGGGGCTCCACATGTATTTTGATTCAATCATGGCCCAGAACTAGTATGCAGAGAAGTGTCTATAGTTACTGATGACTTTAGGCTCCTCAGAGAGCCCACAGTTATAACAATAACTCAGCCAAATATTTACAACTTGAAAGAATAGAAATAAGCAATCAAATGTCACTTGGTGGAAAGGCAAACTACAAAATGTCAGAAAATATTTATAAACTCTATATCTGATAAGGGATTGAAATGCAGACTATTTTAAAAATCCTATGCAACTAAATGGCAACAAAATGAAACTCAGCAAGTGGGTAAGGTACTTCAGTAGACATTTTTCCAAGGAAAATACACAGATGAGCACTACTAATGTTCAGTGAAATGTTTAAGTATTCTTTATCAATAAAAAATTGGGAGACAGATATGGGGGTGAGAACCTAAAAGATCAGAGAAGCAGCAGAGCAGCCACTGATGAGTGACTCTATGTCTTCTGCTCCTCCATCCAAAGAGGATGAGATCCTCTCTCTGCCCTCCCTTACTATTTCCTGTCTCCTATCTGTCCTGTCCTCCAAAGGAAATATATTATATGGTCCTACTTACATGAGATACCTAGAGCAATCCAATTCAGAGACAGAAAGCAGATCACAATTACCAGAAGCCATGGACAGACAAGGAAAAGTTAGTATTAATAAATACAAAGCTGCAGTTTGAAATGATGAGCATGTCCTGGGGATGGAAAGTTGAGGTGGATTCATGTATCAACATAATTAGTGACAATGAACTATGTGACCTACGTGATGGAAAATGGTTCGGGGAGGGGGAATGTCGTTCAACTAGTAGAATACTTGCCTAACATACAAGAAGTCCCAGGCCTCATCTCTAACAATGTATAAATCAAACATGGTGGAGCATGCTTATAATCTCAGCACTAAGAAAGTGGTGACAAGAGAATTAGAAGTTCAAACTCAACCTCAACTATATGAAATCCTGCCACCCCCCAAAAAACTAGAAATTAAATTATAAATTCATGCTATGTCTATTTTATTACAACAAAAATACAATTGTTATTGTTATACCTTAGTAAATGCCATAATATGCCTTTAGTATCATTTCTAACCATGCTTTAATCTTTGTCTAATACCAACAGAAATAATTTGGCTTACATGTAGGCTCTTAAGAGTTACTGAACAACCACTTAGTCTCATACGGTCACTGAATTTAATATCTGCTTAAGTTTTCTCTAATTTTACGTATCAGACATCCAATCTGTCACTTTCTCTGGTAAAATTATATTGATAAATATTAAGGAATAAGCATTATTGAAAGAATGTATCATGATTTTGGAGTGAGGATAAAAATTATTGTTAGTCCAAAAATCAAAAAAATGCAATTAAAATGACAGTTCCTGGAGCTAGTAGCCCTGCTTCTGTGGATTTGTATCTGCTGAACCTCAAAGGGGCACTCATAAAAAATGAATGGATTCAAGGAAGAATGAAAGAGGAGGGAAAAAAGAAGGGGAAAGATGGATTGGTTATTTAGTCTTGATGACATTTCCTTGGCATAAAGGAAAGGGAGTCTACGGATGCTAAAGGAAAAGCGAGGTGCTGACAGCAATCCAGAGGACATAAAAGGCCAAGAAGTTGCACCAGCATCTTTGCAGAGAAAGGCTATCAGAGAGGGAGATGTTTTATTTGCTTTGAAAATGGTAATGTTGACTAGATCCCCAAAGGCATGTAAGCAGTGAAAGGTCAGCAGTAAATAGCTGACACATCCCTCCAAGTCTATGAGAGCTACACAAGTTAGACAAAAACAGAAACAGATTTGAAGAGACACTGAAAAGACCAGTGTAAAAGTTTCACATAATTATTGGGTGTGCCCACGGATGGTGGAAGTCATTCTCTTTGAGGGCATGCATAAGAAAGCTGAGGGATTGAAAACCAAACAAAAGGCACTAAAGGACAACCAGGAAGGTTATTGTAGGTTGATCCCAAGCCTGACGTACACTTTGGTCTGATAGAAGGCTATCTGTACTCAGGATGGTAGATGCACACATTTATTTCTATCAACCTTTGATTTCATCTTTCTCAGTATGGGAGTTTCCCAGAAACCAAAATGTAAAAATTTTAAGAAAAACAAATTTCCAATGCTAGAAAACAGAAGGGATTATGAGGAGAAAAATGGTACATATTTTAAAGACTGTTTTATTACATCCAGTAAATGTCAGAGGCCAAAATGAAAGGTGGGCAAAGAGGGAAAACAGGAAAGCAAAATTCAAAGTGTGAGCCTCAGAAGCTGAGAAAGGACAGTTCTTCCAGGACAACATGTACAGGTCACACACAGACTGTCACATAATACAGGTCATAGTCCCACTGGGGTCTATGGAAATAGGATTTTTCCAGATGGCGCAAGGTGAGAACCAGGAGGAAACATGTCCTAGAAAGAACACAAGTTGCCCAAACCAAAGCAATGACAGAAGTGGCTGAGACAAGTAGCCAAGAGTAAAGATGTCTGGTTAGAAAAGAATTAGAATGGCATCATATTTGGGGCAGAATTAGGACACCAGAAACACAGTAACAACTGGAAAATGAAAATTAAGAATGCATGTGCGTGAAGGGTTTCTCTATAAGGTGAGCTGTAGCTGTCAGTTTTTTCTTTTTCTTTTTTCTATTTTTTTACTCTTTTGGCTCCTTAGGCTCTTTAGGGGGGCCACCACCCAGCTCCCACATAAATACACGGAATCTTATTCTTTCTTAGTTTGGCTTGTTTCTTGCCAACTTTTCTTAACTAATTATCCCATCTATCTTTGTCTCTGGCCTTTTATATTTCCCTATTCTATATACCTTTCTTTACTTCTTACCACGTGTAGCTGGGTGGCTGGTCCCTGATATCCTCCTCTCCTTCTCTTCTCACTCCTGAATCTTCTCTTCCCAGATTTCTCCTCCTATTTATTCTCTTTGTCTGCCAGCCCAGCCTGTCCTTTCTCCTGCCTGGCTTTTGCCATTCAGCTCTTTATTAGACCATCAGGTGTTTTAAGCAGGCACAGTAACACAGCTTCTCCAAGTTAAACAAATGTAACATAAAAGAATGCAACACATCTTTGCATCATTAAACAAATGTTCCACAGCATAAACAAATGTAACACATCTTCAACTAAAATTCTACAACAATGAGCCAATGACAATGGCATGCCCACTCAAGTTTCTCAGTTTAGCAGTAAGAAGGTCTCCATGTTAAAAAAAAAAAAATAATATGAATACACACATTTTCTTTGTTCATTGCTTCATTGATGGATGCCTACTGTGGAGGTTAATCTTGATTGTCAGATTGGCAGAATCACTATGGAAACAGACGTCTGGGCATATCCACTAGGGATTTTCAGATCAAGTTAACTGAGTTGGGGAGAACCTAAAGATGTAGAAATGCATGAGATCTCAAAATGAAACAAACAACAAAAATAGAAATGAGAGCTAAGCAGCAGTGTCCACCATGCTCTGCTTCCTGACTACAGATGCAAAGGGCCAGTTGCCTCGAGCTCCTACCTCCATGACATTTTACCATGATGGACTGGTCCCCAACACTGAGTCAGAATAAACTCCTCCCTCTGTGTTGCTTCCATCAGATGTCTGTCTTACCTCAGCCATTCCACATTGAGGTTTGTTCTGTCATTTGCTGGAGCTAACAGTGCTTCAATAAACCTTGATATATAAGGATCTCTGTGAGGTATTAACCTGTGCTCTTCAGGTAAATAAATGTATGGTTGGGTCATACAGAATTCATTTTTAGTTTTCTGAGAAACCTCCATACTAACTCGAGTAGCAGCTGGAATAGTTCACCTCCTGCCAGTTAGTGTGTAAGGTTCTCATTCTTAGCAGCCGTAAAGAAGGAAGAAGCCATGGCATTTGCAGGAAAATGGGTATTAAGTGAATTACAATAATCTCAGAAACACAAATGTCATATATTTTCTCTCATTTATCCTTCCTAGGTTTTATACAGGGACTAGAGAAACAAAATAGGAATAAATGGGGTACCATGGAGAGAAAGCATGGGTCTCTGGAGGAATATGTCCAACATATAATATATATATATATATGTGTGTGTACAAAAGCTTGCAGAAGTTAATTATTTTTAAAGGAATATGTCAAAACTGGTCTTTCTCTTGACGAACCTCACTGTATCTGACAAATACTGAAGCCAGCTCATTCTCTAACAGAGATCCCATACCACTTTGAGCTCAAGTTTCTAAGTCACAGTTCTTAAACTGACACAAACTAACCAACTCATGACACGATTAAAACCAATTCTCCCTCTGCCTGATCACATTCTCTTATGGGGTGTCATGGTTTGAATCTGAGATGTCCTGACAGTATCAAATTTTGAATCCCTAGCTCGGGGTGAGATTTCCCAAGGCTGTGGGAAGTACTTCAGAGCTGAAGTGTGGCTGATAGAACTAGGCGGCAGGAGCAGGCTTTGGCAAAGTATCAAAGTATGCTTGCCCCTAGTTCCTGCCTCTGCTCTCTGTACCCCGCTGGCAATGTGAGTCTCTGCCACACACTGTCACCCTCACGAACTCTGCCATGCCTCCCCCACCATAATGGATGAAAGTCCCTCTAATACCATGTGACAAAACAAGCTTGTCTTCCAGAGAGTTGTTTCTGTCCCAGCCACACAAAAGTAACTGATTATGCACTGAATAACTAAAAGGGGCACTGGAGTGACAGATACCCATACTGGAATGACCAACGCACTGAAGTAACTAATACAGGTACTGAAGTAATCAATCTGACTATTGAAGCAATTAACACACTTACTGAGTTTGAACAGTAAAATGGATTTTGCTGTCCTCAGAACTGCTTTGTTTTCTAAATGTTGAAGGAGGAGGAGACTTTGTAGAAAGTTTGTTTTCTGGCTTTCTAACTAGGATGGACTAGGATTCCGGAAGAATTTTCTGTCACATGGATTAAGAAATTGAACAAATAATGATAAGGAGACCCCAATACAGTGCATCATCAGTCAGCAGGAAAATGAAAAGTCTAAGCCCTTGGAAGGGCTGGGGTCTGGGTAGTGCCTTTCATGAGGTTCTCTCTTACCACTGTGGGAACACAGAAGCTAGACTGTGTCAATCTAGAGTCACAAACCTGGCTGCTTATAGGAGCTTTCTGAGAACCTAACACCCAGAGCTGGAGACCAGGGACTCTGCATAATTCACCTGTCTTGAAAGAAATGGTTTGGGCATGGGAAAATAAGTTGGGCATACTCAATTTTCAGAAATGTAAGACCCAGCAAACTCATGACTCCAGCAATTCTGTTCAAAGCACTGCCCCAATAACATAGTGACTTGACAGTTTTGTCAAATTTTGACTCTTTTCTAAGATATTCAACATCATATCTTATTTTTTAATGTTTTTTTATTAGATTAGAATTACACCACATTCTGCCCTCTGTCCCCTCCCAGCTACCCTGGTTCAAATCCTTCCCATGTATACCCCTACTCTGTGTGTGTGTGTGTGTGTGTGTGTGTGTGTGTGTGTGTGTAAAACAATAATCAAAGAAAGGGAGAATATTTGTCATCTTTACAAGGAACAGATGGCAGAGAAAATGGGTCCTCTTCTGAGGGTCTGAGAGGCTCAGACAGCCACATAGAAGGTGGCTTGTGATTTCAACATTCAAAGCACATTAATGCTCTGAGCCATGACAAGCACATCATCAAGACTCAGCACATAAGGAACCAGAGAGCACAGAGGTTCAGCTTCTCTAGAATGTAACTCACATGGGCAAAAAAATCTGATTCGCCATTTTCATTCTTTCAGACTTAACATTTGGACTTTAACTTGCAATTTTATGTCACACTATAGAATCCCTGCCTTCTGTGTTTCTCTGGATGTCTGAGCAAGTCTTAGACACATTAGCGCTTAGCCATTGATTAAAAAAAATTTTCATAGGATATTTTTAGCATTTGTTACAGAATCTAAAGTGTTTTCTGAAGCAACTCAAAGAGTGGTTGCCAGGTGCCCCACTTTCTTAAACGCAAAGATGCAGAGAGCAAAATGACTTTAGGAAAAGCTCAATGATTAAATGGAATCTCTGTATTCATGAAGCTTTCAAGTCCCTTTACTAAGAGACTTGCTAACTAGGTCATAACTATCAGCAGCTCCCCCGTGTGTCATTTTGGCCATAAGAAGAGATGTAAAAGGCAAGAGAAAAACAAAATTTGGTAAAATATTTTGGCTAGCTTACTTCAGCCAAAATCACAAACACTCAGTGTTAGATAAGAGCAAAGTGACTCATGCACTAATCAGCTGTGACTGCATTGCAAAGCCAGATCTGTGTGTGTGTATGTGTGTGTGTGTGTGTGTGTGTGTGTGTGTGTGTGTTCCACAATTCCCCTTTTTCAATAGGTAACATTCAGTATAAAGAAGCATATAAGTGAGGAAGGCATGTACATAAACACAACTAATTTTGCATGTGTACATTTGTAAGTATGTAAAATGCATACTGTTAATTCAGAAGATTAAGTGGATATGAATGTTTCACAGAGGGAACATCTATAAAATCTGGTTAGTAGAGAAAGAAAAAATCTTTACCAGTTCTAAGAACAGAGGCTTGAAATGCCTTAGGAGCATTCACATTTAAATATTCATTTTAAGTTTTCAGTCTGATTGTGGTAATAATTGAATTTTTCTTTTGCACTGTAACCAAAAGCATATTTAGACTTAGATCTTATAAACTTAATTAAATTGATAAGCAAGACAGTGTATTCTCATTACTAGGATATGCCAATGTTCTGTTAGACTTTCAAGTAAAAAGAAAAAGAAATTTTGCCTTTGTTTTTTCATTTTTAAATAACAATATGAGGAACAAAGAAAGCATCTAACACATTTCACAGAGAGGTTTTGGTGAAAGCCTAGGACCGTCAGACAGTCTCACCACAAATGGAGCCTGGCATTTCAAAGAAAGAAAAAGATTTAATTTGATTTCAAAAGATAAATTGAAATAGAAACCATGGAGATGGGAACCTTGTAATCCTACTGAAACAGAGGAATGGCTTTTATAGCAATTATTCTCCTTTTTAATGTACTGCATTTGGAAGAGAAAACATTATCCCTACACTGAGCAAGTGAGAAAAAGGAAATCGGTATGCAGGCCTGAATGATGATAGAGAAATTCGCATGGACCATTTCAAGAACCAGATGTGCTTTCTTTGATGTCCCTGCAAATGTAATTCTGAAGAGTCTGCTTTAAAATTTTAAAGATCCTAGGTTCATCGCAGGTACAGGTGCTTATGTAACCACCTCCAAAGTTTTCTTCTTTGCTGATGCCCATAGGAATTTTTTCTCATAAAAGAAGCTGGCTCCTCAGGGGTGCCAAAGATAGTCCCAGTACAGAGTCAGGTCATCCTGTGTCATGGTTATGACTTACCTGGGAGAGGGGGCCCTAACACAGAGTGAAACTCTTCCATATCCTTTTTATCAATCTGTTTTTACAAGTAATTGTTTTTAGAAAGACAGAAAGCACACAACATTACTTCTTCTAGTGAAAAATAATAAAGAGGGTAATGATATAAAAAAGGGATCCGAGGAGAAGACGACAAAATTTCATCTGCGATTCTACTATCAGAGGAGATTGACAGCGATGGTGTTTTCCTGAAGCAGAGGGCAGATTCGTTTTTAGAACCCCCATACATCAACCTGAGACCTAACTAGGAAGAAACTAAACTCATACCAGCCAGACGTAAGAAAGCATCTTGAATGGAAAATCACAGTAATTGGTTTTCAGCTGTGTTAAAATAATGTAATTAAATCTTCAGACACCAAATATTCAGATTAGCAAATTTAATGTTTTCATTTCCTTTCCGCTTATTTGAAAAGAATGGTAGCACAGCAAGTAAAGATCCAGTTACACCCAGAAGCAGATGAATCATAGGTTCAAGGCCCTGCTCTCCAGAAAACAAAGAACCCACACATAGGAGAACAGCTGACATTTTATTTCCTGGGAAACATAAGTAAATCACTTATGGGATACTAAAGGGACAGTTATAGCAATCATATTCTGTGCCATGCTATACTGAATACTAAATTAAAGAATCTATTTCCTCAGTGGTTAAAGATTTCTAAATTCTAATTATAGAATCTAATGTAGAGGCCAGCAAGATGGCTCAATAGTATCTGCCACCAAGCCTGAGGACCTGAGTCTGATCCCTTGAACCCATTTAAGAGTGGAAAAGCTGTTCTCTATCCTCAACACACACATGCCATGGCACGTGCGTGTATGTATACATGCACTCACAAAATAAATAAATCTTCAAAAAAATAAAAGGTACTTACCACTATAATTTGTCACAGCAAGTGGGTATGAAATTGTTAAACAGTAAAATGCAGAGAGTAACAAGAGCTTCCAGAAAAATTACAAAGGGACCTCAATAAGACAGAGGAGTCATGTGAAGCACAAGAAGAAGAAAGGGAATCTAGAAACAGAATTTCCATCAAAAGACAATTATATAATGATTGTCTTGGATAAAGAAAGATGAAATATGTACCCAAGCAGAACAGCACAGAACAGAAAGATAAGGATATCAGAAAAAGGCTCAGCAAATTCTCGGGATGGATATGTATATCTTGCCAGAGCATCAGGACCTGCACACTAGTGGAAATGGAGAAGAAAGCAACATATAACAGAACCCACCATGTGGCTGCTAGATTCTGAAATGCCAAATGACTCCCATATGCCAGACACCATGTTCAGTACTTTGTATGGATTTCCCTATCTACTCCTTAAAACCCCCTCACGATGTGAACATGAGTAGCCCATTTCAGAGATTAAGATATGAAAGGGAATAAATAGGGAAGTGTCCTATTTATGCTTGCATTGCCACAAAAAAAAAATGCTATGACCAAGGCAACTTATAAAACAAAGCATTTAATGGGGCTTACAGTTTCAGAGGTTTAGTCCATGAACATCTTGGTAGGGAACACGGCAATAGGCAGGCAATCATGGAACTAGAGCAGCAGCTGAGAGCTTATAGCTGATTCACAGAATGAAGCAGGGAAGGTCGGGAGCTGCAGCTGGGTATGGGCTTTTTGAAACCTCAAAGCCCACCCCAGTGACACACCTCCTTCAGCAAGGCCACACCTCCTAATCCTTCCCACACAGTTTCACCAACTGTGGAGCTAAACACTGGAACATACGAGCCTATGGTGGCCATTCTCACTCAAACCACCATTGTGAAGTTCAACATTCTTAAAAAACTCTACTTCACTCTATGGTAGCATGATAGACTCTGGTTCTAAATGAAGGTGATAGTGACACCTGAATTCTTCCACAACATCATCTTGAATTTTTTTGGACTAGTATGAGAACAGCACTGGGGATTGTAGAGATGCAAAGTGTGCTTGTGAAGTCGAGGAAGCATGTTTTCCCTCCTAAACAAAGTAATTTTGACATCTGAAGGAGACTACTATACAATGAAAATCCTGTCTTAAAAAATGTTTTTAATGAATAAATACCTTTCCAATCAAACAAGAAAGATAATTAAACAGGCAAAAAATGAAAATGTAGCACAAATTCCAATTGGTCCTGATAATTAAAAAAAAAAAAAAAAAGAGTCAGATATGAGGGTAAAAGCTGAAAGATCAGAGAAGCAGAGCAGCCAGCCACTAGAAAGGCTTCTTACCTCTAGGGATCCTCAGAATGTGAGCTCAGACTGAGCTCAAGTCTCCACCCTGCCTTATGACTTCCTCCCTCCACCTAGCCATATCACTTCCTGTTTCCTCCTCCCAAGTACTAGGATCAAAGGCATGAGATCCCAAGTGCTGGGATTACAGGAGTGTGCCACCACTGCCTGGCGTCTAGTGGGTAGCAGCTAGCTCCTCACTCTAATCTCCAGGCAAGCTTTGTCAGAGCATAAACAAAATATCACCACATGGAAAGAATAATCACCCTTGTCTTACTTTTGCAAAATTCAAACCAGTCTTTCCACTTCTTCTTCTGCTCACCTTCTCTCAAACTTCTAATGGCCCATGTGAGAATTACATTGTGAAAAAGAAAATAGGATATGTGAAAATGTTATTTTTTGTTGTAGTTTCATAGAAATCTTTCCCAATAAAACATAGTAAATAATAACATCCTAAGAAACAGTCATTTGCTTTTAATAAATAATTAAGAATTTGAAAGAAATTATGACAGAAAAGTTAATAAAGTCGAGTCTCGCAGAATAAGTCTGATTTTGTTTATTGGCTGACAATACTCTCTTCAGTTTAGTTAATAACAGCTACTCTCCATAGATCAATATTTAACAGTGTGCATCTAATATTAAAGCATAAAGTACAAGATATAATAAGACATTTTTAAAGATGTATTTTCTTTTTAATTATGTATATGGAGGAAAGGTATTTGTACATGAGTGCAAATGTCAAAAGAGGGTTTCAGATCCTCTAGAGCTGTAATTATTGGCCCTTCCCAGTGTGGGTGCTAGGAACCAAACTTGAGCCCTCTGCAAGAGCAGCAAATACTCTTTACCACTGAGTTCTTACTCCAGCACCTAATAACATTTTATGAAAACTACAGTACTGACAAGGAGGTATTATAATGAGTAGCATTCTATATACATAATGTACAAGATATTGCTAATAACAAGTAATTAGTCTTAAAAATCATATTTGGAATACCTCCCAGAAAATGGAAAAAAATTGATAAGATAATTGTGTTAGTTGGAAAATGTTTTTTCAAATATTTGGTTTTGAAAGAGGAAAAAAAAAACAGTATTGAGGCAGAACCTAAGAAATATTTCACCAATCGCCAATTTAAAAATAGTATATAATGATGGGTAATGATGAATCCTGAGCCAAATTAAAAATAAATAAATAAATAAATAAATAAATAAATAAATAAATAAATAAATAAACCAAACTAGATATTTCAGACAGGAACTTTAACAGAAAAAATTTCACAATTCTTAAAGTTGTTAAAAGAAAAAGATACGGAAATTGAAGGAACTTAAAGATAACTGCAAAATGCAGTCTCGGGGTTTTGAAGAATAAAAGGAAAAAGTTAGACATAATAAAACCCCAGAGGCTCAGAGAGGTACTGTGTAAGCCAGTGCATAGACCACAGAAGAGTTTACTCTGACAATGCATGCAGCCAGAGGGCTGCAGCTATTCTGGAGTGTGGGGCCAAGTGCAGAGTACAGAGAAAGCAATACCCTTTTTCTGGGAAATTTCTAGTCTACTGGTTAAAAGCCAACCAGCAGGGGACATAGGAAATACACTTCGTTAAATTCTATCCCTGAAGAAAACAGAGAGGGAGAAACTAATAAACAGCACTTTCTGGTACAAAAGAATGCTATTCCAATCTTTTTTTTAATTTGTTACTTAGCACTTTCTGGTACAACAGAATGCTATTCCAATCTTTTTTTTAATTTGTTACTTGGTGTGTATGGTTATTTTGTCTACATGCATATCTATGTACCACATGCATGCCTGGTGGCCACAAAGGCCAGAAGAGGGTGTCAGATCCCTTGGAACTGAGATACAGGCAGTTGCAAGCTTTGTTGTGGGTGCTGAGATTTGAATCCAAGTACCCTGGAAGAGCAGCAAGTACTCTTAACCACTGAGCAATCTCTCCAGCCTCTGCACCAGTCAGATTTTATATGAATGAGGAGGTTTTAGTCATCAGATCTATAGAAAAATAAAGCTAGAAATAAGTGCTGAGCTGTTCCTCCTTCTGTAAGTGATAGCATTAAGAATTCAATGAATTGATCTGAGGAATAACTCATCCCACTATGAAATATACTTGCAGTTTCACATCTTTAATAATTATTCATCAAACGTGGTGATTTAATGATGCTGCTCCACTCACCTGTAAGATAATGACTTGATGATTCAACCAAGAAAAGTAAATTTTAATATTTAAAGCTCTGATGCCACCAGGACTTAATTTCCATTTATATCCATGTATTTTGCTTACAAAATCTTGTGAGAAAGGAGTTAAAGACTCCCAAGTATAAAACTATATTGCAAAAATCTATAAACATTTGTCCTTATAAACACAGATAATTGTAGGGCTCATCACTACAGAAAACCACAACTTAAAATTTTAATGGGAAATGTTAAATGTCAATCTAGTATTGCCTAAGAGATTCAATGGGTTGTCATTGTTTTTAAAGTGTTTTTATGAGGCAAATAAGAAAAAATATAAAGGTTACAAAAACAGTGCTCTATGACAACCCTCTTCTCTATTTTGAACATTGGGTTGCTTACATTTTACCCACACTAAGAGGCCTTCATTCTTCTACTCAATTCATTCTATTCTAAATCTTTGATTTAAAGCATCTCTTTCAGTAGGACACCCTTGAATAAGTAAAATTACATGTATACCTGAAAAAGTCATAATGAAACTCATACGATGACTTTGGGAGGACCTGAATCAAAATCCACCAGCCCCTTCTGTCTCTTCAAACAGGCTTTTTATAATAATGTCAATGGGCAGGGTGAAAGGCCTCTCCTCTGCTAAATCAAAGCAGACCGCACAGCCAAGTGCAGATGCAACACCTGGTAACCATTCCTGTGGTCCAATCATCCCCTTATGCAGCCCTGCTGGGTAAAGCAAGCTCAGATTCTTAAACCCTGAGTAAGTTCTCACTAGGAAACATCTGTGGGTCTCTACACCTGTCTAAAACACCTGATGGTCTAATAAAGAACAGAACAGCCAATAGCAAGACAGAAGGAAGGATAGAGTAGGGATGGTAGGCAGATAGAATAAATAGGAGGAGAAATCTGGGAGGAAAAGAAGAAAGAGCCACAGAAGGAGGAGTACCCCAGTGGTCAGCCACCCAGCTACACATCAAGTCATGTAGTAAGAAGTAAAGAACAGGAATAGAGAAAGATAAAAGCCCAGAAGCTAAAGATAGATGGAATAATTTAAGTAAAGAAAAGCTGGCAAGAAACAAGCCAAGCTAAGGCTGGGCATTTATAATTAAGAATAAGCTTCTGTGCGTGATTTATTTGGGAGCTGGGTGGCAGTCCCCCAAAGAGATAAGAGTACAAAAACAACCAACAACAGGGAGTCAAGGGTGGGGGAGAGAGGAGAAGTGGTTTCAGTCACCCATGGTCATCTGAGGTCTGAAAATACTAAATGGAAAAATTCCAGAAAGTCCGTGAACTATTCTGAATATGACAGCAAAATCTCATGCTGCCAGTCTCCTGGGCTGTCAATCATTCCTTTGTGCAGAGTATCCAAGTTGTACATGCTACCTTTCTGTTAGTTGCTTGGGAGTCAGCTTCGTTATTTACTATTGTTTTAACAAAGTATTCCTACTCAAATAGCTCTTATTTTATTTTCTAATGGCCCTAAATTGTAAGAGTAGTGATGATGGTAATTTCTATATGACAAAAGAAGAAACCATGAAGTGTTTCTTTTAAGGAAAGAAATGAAATGTCTTAACCTAATAAGAAAACAATAATACACTGAGTTACTAAACTCTGAGGTAAGAACAAGTCCTTTCAGTTGAGGTAAGAACAAGTAAAGGTCAGTGGGGAAAAAAATGCCTAATTCAAAGTACAAAAGGAAGACCACAGTACAGTTCATGCATTCACCCAACTAATAGCACATTAATAGAAAGGTCATTAAATATGCAGATAAAATAAATGAACTGAAAACACATTCTGACTAAGGGCAAGTGTGGTCACAGAAAGCATTGTGCAAACTTATCAACTGAACCTCATTGTAAGTACATGGGTACATAGGAGAAACACTGTAGGTAGGAATTCATGCTGCCTGTGGTTTCAAGGACCCCTGGGTTATTAGAACATATTTCCTACTAGGAAGGGAGGACAACTGTATTCTGTTCTGCCCACTTCCTTACTTCATCCCCTGCTTAGTATGATTTGTCATTTCATCAACTAAGAAACTCTGTCACATAAATCACTTCCCTGGAGTCTCTTCTCAGTAAAGGCTTTCAGCTTTGCACCACTAATTCATTTTAATTCTGAAAGTGAACTTGTCTCAAAACATGAAAGTAAGATACTAAAATATATGTATCTGAAGAATTTAAAGTCTTAGCAAGTTAGATCTTTTAAATAGCTCCTCTTTAGAAAAATGTAAGATAATAAAATTTAGTCCTTCAAGAATGGATTAGTGGCCATGGACCAATCTGGAGGAGAGCAAATGGGTTTAAAAGCAACTTGGCAGTTCATGAGCTCCATGACTGCTTATTTTCACTCACCAAAGCCCACCCAGTGAGACCTGTCTAATGAATATATGAAAATGCCTGATATCAGGAACCTTCTCTCCCAGGAGACAACATACTTCATAATAGGTCAGTGTTCTTTGTAGGAAAATATATTTAAATATTAGTCCTTTTACTCATATTGATATTCAAATGATCAAATCAGTAGACTTCTATATTTAAATATTCTGGTGTTACAGCATAATTGTCATCAATATCAATTCAACTGTGGGTTTCAAACTATCTGTTTGACAGGATAATAAATAGATTTGCTCAAAACTATGTAAACAACCATAAGCACATATTTCTTTCTTCCTTAACTTTCATTTTTAGAAAATATAAGTCTTTACTTCTTCAAAAGCCAGGTAGGCAGTGTTTTCTCTGCAGGTAAGAGTACCATGAAGTAAGGAGAATAGTACTTCACACCACATCTCACACTCCGAATGTCAGTCTCACAGATTCATCTTGTGATAGCACAACAGGTGAGTCAGATTTTCTCCTCACCTCATCCAAATAGGAGATTAGAAGCATGCATCATGTGCTTTGATGATGACACTCGACAATATCCACCTGGAGGCAAAAGGTGAAACGGTCTGAGGTCTGTAGTTCATTGCATTATAATTGCATTCCAGTGCCTGTGGCTTCTCCCATAATTAAAAGCACCCTGACAAAAGCTTTGAGAAAATGTCAGATTCCTCAGTAAAAAGACATGAAATTAGAGTTGTAAAGGCTGTCAAAAGTTTGCTCCCTGAGTGAACACTGGAATACTTGAAGGAAAATATGCACATCAAAATTAGAAAACAAAGCCCAATGTGGTGGTGCCTACCTTTAGTTCCAGCACTCAGGAGGCAGAGGAGGCAGGAAGATCTCTATGTCTGAGGCCAGCCTGATCTGCAGATCAAGTTCCAGAACAGTCAGGACTACACAAAGAAACCCTATTTCAAAAGTAAATAAATAAATAAAAATAAAACAAACAAAAGGGTAGTAAATAAAGGCATTGGTGCTAAGATTTTCAAATTTTGTTCATGTCAGGTCAAATAAAAATATCAATAAAGCAAGTCTTATCAAGCATATATCTCCAAAGATAAACATTTCAGTATTTGTTGAATAAAGAAGTTAACAGAAATTAGTTTAAATAGGACAAAACAGTGATGCCTGAGTCAGGTAGCCATGCATAATATCATTTGGAATGCAGTCCCTTTTAGTTAATGTCATCCCCTTGCCTCTATCAAATTATATTTTGATTACTTTCCCATCAAACTTATGTCCATGGAGATGCTAATTTTAGAAATCATGAATTCTTTTTAGTAGCACGAAGTTTGGCAGAAAGGAATATCCAGAAGCCATGTTCCGGTCTAAGGAAAGAATGGGCACTCAGAAATGATGGGAAATAAATGTATTTTCCTCCAGAAAACAATCAAGTACCAGCCATGTGATTTTTGTAATAATGAAAAAAAAAATCACTTGATTTTTCACAAATGTCACCCCAACAGGTATTTGGAAAGTAATGTTTTGCCTTTTCACGTTCCTTCCCCTGATTCCTGGGCAGAGAGAGAAAAAAGCAGCTCGGGTTGCTTTGGCTTGTATATCACTGGGATTGATAGCAGACGAGTTTTCTCAATAGTTCCTCAACTACTGGAGTGACTGGTGGCCCGGTCTTTCTATAAATATGTTGCCAAACCATCTTCCACCTTGCACTAAAACTCACTTTAATCAGTGCTACACAACGGGATAGGTAATTAGACTTGCAGGTTAACAATTAAAACTTTAAAGTTATTCTCCACAGGACTTCGTGGTGCACATCTGTAATCTCAGCCCTAGGGAGGCGAAGGAAGGAGGATCAGGAACTCAAGGCCACCCTGGGATATGTAGAAAGACCCCACGACAAAACTCAAAATAAATAAATAAACAAAGACAATTCTTCTTTATTTAAAATTATGGGTAGAATGGTTAGGTTAGGGGTTGAATTAAGTTTATAAGAGGCAATACAAGTTTAAGATTTGTTTCATTAAATGTTCTCACCTTTAGCTAAACATCTGAAATAGTCTTGTTCTCCATGCTCTAAATGTACCATTATTATATTTTACTAATAAAAAATTAATAATAGCTATTCTTACCCTGTTGGTTTGGGAAGCTGGAACAGATACTATACTTAACAACAAAAGCACTTATTTACCTAGTTGCTGGGGAGAAGAGGGTCTCATCAGCTTACAGCTTAGTCTTCTTCTTCCCTAAGAATTACACTCATCCAAAAGGTACTTCCTTATGTAGAATCATAAGGCTTGTCTGATACAAATTTATATTAGTGACTGAATAATGAAAGTTACACAGACATCATCTCTGGCCTCAATTTGGGAGCTCTCCAAAGACCATCCAAAACTTGGAGCAAACTTCTGCCTACACAAAGTTCTCTCATGGGTATTATGGGAAGAACATGCTCCAGAAATTTTCTTACACTCTAATCTCTTTCTCAGAGTTAGTTTCCTGGGAAACCTGACCAAAAATAGGTGGTGCCTCTAATGATCTGAAAAGGCAGACTTCAAAATTAGAATCTCAAATCTGAATCACCCACCAGCAAGCTGGCCATGAGGATCCTGTGTCTGGTGGTAGGTGGAATGTGGATGTACAGAGCATGCTAAGATGTCGAAATTGCTAAAAGTTTCACCAGTGTAGACTGCAATGAGATGCCAATAGAAGGAAGAGGAAGGTGCTGTTAGGTGAGACTCGAGTGTGTTTGGGAAACTTAAAGAGCAGTAATTAGATGGATTATGGTCTCTGATGACTCTTGATAGCGCCTAGATGAAGTACGGAGATAGAAATACAGATACTAAGGATAACTCTGTATCAATGGATGACAACATATAAATTTAGAGCACGTGGTTGTAAATACTTTATATTCACTCAGTTCTCTCACAACCAGAGAAAAGAACATACTGGAGGCCAGGACCAGAACAGTTTTAAAGACAGTGGAATTTGAAAAAGGCTCAAAGCTTAGTGTCACCATATCTGATCATCCTGGATTAAGCATCTACTGGGGAGAAAAGGACTCTGAGATTTGAAATGAGAACATTAGGATCACTATACTCAAAAATCTTTAAAATTCATTTTTCTCTGAAACCATTGGACTTGAAAAGCCTCCAACTGCCTTCTGCTAAAAGCTAACACTGCCGCTTTCCTGAAGATAATGCAGCACTGATGCTAAATGGGCCTTCTAAGGTCGAAAAATGAGTAAATGCTGGAGGAGTTGCAGGATCTAGTCAAGGGTTAGCTGCAGGAAACCAAATTATAAGCTTGGAGATGGATATTGAGTATGTCAGATCAAGAGGAACAGAGGATAAAGTTGAAAAGAGGCACGCCATCAGGAATTTGACACTGGCAAAGACCTTGATGAGTGGCAATAAAGTCATAATAAAGTCATGGGTGGCTCTGGAAGAGACGAGTAAAATAACTATAGTCCATGCTCTCTGATACAGAACCCCTAAAATTACTCTGATAAAATAAACAATAAGCTTAGTGTAGTTCACCACCAACATAAAGTGTGAAGGTTTGGAGAACTGACATCCAGTGAGCAAAAATTACAGGTCAACAAATCCACTGACATACTATGTTCCTATAGGATCCTCGGAAGGTACCCCATTCACCAAGGCAATTGGGAATATGCTGGTCAGAAGTGCACCAGCTTCCCTGAACAGTCCTCTGCAGACCAGAGCCAATGTTGGCAGTGCTATTACACAACAGGGCTCCTGGACGACAATGATGAAACAACAGAGGCTAAAGGAACCGAGGCTGAGTAAGCAGCAGTTACTTAGGAGAGGCCATATAATAATGGCCCAGTCTAGTTCTGGGTAGTCCACTCTATCCATAGGCTTACTCAATTCCATTAAATGAACATACTTGTACCTGGTAACTGGCAAAGCAAGATCCAACACTATGTTGAGACAGCAAATGAAAAACAATACTACATCCAAAAGGAAACAAAAAAAACTTGATGCTACCTTTCAAAATAAAAATTATGTAAAAGTGATGACCTCTATATTATATCTCCATTTAACTTACAAGTCTAAGAAAACCAAGATGTGTCCTAGAACATTATAATTGACTTCTAAAAATTCAACCAATTGTTAGCTTCAAAGACAGCTGTTGTGCCAGATGTGGTTTATTTCCTGGAGCAAATTAATATGCTGAGTACGTGGTGGGCAGCAGTCATTGGTATCTATCAAAGAGAATGATTAGACACAGTTCTCATTCACTTGGAATAAATAATTGTATTTATGTTCATTCCTCAAGAAGGTTTAATGCTAGTTTCTCCTATTATAATGTAGTCTACAGTGCTCTGGACCTTGTGAGCATTTGACATAGAATCTAATTGATCCACTACACTAACAACATCATGTTCACCAGAAACAGTGAACAAGAAATACCAAACATCATGGAAATTTTGTTTTAACACAAGTGTATCATGAAGAAGAATTAAAAATTTGCAAAGGCTAAAGACCCTTCTATATCAGTAATGGTTCTAAGGATTCTTTACTTAAATCATGCTAGAACATGTAGTTATTTGTTTGCTTGTTTGTTTGTTTTTACTCCTTTACTCTTTGCTCTTTGGAGGTTCACCACCCAGCTCCCAAATAAATCACACACAGAAGCTTATTTTTACTTATGAATGCCCAAACTTAGCTTGGCTTGTTTCTTGCCCATCTATCTTTTGCCTCTGGGCTTTCACCATTCTCTATTTCTGTGTATCTTTTCTTTCCTTCTTATTCCATATCTGGCTGTGTGCCTGGGTGGCAGGACCCTGGAGTCCTCTTCTCCTCATTTTCTCATTCCTTGATCATTCTTCCCAGATTGCTCTTCTTATTTATTCTCTCTGCCTGGCAGCCTTGCCTATTCCTCTCTCCTGCCTAGCAATTGGCTGTTCAAGTCTTTATTAGCTCAATCAGTTGTGCTAGATAGGCAAAGTAACACAGCTTTACAGAGTTAAACAAATGCAACATAAAAAAATACAACATATCTTTTCATCATTAAACAAATATTCCACATTGCTGTGGATATCACTCTGTATAAATAAAAGCTGATTGGCCAGTAGCCAGGCAGAAAATATAGGCGGGACAAGCAGAGAAGAGAATTCTGGGAACAGGAAGGCTGAGTCAGGAGATGCCAGCCTGCCATCCAGGGAGCAGCATGTAAAGGCAACAGGTAAAGCCACGGAACACATGGTGACATATAGATTAACAGAAATGAGCGGAGTATAAGAGTAAGAGCTAGTCAGTGGTAGGCCAGAGCTAAGGGCCAAGCAGTTTAAATAAGTGTCTGTATGTTTGTTTTATAAGTGGGCTATAGGACTGCTGGGGCTTGGCAGGACCCGGAGAGAAACTACCAGCTACAAATGGTGCCCAACGGGTTGGCAAGAGTTTCCACCTAAAACCTGACAAAAAAGATTCTAAAACGGAGCTAAAAACAGCTTCCTAGTTGTCTCTCTCAAGTTAGCAGCAGCCTGTGGGTTTGAGCTACTATGGTGGGTTCCTGGCCTACGTGTTTGACAAGCAGTATGGTGGGAATGAGTCATCTACAAGTGACATATTACATGTGGTGGATTTAGTCTTTGCTAGTACAAAAAAAAAAAAAAAGAGGTATCTGCACTACACACTGCTTTGATAAAAGCATAGAACCACTGTTTCTAAGAGTTGATGGCTCCCAGAGCTGGTGGTAAACATACCACCGCCATGTTGGGAAGCTGAGGTAGGCGGAACCACCAGCCAAAGCTGCTATTTTAGCCCTAGTAATGCTGCAGTTTAAAACAATAGATTCACAATAAGACAAATTCAGATGGAACAAGACTTTAAATGCTTTACAATGTGTGTAAAAATGTACATAGGCTTGTAAGAGAAAAAAAAGAAATATATACAGTAATGATAGTTTCTAAAAATAAAGTCTTTAAAGAGAAAGTAAAGGTAGTATAAAAATAAGCCATGTAAAGATGGATATTACACAGAGAATCTGGATTGTGTTGTCTTTGGGATTTTTAACTGCAGAAAAAACATTTGATTGTAAAAGCTGTTGAGTTATGCCAAAATGTATATTTTAAAGGTACCTTGACTTCAAAATTTGGATGTAAGGGTATGTTATGTTGAAAAGGAGGCTCTGCTTTTGTTTCCACAGAAAGACAGAGGCTATGGATTTGTTCCAGATTAAGATACATCAGGTTTGACCAGCCAAGACCCCCTGAAAGGTCTCCAATGACACCATGGACCAGATGATCCAACATCCACAATGGTTTCAAGGCAACTGGCTCAGACAATACACCCTCACAGACTATTCCATAATCCTAAAATTTTCTTTGTATTCCCATAAGATACAACCCCACCCCCCCACCCCCTACCCCCCACCCCCACCCCCACCCCCCGCCTCCAGCAGGAAGTATTAAGAGAAGCTACACCCAAATTCCCAAATATACCAAACTGGCTTTGGAGATGGAATTGGCTCACTCCTTCTCTAAACCCAAACATATTGCTAAATAAAATAAGGTTGAGAGATTCTTTTATCCCATATCAGAAGAGCCCTCTGGTGTGGGACAAAGAAAAACCAATATTTTTATTTAAATCAGGTTGACTATAAATGCAATCTCTTTCTAAACAAGAAAAGGGGATATGATATAGATATGATAGGATGAAAGGGTAGATTACTGAATCTACTTTTAAAGAGCAACTTGTTTAAAATGTTTTACATTGCTATGAATTTTAGTTTATTGATACAAATTTAAAGTTAATTTTGCTATACTGTGTGTATATTTCTACTCTTGTTTAAGGTATGTTTGTACAGTTCATTTAAAATTGTAATGGATAATTAAGAAATACAGATTAGTAATTAGTCTTCTATGATAGTCAAACTTATAGTCATATTGTTTTCTAAGTATACATAGATATAATTCAATTAGGTAGATAATCTTCAAACACTTCAAAGACCTACAAAATATGGCATTTAAAATGTTTTAAAAATTTAGACTTTCTGGATAGTGAGACATGTCTGCTCCTGGCTGTACTGGATTTACTTCAGAGAGGAGGATAGGCATCAAAGACACTCCATATGGAGTTTATCTTCTTCTTGGCAAAAATAACCATTTGGGCAAGAAACTGTTCTTGCCTGGGCTGCTTGATCAACTGGACAATATAGGACCCATAGGAAGGTGACCACTGAACTTTGGTTGGCAAAATGGTCCTTCAGGTTCCTGCTTTGCAGAGCAAACTGCCAGACATTCTACAGTACACAGAGAGAAGTGACTGAGAGATTCTAAGCCTGTGGGCTGAAAACAGATGCCCCAACTTTACAGAGGAACTTTGGATGACTGTCCAGGCTGCCAGCTGTCTCTGTCTACTCCCAGAAGACTCCCGAAAGATGCTTGCATCCTCCCATTTCTCACATAGTATTATATCCTTCTGAGGTCTTTGATGTAGGTGAAGACTAGATAGTTATAATTTCCTTAGTTATGATAAGAAATGTTAGATATGAAACCTTAGACTCACAAATATAAGATAGATAGGATATCTTCTTTAATTTTGCCAAATACAAATATACTAGATATTATAAATAAAGTAAATATTGTAACTGTAATCTTGCTTGATAATTGTTTTGTTATATGTAATTTTACTATGTGAAAGTTAAAACCTTCCTTTTGAAAAAAAGAAAAGGGGAAGTGCTGTGGATATCACTCTGTATAAATAAAATGCTGATTGGCCAGTAGTCAGGCAGGAAGTATAGGTGGGATAAGCAGAGAAGAGAATTCTGGGAACAGGAAAGCTGAGTCAGGAGATGCTGCCGGCTGCTGCCATGAGTACCAACATGTAAGATACTGGTAAGCCACAAGCCATGTAGCAAGGTATAGATTTATAGAAATGGGTTAATTTAAGATGTAAGAACTAGATAGCTAGAAGCCTGAGCCATTAGGCCAAACAGTTTAAATAAATATAAGAGTCTGTGTGTTTATTTTATAAGTGGGCTGCGGGACTGCCAGGGCTTGGTGTGGGCTGGAGAGAAACTCTCCAGCTACACCACATCATAAACAAATGTACCACATCTTAAAATAATATTCCACAACAAGAACATCTCTTCTAAAGCAAAAGGCAAATTTTTGCATTTCATGCTTCCCATCTGGTAGGCCTCACTGGGTTCTGCAAGCAGCATATTCACATATGGGAATCTTCCTCTGATCAGATCACTAAGAGAGGCAAAAATTGAGAGAAATTGATTGGGATCTAAATTATGGAAGTTCTGTAGAGAAGTATAGACTAAAATTTATATTTCCCTGCTGCAAGTGCTGTTTATGTACCCATGACTAGCATATAATATTATGTGTATCTGTGGTAGAAAAAAATGACCCACAAAATGGCTTGTTTTCTAGTCACAACATAAACCTCTGGTGTTCACGATTAACACCAGGCCTTACAAAGGATAAGGACTGGCCTATAGAATGGTATATGTTCACTAGTTAGAACCACCTATCACCACTTATGGTGGTGTCAGGCCACTCATCAGGTTAGGCAGAATCAGCGATAAAATAACCTATGATGAATTAAATTGGACCTACATAGAGGGTACAAGTAAGTGTGCATGCAGGTGGACTAGATAGATCACCATCATCTGCCACAATGTGTGTCTTTGTGCCATCTGCCATTATGGTAATGTAAGCTAGGGTCCTTATAACAAGTTGTGTAGAAAAAAAAACTAGTATTTAGTTCATGAATGGGTTCATTTAATACATGGTGCAAAATGAAGACAAACTGCTGAAACAAAACAGCCCCAACTCAGGTGTAGGGACCTAAAATATTCATACACATACTCTTCAGCTATATTTTCAAGCCAAAAGTTTCTGGGTTATACTGTATATGATAGGTTCATTAGGTCCCTTGATCACATGCTCACTGCTCCCTTCTTTTGTCATAAAGTGGTTCTCCTATATCCTGGATAGTTTTCAGGTCAGGGACCAGATACTCTTTAGGCTAGAGGTAAGACCTAAGACCCCTAAAGGAGGAAAAACAAACACCTATGTGATTTGTCTGTCAGTAAACATTCAGAATGAATTACTTCCTAATTCAATGTAGTCAGTTGACTTCCAAGTGGTTCATTCACCAACCCAGAGGATAATTGCTACAAGACATAGATTCATACTCTGAGATGTAAATATGTAATCAATCAGTGACCATTATGAGGTTATGTCCCATCTCCAAATCTTAGAGTGAATCAGGGAAGCATACCACAGAAGACTACATCATCCTATTTATCACCATTCTCAGGGAGCTTTTGGGACAATCTCTGCTTCTTCTGCCTACAACTCTAGGTTGAATCTACTGGGGATTTAAAGTTCCAAGAAATTTTAAGCTACACCAGCTACCAGCCATTTGGGATTTCTTGTACCAAAAATACCCATAGGCAAGAAAAGGAGTCACAGCTGTAGAAGTAATGTACGCTGATTATCAATGCTAGACTTACAAAATAGAGTCAAGAAAATTACATGTGATATACAGATACTTTACTGGGATGGCTGTTAGCATCTCTTGCTCAAATTGACACAGGCTGAGAGAAGATCCCACCAAAGGATGCATTGGCCTACTCTACACCTAAATCAAGAGGATTAATAAAGGAGACAAGGTATCAAGAACAAATAACAAAGAATTCCAGTTGGTGGTGATGCACACCTTTAATCCCATCACTCAGGAGACAGAGAAAGAACCAGATAGATCTCTGTGAAGAGAAGGCTTAGGCCAGATACAAAATAATCCTTATACATAATAATATAATCCAGATAAATAATAATAATAATAATAATAATAATAATTCAGGTACATAATAATCCTGGAGCCAGATACAGAAGTTTAACTCTGGCACACCCCAATTTCCTTTTATAAAATTTCACAGTAAACTACTGATAAGATAAAAAAAAAAAGAAAGGTAGATTATTGAATCTACTTTTATAAAGGAACTACTTGTTTTAAATATTTTACATTGGATTGGATTTCTATATATTGTATAGAATTTTGTATTGGACTCACTAAAATCAGGTAATGAAAATTTTTGTTTGAATTTGAATTTGAATGTTAATGGACTGGACGTTGTTAATATATATAATGGAGGTTTTTGTCTGAATCTGTCAAATGTTAATGGACTAAATATTGTTAATGCAATACTTGACTGTATATTGTATATACTTATTGGATATAGTTTTTCTTATATTAGTTATAATTTTTTATTTTGGATAAAAAGGGGGAAATGTGGTGATATTGTGTCCCCCAATATATTGTGTACCCTAATAAACTTATCTGGAGTCAAAGAACAGAATAGCCACTATATTAAACATAGAGGTTAGGCAGTGGTAGCACATGCCTTTAATCTTAGCATTCCAGAGACAGAAATCCATTGGGATTTCTGTGAGTTCAAGGCCACATTGGAAACAGAAGCAGGCATGGTGGCACACACCTTTAATCACAGCACTTGAGATCTCATGTCTTGCTTGGAAAAGACACAATACACATGCCTTTAATCCCAGGAAGTGATGGCAGGAAGCAGAAAGGTATATAAGGTGTGAGGACCAGGGACTAGAAGTTTTTAAGCTTTGAGATTTTTAGCAGCAGTTCAGCTGAGATCCATTTGGGTGAGGACTCAAAAAACGTTCAATCTGAAGATTCATGGAAACAGGATCCCATGAGGAGTTGTTGTGGTGAGGTTAGCTGTGGTTTTTTCTGCTTCTCTGATCTTTCAGAATTCACCCAAATACCCGCTCTTGGTTTTTGTTTTGTTTTTATTAATAAGACCTTTTAAGATTAGTGTTACACACTACTCCTCCAACTAAAATTCTAGAGGCTTAGCCCTCAAAGGACATTTGTAACATAGATTAAATGGATCTGAGCAATGCAGTACATGGATGCAGTGGAACAACATTAAGATTCTCCCTTCAAGACCCATCCATTCCCTTTCCAGCAGTGCATCATTGAGCATTCACAGTGAAGTTCTCTGGGAAGTTTTGTCTACTCATAGGAAATGCCTCATTCAAGATTACCTGCTTCTCCAAAAGCAGCCCACATCTAATGACAGGCTAATTCAGGTGTCCTGTCTGTGTCACTGGCCCAAGCTTAGATTGCAACTGTGTCACCATTTCATTTCTTCTTTCATTCTCTCGAAATTCATGATGCTGAAGGCATACCACAACAAACTCTGCAAGTAAATCTTTTCAAGGTGTTTTTTTTTTTTCCTTGAGGGGAGAGGTAACAAACACAAAAGTGTTATAACCACAATATCACATAGTTTGTGTTTTGTTCTCTCCACAGCACTGGTTACTTAATAAAGCAACATTCCCATGACAGTTTCAAGGGTTAGAAGCTATTGTTATTTCTACTTCATAAATAATAAAAGCAGGTTCAAAGGGATTGAATTAATTTACCAAGCACACAGGAAAAATTTTTAATTAGGCATTTACATTCCATCTCATTTCAGAAAATGATATGAATATGTGGCTCAAATCTCATAAAAGAATAGTTAGGGATAAAATGTGGCTCTTTTCAATGCTAGTATCCAAATTTCTACTTTAATTCACCAAAAACTAATAATTGTAATAGTATGATGTATGTGAAACAAATGGCCAGGTTTTTTCACTCATATGATTAAATGATTTATTCCAAAACAAACAATAAATATTAGCCAAAGTCTAAGTCACTTGGAATTTCCTTCCAAAAGAAACAGATAAGTGGAAACAGGCCAGAACTGCACCAAAACTGAGAATCTTAGCTCTAGGAACATTGTAATGACCTTGGAGGCCAGCATGAAATAGCATTCTGGGAGGCCAAAAGGTCATATCCATCTGAAAAAATGTCTACCTATCTCTCCACGCTATCCCTACCTAGTGTTGGCTGGTGTTCTATGCATTATTTTGAGTCAGAGCATTAAAAGCATGATATTTAAATGAAGTTAAGTTTTTTCACTCTTTTCATATAATGAAGCAATAGAAAAAGAGTGATTTTTCAATTTATATGATGACATCTTTGAAAAATTTCCCAAGCCTTGTTCATTATTCTAAGTGACACCTTTTTTATTTTTTAGTTTTCTAAGTCCATGGAAAAGACCTGGCTGTAGGAATCTCAAAGCATGGGGAACAACAGTTGCACAGCAGAGGGAAGCAGGACTGTGGGAAGTGAGCATTAAAGAGTTAGATTGGATGGGAGCAGCAGCCACAGAACAGCCAGCAGCCTGAATGTGTGTGTAGTCCCTCCAAACAAAGCCCATGGCCAGGCCTGAGAAAGAGCTGGCTAGGAGGCAGAGCCTCTATCCTAGAGGTGACACTGTGGAGCTTATTTCTTGAGTATCCTTGCTCCTCATTTGTCTGTAAAACACCTCTGTCTCACAGTGTCCATACCTAGACACATGCTCTAAAACACAGATGTTATGCCCAAGTCACAGGTACCCCCAAAAGACCATTGCAGAGACGGAATCCCATATGTAAGAGCAAAGAGCCTTAATTTAAGCTCAAGCTTTGACTCTCTGTCTGTCTGATGCAGTGGTGAGAGCAGAGAACCCCAAGCCCAGGTGAGGTAGGGTTTTTATCATAGCAGAAGTTGGAGTGAGGGAATTTCCAGGGTTAAGGACCCTGATTGGCTGACATTTGTCTAGAGGTTTCTCCATAAAAAGGGGAAATAGGTCTGTGCTAGGCTCAGGGACATCTGGCAGTCTTATCTAATCTTAATGGTTGGAATGTTTGGAATGTCAAGTACTTCCCCCATAGTTGCTGACCCATCCCAGGGTGGATCTCTGGGTGGTGTCAGCTTATGACTTGTCCTGGATCCAGGTGTTGCCTGCCAGTAAGCCTGTCACAGCAGCTGTGTCTGGGCCCCTAAGCCTGCCATGACAGCTATGTGGTTAAGCTGTTTCGGGCCCCCTACAACAGAGTCTGGGTAAAGTCTTTGTGTGACTTCAAATCTAACACATTTAACACCCCAAAAAAATACATATTTAGTGTCTCTAAAACAATTATTGTTTAAAGCACATTTTTCATAAATATCTGTTGTTTCCATCTTTAGCTCACTGGTCAGACAATGCCATGAGGCCCCATTAGAAGTTGTTGCAAACTTAAATTTTTTTCTAGGGCTATGGTAGATCTCTCAGTGGATGAGTTAGGGAGGCAACCAAGCATTTGGTTGTTACAGATCCTAAAAGTAACTTAGGCATATCCGGTATGCCCTCATAAAAATTACATATAACTCCATCAAGTTTCTAGGTATTAAAAGAATTGTGCATTATAGATGAAGTGGGGAACAGATGTGCATGTTCGCCAGAGGTTTGATGAGCCAGGATAATGGTTCTGTACTGAAGTGCAACTAAATGTTACAGATGCTAAATTAGCTGCTTCACAAACTTCCAACTTGCTATGCTGAACCAGTGGGCAAAGAGACAGAAGTATGGCTATATTCTAAGGAAATTTGGTTTTTATTTCTATTATAAAGTATTGGTCTTCTCTCTTTCTGTAACTTTGTTTTGAAACAAGCAGAAGCTAACAGATGGTCACTGCCGAAAAATAAAATTACTAAATTTTTAAACATTGTATCTATGGCATATAGAAATAAGTCCAGAGAAGATAATCCAAGCACCTATACCACGTTGTACTTTCATTTATTAATGACTGACAGTTTATATTCAAATTCTGTTTCTCATTCTTACAAAATTCCTCAACAAGCAATGAAACTATTAATTTAGAGTTTTCAGTGGATGGAATGGAAAGTCACTTAATAAGTGATTCATCTAAACACCGGGACCAACTAACAGAGATTCACAATCTGTTTGAAAGAATCTCCTTAAAGTCCTTGAACCCTAGAACATACTAAATGTGTTTTTGCTTTGTGTCATCAGAATTTTTCTTGGTTCACAGAAAACTAAGTAGAACTTTAATTATTGGGCTCTTTCTAGATTATTAATTGAAATCATCAAAAGGATTTTAGAGAGTCACTCTTCTAACACTCTATGGTTTGAAAGAGCTATTGAACCCTATTCATTAAAACTACAATAATTTAAATGTTACTGCAACCCCAAGGCCCTAAGTTTATCAAATCAGTTACATTGGGATATTTAATTTTCTATGGTAATTTATTTAGTCATTAAACAATTTTACCATCCAGTAATGATATTGTAATGGTCAATAATGAGAATACTATACTTCTAATTTCATATATATTGTCTGTGGTGGTATTGTGTTCCCCAAAATATTGTGTACTCTAATAAATTTATCTGGGGTCAGAGAACAGACAGCCACTAAATACAAAGGCTAGAAAATGGTGGCACTCACACCTTTAACCCTAGCATCCCAGAGATAGAAATCCCTCTGGATCTCTGTGAGTTCAAGGCCACATTGGAAATTGCCAAGCATGGTGACTCACACCTTTAATCCCAGAAAGCCAGCCTTTAATCCCAGGGAGTGGTGGTAGAAAGCAGAAAGATATATAAGGCGTGAGGAGCAGAAACTAGAAGCTTTTGGATGGCTAAACATTTGGCTGGTTCAGCTTTTGGCTGGTTAAGCATTTGGCTGGTTAAGCATGTGACTGGTTAAGCTTCAGGCTTTCCAGCAGCAGTTCAGCTGAGAGCCATTGGGATGAGGACACAGAAGCTTCCAGTCGGAGGAAACAAGACCAGCTGAGGATCTGGCCAGGTGAGGTTAGCTGTGGCTTGTTCTGTCTCTCTGACCTTCCAGTATTCACCCCAATAACTGGCCTCAGGTTTGATTTTATTAATAAGAACTTTTAAGATTCCTGCTACAATTGTCACAAATAATTCCCACTCTTGGTCTTTGAGACCTTATCCTTTGGGGTAAGACAGCAAAAACTCCTTTCCTATTTGTGAAAATTTTCAGTTGGTTATAGATGGGTAAAATGGAGCATTTCACACCCGTGCAAGACTAAGGACAAAGACATATGTTCTCTTGCTCTATCCCTGAGCTCCAGGACACAGACACAGAAGCAGCCCTGCCAATGACAGACACATCCAGACATCTTGAGGTGAAAGTGGGGATAAGTCCTGAAACAAATGCAGGGATTGGACATTCCACAGCTGGTAATAACAGGAGTCCAGCAGGAGTGAGGCCCAGGCACAGAGACCCACAAGAAGTGAGTCTGAGGTCCCAGCTGTGGCATTCAAACAGATTGTTCAGGGCCATGGAGTGACCAGGTTTTGACTCATGGTACCGGTGGTCCCCTCTTATTTTCAGAGACAGACCTTTCTAAGGTGGGCTTTTTCTATAAATTCATTTTCAGCTTAAAGTTTACTATCTCTTGCCAACAGTCAGAAACTCTAATTGGCATAGACCATCCATTTTCAGTTATCTTACAAAGTATTTTCATTTTTGTATGTTAAAATAGTATTTTGAATCTTTATTTGCTCGAGGTTCTACCTCATTAGCCTTGGTACCATGTTTGATCTTTTTTCCTATTTTATTTTTCTTTGCTTTTTAAAAATTCGTCTCTGGATTTTTCTCAAGTATTCAAATACTTTATTTTTTCTTTAAAATATTATGTTGTTTACTTATTTAGTTATTTTGCATGTAGATGGAAGTGTACTGGTGGGTGTGGGAGCCACATGCCAAGCATGTGGAGATCAAAGAGCAACTTTCATGAGTCAGTTCTCTCCTTCCAACATGTGGGTCCAAGAGATGGAACTCAGGTGATCAGGCTTGGTGTCAAGCACCTTTACCTGCTGAGATAGCTTGCCAGCCCCTTAAATACCTTTTCATTTTTCTGTTGTTTTTCTAAAATGTAGTCTTATTGGATAGCATGTATGAGAAGTAGACACTTTGTTCATCTTATTCCTCTGTGTTAAAGTTTTCATACTTTTGTAGAAAAGACTTCATGATCATTCCTCCTCTGTCCTGTTTCTATACGTTGTGTTTCACTGATAATGAGGTCACCACATCCCATAAGGACTCACTAGTTAATGCCTTTTTTTTTCTTTTCATAAAAGTAGCAGTGGTTTTTATTTCATTAATATCCATCATATGATGGGGGGATGTCTTTTTGTATGCGATGAAAATCTATTGCTCTGATTAGTCGATGAACAAAGCTGTTTGGCCAATGGTGAGGCAGAATAAGGTTAGGCGGGACAGTCTAACTAGAGCGGAGGAAGGAGAAAGGCAGAACAGAGGAGACGCTGTCAGCTGCTGCCATGAGAAGCAAGATGTAAAGATACCGGTAAGCCACGAGCCACGTGGTAAAGTATAGATTTATAGAAACTGGTTAATTTAAGGTGTAAGAGCTACCTAGTGAGAAGCCTGAGCCAATAGGCCATACAGTTTGTAATTAATATAAGCCTCGGTGTGTTCATTTGGGTCTGAGAGGCTGTGGGACTGTGAGGACATGGTAGCCAGGTGGGCACAGGAAAACTTTCAGTTACAATCACACTTTTTAATTTTTTTACTTTTATTTTATGTGCATTGGTGTTTTACCATGGGTGTCCAGTCCCCTGGAACCGGAGTTACAGACAGTTGTGAGCTGCCATGTGGGTGCTGGGAATTGAACGCAGGTCCTCTGGGAGAGCAGTCAGTGCTCTTAGCCACTAAGCCATCTCTCCAGCCCACAATCATACTTTTTAATTTTTATTTTATTATTATTTGGGGGATGGGTACAGGCCTAATGCACATGTGGAGGTCAGAGTCACCTGGAAACCTCAATTTAGAAAAATGCCTTCATCATAATGGTCTGTAAGGCATTTTCTTGATTAATGATTGATGTGGGTGGTACTACTCCTGAACAGGTAGGTCCTGGGATGTGTGTGTGTGTGTGTGTGTGTGTGTGTGTGTGTGTGTTTAGCAAGTTATGGTGAGCAAGCCAGTAATCAGCTGTCCTTCTTGAGTTCCTCCCTTCACTGTCCATCAACACCTGAGGCAGGTAGGAGAGCTGCCCTTGAGGTCATAATAATGGGAGAGCTGTCCCTGCCTGCCACCAACTGCAACACTGGAAAGCAGGCCCTGCACCTCTCCTGGGCAGCACAATAGAGCCAACCCTGTTGGCAGAGGTACGGGTGAGCCAGCCCCTCAGCTGTGAGCTTGGAAGAGCAGTCCCCATTACTCATCTGCCACCTGGCAAAATGGACAGAGGAGAGGTGTACCCCTCCTCCTCTCCCATCAATGTCTGAGACAGGCGAGAGAGTTAGCCCTAAGGTCATAAAATCGAGAAAGCTGGCCCTACAGGTCACGAGTTGCAGCACTCAGGAGAGTGTACTCTATGTCATGCCTGGGCAACAAAGTAGAGCTGACCCTGAAGGTGTAGGTGTGGGAGATCCAACCCTGAGGATGTGAAAGCAGGAGAACTGGCCCTGCCCCTTGCTCATCACTGCAAGGGGTGAATGCACCAGGACAATGCTGAAGAGCTCACCCTGGTGGTGAGGACAAGGAAGAGTTGACAGGTTGACCAACCCTGCAACCACCCAGGCCCAGAACCAGGGTTATGGATTGGCCCACCCCAACATCCACCCCATCTGTGATCTACTGGAGCATGTGAAAGGACCGGTCCTGCAGACCCAAAGCTGCAGGATCTCCACAACACAGGATAACAGCAGGATAACCAAGAGGAGTTCCAGTGAGGGCCCAGCATGGATAGTGTAGCAGAAACCAGAGGCCTCCAACCAGACCAATGACTCTGCAGTGAACACTTGCAAGTAAAGATACATGGATAAAAGGGTTTCTGCATAACTTACTGTGTCACATTACAGCTTCCATGACAAGATTGATTGTTTTTCCTTCTCTTTTTTTCTTTCTTAAATTTTATTTTTTTTTGGGGGGGGGTGTACAAGGTCAAAGGGTGGATATAAAGGGGGAGGGAAAAGCACAGGATGGAGATGCATGGTGTGAAAGACACAAAGAATAAATTAAAAAAATAATATTAAATAAAGATTAATTTTTGTGGGCTGTTAAAAAAACTTTTAGCTTGTTTTTATATCAGTCATTACCATATTCAAGGTAATAAACATATTGGTTTTGGTCTTGAAAAAAAAAATCACTGACCTATTTCCTAAATGTGTCCCTTGGCATCTTAGGCTTACTATATGGGTCTGTTCCCCTCATAACACTCCCAAAAGACATGGTCCTGATGTCTTACTCTTTTCCCATTACACAATACCATTCTGATACTCTACACTTATTAACTGAACACCCTTTATGGCCTCAGACTCAGGATCTGAATTGTAAGCATTCCATCCTTGGGATGAGGGGCATCTAGTAAATCTCTCACTTTTCTGTCCTTGATGCAATTAGGAGGGCACAAAGGGATTCCTAGTTCCAAGTTGGCAGGGATTTTTTTTCCAAAAAATTATTTTATTTAGAGAGGCTACCATTATACTCATTTTCATCCTTTACAAAAGCCTGTGCAAAATTTCCCAAAGGGAAAAAGGCATTAATAGTGAGAATCATTAAAAGTGAAAGTTAAAAAGTACTGGAGAAGTGTGGTCTGCAATGTCAAAATGCTGGAACTTTGTCAAGCAGCAATGGTCTCCACCATTGCTACACCAGTTGGTGAACCAGCAATGGCTTTAAATTTTTAAAGCTTAAAAAAATCAAATCACTGTTATTTATGATATGAAAATTATATAATATTCAAATTTCAACATGTGAGTTCAGTTTGACAGGAATACCGTCAGGCTCATTGGTATCCCCCATAGTTTCTTTCATGCTACACTGACAGCTTAGTCATTATGACAAAGACTAAACTTACGTGTATTTATAAATCTAACATCAGTTTACTGATGAAAGTAAGTACTAAAATATGTAGTCCACAAAGGTTAAAGTATTTGCTACTGGGCTTTTTGTGGAAACGTGTGTTTCTTCACCGTAGAACAAAGTCCAACTCCTTTGCAAGACTTGCTAAACTCTGTCCTTTGCTGTCCTACCAGGATGAACCTGCTATGGGTGAGCTTTCAGCACTGTAAAAACTACTTGAGATAACAACTTAAGAGGAGAATTGTTTATTTGGGTCATAGTTTCAGGTGCCCCGGTTCATATTAGGCTGGCTCCAATGCTTTTGGGTCTATAAAAAGCAGAAACACATATAAATGATGGCATGGTAGAGCAGAGATACTCAACTCCTGATGCCCAAGAAGTAGAGAGTAAGACAGGAAAAGCACAGGGACAAGATATACCTTGTCCAGGCATACCCTGCTTCCTCCAGTAAGTCCTCCATCATTTGAGAGTGCCATCATATTATGAGTCCAACAAGGGGTTAATCTATTGTCCAGGTCACAGCTCTCAAGATCCAAACACTTCTCAATGACTGGCCGCTGTGGGATAGTCTTTCTGTATGTTGTGACTATGTGTTGCTCTCATTGGTTTATAAATAAAACTGTTTTGCCCAATAGCCAGGCAGAATAATGTTAGGTGGTACAATCACACTAGAGATGAAGAAGAATGGAGTCAGGGCAGATGCCAGCCAGTCACTGAGGAAGCAAAACATATAGAAGATGCGTAACAAGCCACAAACCACATGGCAAAGCGTAGATAAGAAACATGGGTTAATTTAAATGTAAGAGCTAACTAGTAATAAGCCTGAGCCATCAGCCAAACATTTCTAATTAATATGAGCTTCTGTGTGTTTATTTGGGACTGGGCAATTGGGACACAAAGACTTTACCTCTGGTTACAAATGGCTCCCCCAACTAGAAATCAAGACTTTGATACAGGAGCTTGTTGGAGCATACTTGATATCTGTCTTAGTTAGGGTTACTATTGCTGTGATGAATCACAATAACCAAACAAAGTTAAAGAGAAAAGGGTTTATTTGGCTTACAACTCTACATCACTGTTGATCAACAAAGGAAGTCAGGACAGTAACTCAAACAGGGCAGGAACCTGGAGGCAGAAGCTGATGCAGAGGCCATTGAGTGGGTCACTTATTGGCTTTCTCCACATGGCTTGTTCAGCATGCTTTTTCAAAGAACCTAAGACCATGAGCCTAGGGATGGCACATCTCATAATGGGTTGAGTCCTCCCATATCAATCATTAATTAAGAAAATGAGGTGGTGGCTCAGGTCTTTAACCTCAGCACTCAGGATGCAGAGGCAGGCAGATCTCTATGAGTTTGAGGCCAGTCCGGTCTACAAAGTGAGTTCCAGAACAGCCAAGGCTACACAAAGAAACTCTGTCTCAATGCCCCCCCCCCGCCAAAAAAAAGAAGGAAAAAAAAATAAAAAAAGAGAGAAAGAAAGAAAAGGAAAGAAAAAATGCCCAATGCCTACCTATAGCCCAATCTTACTGAGTCATTTTCTTAATTGAGGCTCCCTCTCCAGTGACTCTAGCTTGTGTAAAGTTGACATAAAACTAGCCCATACATGGCCAGGCGGTGGTGGCGCACGCCTTTAATCCCAGCACTTGGGAGGCAGAGGCAGGCGGATCTCTGTGAGTTCGAGGCCAGCCTGGGCTACCAAGTGAGTTCCAGGAAAGGCGCAAAACTACATAGAGAAACCCTGTCTCGAAAAAACCAAAAAAAAAAAAAAAAAAAAAAAAAAAAAAAAAAAAAAAAAAAAAAAAAAAAAAAAAAACTAGCCCATACAATATTTAACTGATAATATCATCTGCACACTATGACCTATGTTTGAAACTCTATAAAGAACTGCTTTTAGTTGTATACTCCCATAAGCAAAGTGTATTAACTAGATTTTAACAAACTAATGGTTAGTTTAAAGCATATTGGAGAGTCAAAGAACACAATTCAAAGGTCATTTTTTCTAATAACACCAAAAAAATTAATTGCATTTCAAAAAGAGATTTTTTTCTCATGGTTTATCAATCTCAAAAACTCTGTTTTGGCCTTTCTCAAAGAAACTAATTCACCAGATGTTTGAGGGTTCTTGTATATACATTTGTGTCTTTAGAGATAAATTTATTAACTGTGTTTACTGGAGAACATCCCCTTCACAGAGGGAATATAAAATTTTATTCTGAAAATTAAATTATACTTTTTTCCTCTGAAGAACTTTAGTACTAAATTGATTATTTAAATTATTGATTTAAGTGCTTACACTTTTTTTAATAAATATCACCAAATATTCCTTTCATGTAAGGTCATTTTGATACAGCAAAGATGTAAACTTTAGGCAAGAAACAGTAATGACCAAACTGTAGATAACTGGAAGAAAATTACCAAGCATTTCCACATGACTGCATGGCTTGCCTTCTTGTTGGACACTATTCCACAGATGAATCTTAAGACTTGCTGAGCTGTGTGGTAATCTCTTTGTGGTATATATTTTAGGCTGGAAAATGAGCAGAAATGCTTACATGCAGGTCAGAGCAAAACATGTTAACAACAAAACATTTACAATGTAGAAATATCAGACATTTATGTATTAGGCATTTTTATCAACATGTTTTCCGGACAACTCAAATTTAGTATTTTACAGCTAAAAATCAGATACAAAGAAACCCCAAGTTTATTTATAAGCCAAAATGTCAGCTTACTAATAAGAGAAGATATTAAAATGTCAACATAATTCTTCTAACATCTGAATTCTGCCTTCCCCAAGGTTGGAAGTAGCACTTCTAGATGACTTTGTGAGGAGCCCAGGCACAACACAAAATCCACCACTTCTGAGAATTATGTATACGAAAAGACTTTGTAAACTGTCTTACTTTGACCTTGTGACAAGTAAAATCATGAGCCTTCCTCAGAGTCTCAAGGCTTCTATTTTGCATGGTCATGGAGAAGGAATTCTAAGCCAGATGTATGGCTCACTATTATAATCTCAGCACAGCACTTAAGAGACTGAGACAGGAGGATTGTTGAGAATTCAAAGCCAGCCTGAGTTACAGTAAGACTTTGTCTCAAAAAACAGAAGGAAATGGTATAAGAATTCTAAGGAGTGCTCATTTCAGCAGCACATATACTAAAGCTGGAACAATACAAAGGAAACTAGAATAGCCCCTTTACACAGTAGGCTTATAGGAAATTCTCAAAATACGTGCATGCATGTGTCCATGTGTCCGTGTGTGTGTGTGTGTGTGTGTGTGTGTGTGTGTGTGTGTGTGTGAGAGAGAGAGAGAGAGAGAGAGAGAGAGAGAGAGAGAGAGAGAGAGAGAATGCCTGTCAAGATGGTACAATTCTATAACCCCAGTCCTTCAGAGTTGCAGGCAAGTGGATCAAGAGTTCAAAGTCATTCTTGGATACACACTGAGTTGCAAGAAAGCCTGGGCTATATGTGATCCTGCTTTAAAAACAAAAACAATAAAGCAAGATATGAAAGTAGAAGAGCAACCATTTGAGAAGGAAAATAGGTGAGGATGAGGAAACAAGAAAGGAAAATGAGGGGCAAATGAGGTGAACATGCATGAAATACTTATGAAAGCATTGTAATGAAATGCAACATTTTGTACAATATATGATCATTAAAATGTTAAAAAAAAATAGAGTAAAAGGTCTTACATGTTGAAGAAGACAAGGAGGAGGAGAAGGAAGAGAAGGAGGAGAAGGAGAGGAAGAGGAAGAAGAAGAATCATTGTTTCCAAAAGCAGGGTGGCACAGGCCATGTCCCAGAGACTGCCTAACAAGATGGAGCAATTGCATCACACACGGTGAGACCTCTCCACTTTGCTACTATCTTTGCTTGGCTTGCCCTCTATTGTACTCCTGCCCTGCCTTGGAGCTCCACAGCTCTTAGGAACAGTGAGCCAGGTTTCGATGGGTCTATAACCAACATTACTGTTGCTGTTTGATTAACTTGTTCAATAAATATAGACATACCCTTCTGATAAATACTACAGAGTGATTTCTAAGATACAGTGATTATGTTCCTTATAGAATACACTTACCCTCAACCTTAGGAAGACTGTGATAAGTATATTCATTATTATATCCAGGTAAGCAAATGTAAAATAGTAACAACAATGCCAGCAAGCATTCAGGAAAAGCTGGTGTTTATGTTTCAGTTAAGTAGCCTAGACAGAGCACATACAGGTTCCCCCACACTGTGTGAGAGTAGATCATTAGCACCTGGGCACTGGACCATGCTCACTTAAGAGATCAGTACAAGCATGAAAAACAGTGATCCAGCACTGGGACTCCATGGAGAAGCACAATTTACAATGAAATCTAATCTGTTGAGGAATGAACTTCAGGATGAAGTTAATCTGCTTTAGAGCATATGAGAAATAATATTTTGTACTAAAATAAAAATAATGCACTATAAAGCTCTCCACATAACATAATTACTGTGTACTCACATATTAATAGCCTATTTAATTAATAAATACCTGTTGGAACTATCCATGCAGATAGGCATTGCTTACAAGACACACAATTTCATGCCATTCATCCTTTCAAAAGTCACAGTGTAGAAAAATGAAACAGAATACAGAGAGCTATGGATTAAAGTCACTAATAGTAAGGATAAAAGGAAATGAAAGTATCAAAGAAAAGGAGTAAAAGCAAAATGGAACAAAGAACATAAATAATATGTATAACTGAAAACTTCAGAGGTCTTGAGACATAGAACAGAATTCCTAGGGCTCTGAAATGACAAGCCGAGATAATGTTCACCTAATACTCTCACATTTGTTCATTCTCTACAGAGAGCCTGGGCAAATATAATCCACATTTCCTTTAGATGGTCAATACAATTTCTGTCAGTGTAGTCAAACACAATAATAAATACTCCTAGGAGGAAAATCACCAGTTTGTCATAAAGAAATTTTACTTTTTCCTATAAAGCATCACAGCAAAATGAATTCAGGAAGATCTCTTGGCCACCAAGAGAATATAATTCACTTGAGCTTAAATGTACAAGTTGTAAACTTTTATTCTAATTTCTTAAATGCCTTTTTGGTTTCTTTATATCAGTAAAGTGCATTTTATAAATTTCACAATATATATATAACCAGCAAACAGATTCGTTAAAGTCTAACAAAGCACAAGGAAACTGTACACCAGCTACTACAGATAGCCTTGTAAAGGATTTAACTCCAAGTGACTGTGTACAGCATCTTTTATATATGAGTGTGTTTGCTTATTTGTTTTTTTATTCTGGAATGTGTGAGTGTGTGTGTGTGAGTGTTGCATGTGCACAAATATGTAGATATGTGAGTGGAGGCTAGAGAAGCACATCAAGATAAAATATACTTCTCCATCATTTTCTACTTTATTCCCTTGAAACAAGAGTCTCCCACTCAACCTGAAGCTCCCCATTTGAGCAAGGGTGGCTGACCAGTGAATTCTAAGAATCCCACACACACCCTAACGCTGGGTGTAAAGGCACATGTAGTCATGAATGTCCAACCTTTTACAGGGATGCTGGGGATTCAACTCAGGTCTTCCTAGTTACCACTAAACATCTTACCTACTAAGCCATCTCCCCAACCCCTCAGCATCACTCTAACTAGAACTCATTCTGTCTTACAAGGAACCTTGAAGAGTCTTGTTGGTGGCTATAGTTAGTTTTCTTACTCTTTGAGGGCCCACCACTGAGCTCCCAAATAAATACACAGATTTATTCTTACTTATAAATGGCCAGCCTTAGCTTGGCTTGTTTCTGGTCAGCTTTTCTAACTTAACTTCAATTATCCTATTTCTCTTTAGCTACATTTGCCTCTGGACTTTTACCTTTTTTATTTTTGTATCTTTCTTTCCTTCTTACTCCATGGCTGGCTATGTGGCTGGGTTGCCCCTCATGTCCTCCTCTCCTTCTCCTTTTCTCACTAATCCCTCCTCTTTCCTAGATTTCTCTTCCTGTTTATTCTGCCTGGCAGCCCTGCCTATCCCACTCTTCTGCTGCCTAGCAATTGGCCGTTCAGCACTTTATTAGACCAATCAGATGTTTTAGACAGGCACAGTAACACAGCTTTACAGAGTTAAACAAATGCAACATAGAAGAATGCAACACACCTTTGCATCATTAAACAAATGATTCCACAGCACAAACAAATGTAACTCATCTTAAACTAATATTCCACAACAGATGGCACTGTTTAGGATGTTTATCAGGTGTGGAGGAAGTAGGTCATGGTGGGGGGCAAGCCTTGAGGTTTCAAAAACCTCTAGCCATTCCCAGTGCTCGGTCTGCTTCCTGCTTGCAGCTTTAAAGTGTGAGCTCTCAGCTTGCTGCTCCAGTCACCATGCCTGCCTGCTGCCATACTCCCCTGCTGGGATACTGATAGACTCTTATGCTTCTGTAACTAGAAGGCCAAACCCCTCCTTCTATAAATTGCCTTGGTCATGGTGTTTTATCACAGCAACAGAAAAGTAACTAATAAATGGAGTTAAACTAAGCATCCAGTAACAAAGGAAGATCTATCAATTTGTTTACAGAGTCTGAAATGAACTTCAGTCTAGTGGGCATTTCCTTAAAATTCACCAAATCCAAGTGCTATTTGGAATTGTAGGTGTGTCTCTTTCCAATAGAGTGTATCAGCCAATGAATGGAAAGCACACTGAAGAAGAGCAGCACTACATACAATGCTTAAATTCACCAACCAGTCCATGTTGGAGATGTTCCCAGCTGAGGAGGTCCAGTCAGTGCCATCCCTTTCCTGAGTTCTGAACCCATTTAAAAATAAGACAACTTGTGTGACACACATAGGATACCAATATATTGTCCTTGTCATAGACAAAGGCCGAGGAGAAAGAAAGGCTTGGAAACTCCGGGTCCTCCATTCAGACTCCCAGAGAGGCAACCCACTGAAAGTTTGAATCCACAGAGAAAATTACTTATCCTTTTCAGTCTCCTCTAGCCCAGAGGAAAAAAACATCTTCCTAAACATCTTTCACTTAGGACTACCAATAGGCTTTTAAGATCTGATAAAAACACATGAGTGCCGTTATCTGCTAGATACATAGTTCAGTCAACTTTGAAGAGTGGAGCAGAAGAACAGGCATGTTGGGGGCAGGGAATTTTCCCTCAAAGAAACCAGAAGAGTGAAGAAGAACCTCACATCACAGTTCACAAGGATGCACAGTGCAGTCATCCTTCAAAGGTGGATCCCAGATTCACTAACACCATGTTGGCATAAGTGGGCACAAGTACAAGATAAGGATCAGAAGAGAGGTCTTGCCCTTCTGCTAGCCCCTCAAGAAGCAAACAAAGAACAACCCTACCCCACTATGCTCTCCCTTCTTAGTAGACAAAAAAAGAACAACTTGGGGAGATGCTGGTTATTCAGAGGAATGACCTGGGGAAAGTGAGCAATCCATGGCAGGTATAGTTCCTGTCTACAAAAGAAAGGAAATCATTCCTTTTATAAGACACTAAGTCTTGGTGTATACCTCCCCCATTAGATGATGGCTCATTGTTCAATCTACCCTAAGTGAGCTCACAGGTTCGTGGTTTCAGAAGTCCACCTGCCATATCACAAATCCCTCATTAGGAGTATGTAAGGGAGAGAGAGCTGTCAAGTCTTCCTATCACAATTTCTAGATATCCAGAAATAGCAGTGAGCTTATTTGAGCATTTCAAACATCCTTCATGGAATAGCAGCTAATAAGCAAAAAGGAAAGGAAGAACATGATGCCTTCTTAACAATAGAAACTGATTTGATATTTTTATGATGAATTATTCTACACGTTTGAAGAAGCTTAACAGCTAGAAATTAGTAGATTCAACTTGGCTGTAATTGAATCAGCTTACAGTTTACTGGGAGGAAATGAGATGATAAGAGAGGGAAGTAAAGTAGACTCAAATTAGAAGGACCTTGACCTTTTAGTAAGGAGTGGCCTTCAATAGTAGGTGAAATCGGTATCTATTCACTTAAATACATTTCTAACATGTGGTCTAACAGAGACATATTCCAAAAACAATATGTATAATGCTAGAAGAGAAATCCCCATTCATAAATGTTGAAAGCTCATTGAGTAATAATGAGTTCTTATTATTGCTTCCTGGTAGAAATATGTCCTAACAGTATAATATCGCCTTCAATTAATTAATTCTCCAATCATTTATCACAGTGTAGCAACTTGCTAGTAAGGCTCACAGTTCAGTGAAGGGAAGGGCCCTCATCCACTTCCACAAGCAGTGGGCTGCTTTGACTCTGCTACACAATCATAAGTGATGCTACTCATATATCTATTTAATTGCAGCTGTTCAATCACGAAACCACAAAACTACAGAGCAAGGTGGCCCACAAGTTCCATTTCTTCAGAAGAAACCAAATGCAACTTCTGTTATCTCTCTACATCTTTACCAGGTCTATGCACTATTTTTTTCACTCTCTTGTTCATCATACTCCCATTGCCACCTCCCACCCTAGTTTTTCATCTTCTTTTTTTAATTTTATATAAGAGATTTTCTAGTCATTTTACATATCAACCACAGATTCTCCTGTCCTCCCTCCTCCCATCCCCAAGCCTTCCCCCACAGTCTATCCCCCATTCCCACCTCTTCCAAGGCAAGGTCTCCCTTAGGGAGTCAGTCCAGCCTGGTATATTCAGTTGAGGCAGGTCCAGTCCCTTCCTCCCTGTACCAAGGCTGAGCAAAGTGTCTCAGCATGAAGATTCCACCTGAATAGGAAGAAGAAGAGTGCTAGAGAGGTCCCCAGAAATCCACAAAGATGACTCCACTATAGACTACTGGCAATAGTTGAGAGAGTGCCTGAGTTGACCTACTCTAGTGATCGGATGGCCGAACACCCTAACTAGTTTGTTTTCTTCTCACTCTTATCTGTTTTTATATCAGGCATGGATTCCAGAAGGCACCCACCGCTTACATGACAGCATGACTTAATAAACATTCCTCCTTGCGCCTCTGTGGGGCACTGCTCTGCGGAAGTGCTTCAGAAACGGGCAACAAGTGTGCTGTGTGACTGATGTCAATGTCGGTTTACCAATTAAAACATTCCCAGTGTATTTAAACTTTAGTAAAGTGTTCAGAATTACCATTTCTATATAATACTATAGACATGTTTAGACTTGTAATAAAAACTTGAAATGGTATATATTTTTGTTTTGTTTTGTTTTTAGGCTAACCACTGATTTGTGACCTATGTCAATGTTTCAAAAGCTCTTGAAACAACTGAAAGGCAAAATGTGTCTAATAATGACATAAAGTGTAAAACACCAAACTTATTTGCACTTTACTTGGTGCAGGGAGGAGGGCCTTGGACCTGCCTCAGCTGAATGTGCCAGGCTCTCCTGACTCCCCATGAGAGACCTTGCCCTGGAGGATGTGGAAATGGGGGGTGGGTTGTGGGGAAGGGCTGGGGGGGCGGGAGGAGGGAGGACAGGGGAATCTGTGGTTGGTATGTATAATGAATAGAAAATCTCTTAAATAAAAAAAAAAAGAAAACAAAAAAATCCAATACATACATGTTAAAAAAAAAAAAGGAATCCTTTTTGTCAAGGATTCTTTTGTCAAACCTTTCTGTCAAGAGCTACTTAGACATAGGATAAAGCATTTAAGAAATCACAGTAAGTTTTACAGCCCAGATCACAGTAAGTTTATAGTATCTCATGCCTATAACCCCAGAACTCAAAAGGCTGTGGCAGAAGAAATTCTGTGAATTTGAGGCCAGCCTGGGATACATAATGAGTTAGAAGGCAACCAAGTCTATACAGTAAGACCCCATCTTCAGGGCAGAGGGTGCTTCCTTGTAGTTTCAAAATCTTCATTTTCTATGAAACCCTTTGAAAAGCATCACGTTCCTTGATTAATTCACATTTCAGACTGCAGTGTGTCTCTGTACTTCTGCTTTCCACTTGCATCAGAATTTTACATCATTAGGGCATTCCAAGACTTAGCAGGCCGCTGCTGTTGTGGATATTGCTCTGTATAAATAAAACACTGATGGCCAGTGATCAGACAGGAAGTATAGGTGGGACAAGGAGAGAAGAGAATTGGGGAAACAGGAAAAAGGACGGAGAGACCCTGCAGCCACCGCCAGGACAAGCAACATGTAAAGACGCTGGTAAGCCACAAGTGACGCGGTAAGGTATAGATTTATAGAAATGGGTTAATTTAAGATATAAGAACAGTTAGCAAGAAGCCTGCCATGGCCATATAGTTTATAAGTAATATAAGTGTCAGAGTGATTATTTTATACATGGATTGTGGGACTGCGGGGCTTGGTGGAGCCTGGAGAGAAGCCCTCCAGCAACACGCTGCTGATTCAGAAGCATAAAAATCATCCTTCTTCAATGGACAGTAAAACCCGTACCAATGAACAGTAAATACACTCTTTGTTCCTACATCCATGACCAGAATGCACCAAAGCTTCTAACATCCTCTCAAATGTTCTGTACCAAAGAAGATTTCTAGAAAGTCTGCGGATGTGACTGAAGTCTCTAATCATGACTGACGTTTACCTCCTTTCATTCTTGACATCTGCATTCCTTTGGTTTAGAAACAGTGAGTGGGGTGCAAAGTCTAAAGCCTTGTGTGTAAAATTTATATCCCTCATTTCAAGACTGGCCAGAAATTGCTCAGAGCTTCCTTTTATAATAAGCACTATATAGTCAATCATCTTTTTCCTGAGATTTAAATCAATTAAAAAATTCCATATGGCTTCTAATCTTACATGTGTCGATCATAGCTAAAGATATCTAAAGTTAAATGCCTATAGTTGCATGGGGTGAGGGTGAGGGCTCCAACTTTGACAAACTAATTGAACAGTCTGAATTCAGGTGGTTCCAAACATGAACTGCTTTATTTTCTTCAGTGAATGTCATTTTAAATCCACACCCATCCCCCATTCCACCAACCCCTATACACATTCTACAAACAAAAACAAAAAACAATCTGAGCCACAGTCTATAATTGATTGGCAGAACTTTGATCTATGAAATTTTCTAATCCTACTCAAACTGAAAACTTCAATTTAACATTCAATGAACCCTCTTAACTCATGCAAACCTTAAGTTTCTCCTTCCTGACTCTATTTTTCATTCTGTCATTTCCTTTGGTGGAACCAGAAGTAGGGGTTAGAGAAGAGAAATGTACATAAAACATTGTTATGGATCTGCACAGTTCATCTTTCCTCCGCCAAAGGCGGTCTGCACCAATGCATCAAAGGGCCTCTTTCAAACACAGGGAACTTCTACCGACTGTCTTTTGAGACTGCCTCTCCAGGGCACAGCCTTCTCAGACCAAACACTCAGGTCAGAGCTGGTCACAAATGCCAATGTTATGGGGCTAAACAACAAGATCATCAGACTCCTTCACACTGATCGCCCAACGTAAAATCACTGCCTTTTGGTTTCTTAAACACCAGGGTTATATAAAGGAACAGAACTGGTGTGTGTGTGTGTGTGTGTGTGTGTGTGTGTGTGTGTGTGTGTGTGTGTGGTTTCTTATATACATGTTAGGGTTTATTGTGTGTTATATATATATATATGTATGCATATATTCATAATATTATGCTAGGATTTATTAGATTGGCTTGCACAATATGGTCCTGATAGTCCAACAACGGCTACCTCAGACCAGAAAAGGCTGGGAATCAGGTAATTGCTCAGACTACTACCCTGGATGCCTCAGGCAATCCCAGTCTAGTGCTGAAAGCCTGGAGGATCCTTGGAAGCTGCTGATCTTCAAACAATCTTAGAAACCTGAAGAGGGTGACTCTGATATTGGCTACGGAACATTCCAGCAACAGGATAGATTAACTTACCTGTGGGAATGAGAGCAAGCAGGCTTTAAAAAGCAAAGCACCCTACATCTGGGTCCTTCTATCTGGGCTGCCACCAGAAGGTGCCACCCAAAATTAGGATGGGTCTCCCTACTTCAAATAATCTTATCCAAAAGATCAGATGCTAGGAGTGCCAAGCAGCTTGGGTTTTAGGTGATTATAGATGTGGCCAGAATAACAAGATTATCCATCACACTTACCTTCATAAACTATGGGTTATGACCCCTCTATATAATCATCATGTAACAGAAGGTAGAAGGTCACAAAAAAAGTGACACCTGTGAAATATTTAGAATGTACAAGGACCAAAAATTAATTGAAAGTGCATAAGGAACCCAAGGTGTTCCTGGAAGCATGTGTCATGTGTATCACAGGATCTCCCTCAACGTTGGTACTGAGCACACATGCCATGTCCTTGCACAATGCTGATTAATGCTGCCTGAAGATTCTCAGCTTAGTTTTGAGACTATGGCATATTACAAATTGCAGTGGTTTTACCACACATTCAAAAAAAATTCTCCTGTGGAAACACAATGCTTTAATTACAAAACAAAAACAAAGACAATATTTTCTACTGTCATTCTTCAGTGTGCAGGTATCAAATTAGCATATCTGTATTGTATCATTAGAACGTTTTACTTTTAGAAACTTATTTTGAATTGTAGTTGACTTAAGTTTCATTTTTTAAGCAGTTGTTCAGTAAATTTTTGCTTAAGATTAAGATAAGATTTCTAACAATTTCAAAAATGGTCCTAACCATTTTTTCCCATTTTTGTACTACATATTTATCTGAAGCAGCATTCTTAACACTGATTATTGTAAAATCCAAATACTGATCAATTCTGAAAAACATTGATGGGTGCTTTGCTGCAGTGTCAAATATCTATCTACTATTTAATTCTTTGTGTAAAAATGAGCACATCTGTCTGTCTCATTAGCAGCATGTTTTCTTTCATCTTTAAAAAATGGCAAAAGGATAAGCATGCCAAAAATTGCTCTAAAATATATCCCTTTATGATTTATTATCAGCAAAGGTTTAATTTGTATACATACATGAGATTGTGTAAAAACTGATCAAATAAAAAAGTGTGGAAGGTAGAGAAACTTTTAGAAGCCATCCTGCCCCCATCCCGCCCCACCCTGCCCTCAGCAATGGGAACATGAGCGCCTAGACTGCTCACTCCTCTGCTTTGAGCTGTTCTGTTTGCTCCCTGTCAGCTACACACTCATGGAACAGATCAACCCAACTCTGTGGGAGCAAAAGTCTAAACCAGGCTTACTATATCAATGCCAGCGTTGTCCAGGCACCCCCTCTTCCTGTGAGGTATTCTGTTGAAACCTAATTTTCTTGACATGTACTTGGATGGCTCTGAGGAAGGGGCAAGACACAACACTCCTTTCAAGTCAAAAACTAAGACCCATAATTAATGCCTTTGCATCCTTCTTTGGACACACAATCTTTAGCTTATATCTGTAGGTGGTTATAGGTGGAGTAGCTAGCAAATTCAACTGTCTCTTTTGATCTATTATGTTTTAGGAGTAGTTTTTGCACTTTATATTTTTGACTATCCTGTTATACAAATAATATAAATGGGGAGATCACAAGGTTAATTGATAACTCTCTAGAATGTAGAGTTTCTATTATTTTTCTATTTTGAAGTTTTAGCAAAAAAATCCCCAAAACAATAAAAGTTTCATTCAGCAACATCCTGCATACACATTGTTAACCAAAGTCTAGAAAATGAGAATTGTTTTTAGCCTCAGGAAATCCCAGAATTCATATTTCCTTATAAAATATGAGAGATTTATAACATAACATCATTATTGGCCTGGAAAGGACATTTCTAGAGGTAATCGATGGGAGTTGTTTCAATAAAAGGTTGTTTCTTCATCTTTTTCATCTTGTTCAAGGCTTGTGAAAACAAGTAGAAATAACTATGACTGGACAATCACCCCCCTTCATATCGTGAGAGAATTAAAATCAAGAATAAAAGCTCTTCTTTGAGAGATATTGGTAAATGACAACCCCCTTTTATTTCTGTGATTAATGAAATTACTTTAAGCCTTTACTCCATCTCTTAAATTGAGGTACAAGTCTGTGTACTGTTGGCTGTAGTGGGGTTGTTTGGCTCTTTCATGTCAGCAGTCTCCCTTTCTATCCCATTCTACTCCTCATCTCATAGTTGATCCATTGTGTTAAGATTCATGTTTTCAGGGAGTTTCTCCGTAGAATCAGTCAGCAGGAGTGTATACTCTGAAAGTGTTTTTCTTCTGACTATTGCTGGGTATGAGAAGTTCCTGGACTCTTCTCTCCTTGGCTCATGTGCAGACTTCTGGATGGTTGGTTGGGGTTCTGTATCAGTCACTCCATGTTGCATTCTTTGATTTTTGTTTTGTTATGGTTGTGTTAATGTGGAAGATCTCTCCTAATCATGTGCCTTTTTTGACATTGTATGCAGGAATTTTTCTGATTTCCATTTTATTCAATCTGAGGCAGTGGCTTTCAGAATCCTTTTCCACTTTCATGCTGCCTGAGGTATTGGGACTGGAGGGTGAGGTGTCTTGCCCAAGACAGAATACAGTGTTTGTTGGAGAACTATGAGCAGTGGTCCCTCTGATTTCCAGTCACCGGTTTCAATTTTCCAGATTTGGACTTCTACTTAGCTCAGCCCATCTGTTGAAAACAGAAGATAGGAAGCAATTCCTGTCTCTTCACTGATTACATGATTCTGTGTAGGAGCTTTTACTCTGCATTTTTTTTCCTAACTTACCACAGTAAGATACTTGGGTTTAACTATTTTGGATGGGCCTTTGCTGAAATAAAACTTCCTTCTTGAAGTCCCAATTCTGGGCTATTTTCTCTCCTCATAATCACAGAGTTTTGACATTCCTTAGAACTCATCCTCATCTCAGATCCTTGGGCCAATTCCACAGAGAAAGGAAGTTCCAAAGTATCTTAAAATCCTTAAAAGAGTCAAAAACACCTTAAAGATCCATAATGTGATTGGATGTTTTTTGAGTTAGCTAATTCAATTAAGAAAATAGGAATTTAAGGGAATTTATAACTTGTCATAGTTAGGAAGTAAGGAGCAGTATTTTACTTACGCGTTCAACCTCAAAGCCCTGATCACTCTATTGAACCCTACAGTCTGCTGGCAAATATTTAACAATGGGATTGGGTGCCATCTGTGACATCTGTGGTTCTGTAATATGATCACCTACTATGATCAATTACGATTGCTAATGCATCAATCAGCTCAGAAGCTCTTCCCAGGCAATGCCAGCCTGTTCCCACATGCTAATAGTATTCTGTACTGATACCCAACAGCTGATTTCCTACTATGCAACAATCAAACTTCTTCCCCTCTGTGCTCTCCTTGAACCCCGGGTCCATATCTAGATTCTCTTACTAATCTTTGTGAAGTATTCTTTAATCGGTTCTCTTGCATCGTAAGAGCCTAGATCCCTGCTGTGCGTTTGTAGATTCTTAGCCAATGCCTGTGCACCAATACCACAGCCCTGATAACCAAACATAAATACAATTAATAACATTAATCAGATGACCACCTTGGCTCTTGAGATTAAGCTACCTAAGATTCCCCTTCCTCTACTGTTCATCATCTTCCTCTTGACTATCACCATAGGGTGTACCTATGTCATCCCTTCTGCACAGATCAGGGTCCTGATCTTCAGTACTTGTTATCTGCTTCAGTGAACTTTCCCCTAGTGAATGCATTCCAGAACATGACACAAAACCAAAAGTATGTCCAAAAAGATGAAAACAAGTGTACACTTCTATATGCCTGTGATAAATAGTCATGTTCCCTCTCACTAGGGTTGGAACAGTCACAGCCACTGCTTCCACTAACATCATACACAGGACATCAGTGTAACTGGACTAACACTGCCTGCTGTAACCATAAATATCCATCTTCCACTATTTTGTAGTTTTCTGAATATAAAACTGAGCATTGTGCCCTCCTATATGAAACAGTAGCATACACACTGTCTGCTATAGATAGCACAGACATGCAATTTCTGCAAGCTATTTAAAAGCCGGAGGAGCCGTTTCCCTAATTTCAGCATCCTATAAAAAAAATCAGTTAATGAATAATGAATCCAGTCATTATTGTTGCATAAATCAGAGGCAAAATCATGCAATGGAGTAAAAGCAAGAAAGGGGGAACTTGGATTCCAAGCTAAATATAAGACTACAAATTAAAATGATACCTCAAAACGCTAAATGAAAATACTAGCATACTCAAATTTCATGACTTAGAAATTAACTTGATTCAAAACTCCTGGGATTTAAAAAGCACTGAAAAGGGATTAAGTCTTGATAATTTACAACTTTTATGAAAGGACTAACACTTGATAAGAGGTTAACTGAATTCAATGACATTTCTTAGGAATCAAAGGCAACTTGTCTTATCTACTCACAGCTTGACAATGTCTAGGTCTCATCTCATTACCCAAAAAGCAAGGTTCTCACTGGAATCAGCTGCAAACCACATATTCCAATTGATTTACAATAATTTAAAACAATTAAACAATTAGGGCTTTGGCGACTTTAGACATTCTCTGTAGTTCTCCCAACTGTTCACTATGTGAACAGTTTAATGAGTAGCTCAACAATTTTTTTTAGATATTTCAATGGTTGCTTGCAATACACATTGAAAGTCTAATTCAAATACTGACATTACCAACTGTAATGTTGCACTGACATCTACCAATGAAACACTTAGAAAAAGGCAGGTAATACACATCAGCCTGATAGATAACCAAATGTATTATAAACCAAATTACTAAGAAAATCCAGTTTGAAATGTAAAAACTCACAAGATAGCCTTAAAAACTAATAAATCACAATGAATTTATACAAAAGTTTGTTCTCTCTGAATTCAACTTTTAAGCTGTGTGAGAGTTTTTGTGCTGTTCAAGTAGAGGGCAGTGATGTGGCAAGCATTCAGACAGGAGGAAAATCCCCCATGAAAAGGACTTTAAAGGGGAAGTTCCTTAATTGCTGCTCCTGATTTGTATGACAGAATTTTGATTGCAATATTCCTTCAGGGCCTCTTCACATTTATTCACACAAATAGCAATGCTTATATGGTTCCTGTGGTTGATGCAAGAAACATGACTCTCACTTCAAAGGGAATGAAACAGACTTTGTTCTGGAGTTCAGTTATGAGTGATCATACTCTGGGAACACAGATTCAGGTTATCCCAAATTCCATGTTTCTACAAAATAAGACATCCATGAGTTTTATACAAACAAAAGAGAGTCATACAACAAATCACTGTTTAAACACATTAGTGGAAACATTGGGTTGATGGGTTATAGCTAAATAAGAAGACCTCTGCTATAGGCCTTGGATTCTACAACCTTTTTTGGTTGGTAGAAGTTGGAGATCTTGTCATAAATTTCCAATTTACCTATCAGTCACAAGGCTGTTAGGTCACATAGAGAGACAGGCATAAATAGCTATTAAGAACATTAAAATGGCCCCAGATAATTTGACTCTGGACCTACAACATCTCAGCCTCTGCCCATCATTGATGTTCTAATCCATTATAGACTTGGAGAAGGCTCACTGTATATATGTATACATTATTATATATACATAAATATATACCAAACATTTCCACAGAAGAAAAATTAAAATCACTAGTTAACACAAGAGTTGTGATTGAGTTAATAATTTGAATATTCTAAGCAATCTTTCCTTTAGAAACCTGATTAAGTAGAATTAAATATAAATATTACATTATGAGAAGGGAATTTTCAAAGTGTAAGCTTGCTACATAAAAAGCAATTTAAGCAGAGAGATTGTAATGTTCCTGTCACCACAAAAGAGTTGAGTGTCACACTGGAACACCCTGAGTCTTTTAGAAATGTGCAACATGATAGCATAAATGTCCCACTTAACTAAATTATAAACATAATTATAATTGTTTAAAAATCATGGTCATATTGCTGGAATTTTCCACAAGAATTGCTACAAAAGACAAAAAGTCAGTGTGCTGGGGAAATGGTGTATTACAAAGAGCTACATGCTGCCAAGCCTGAAGACCTGAGTTTGTCCCCAGGGGACTCACATATGGAGTGAGAACACTGACTCCCACAATTATCCTCTCATTGCCATGGTATTACATGGAGTGTGTATGTGTGTGCACAAACATACACACACACACACACACACACACACAAATAAATAATAAATATATGTGTAAGTAATTTTTTCAGGAAAGTAAAGTTGGGTAAAAACAATTAGTTTAGTTTTGTCTTCACTTGAAAAAAAACAAAGGTCTTAATGTTAACACAGACAATAACTAAGAAAAATTATTATTCAACACAAATCTTTCCTTTTTTTTTAGACTCTCACCTACTTAAAATGCAAACCAAATCACCATGCCCTGACCTATTCTCTCCAATTTCTGAATGTCAAACACTTAGAAAATTGTTGGCTGTCAAGAGTTCAGAGTCTGTGGAAACAGAGAAACTGGACATTTGGCATTTCAAGACTCTGAAACAAGTGATTTAATTATTTAATTAGTGTAAGGAGAAAAAAGCGCCTATGTGGTGATCCAAGCACACACGCTGTCCCCAGAAATGGCCCTCAAATTGTAAAATAAGAACTGGGGAAGAGGACAAAATGTCACTAGCTTGTATAAGCACAAATTAACTTAGATTTCAATGATAATAAAACCTACTTTATCAAAAACATGATTTAATTACCATGATTAAATAAAATTGCAGTTAGCTAAAGAATGCTTTTTGTAGGTTTCTGATGAAGTTATGGAGAGTTTTGTTCCTCCATAATTTACTTAATGATAAAATTGGGACATTATTTGGAAAAACATCTGTTAATGTTTCCCTTCAATATCGTTTCATTTGATCATTTTTTGAGCCTAAAAATAACTTAAACTGGGTTTGGAGAGATGGCTCAGTAGTTAGGAGTACTTACTGATCTTGTAGAGGGCCCTTGTTCAGTTCCAAGCACTGACATCAGACAGCTCACAGTTGCCTGTAATTCCAGTTTTAAGGGATCCAGTGCATGCATGTGGTGCACATATATTCACATAGGCCGGTCTGTTTTGCCTTCTGTTGCTGAGGTAAAACACTGACCAGGGTTTACTTGGCTTACAGGTTACAGTTCATCGTCAAGGAAACTGAGACAGTAAATGAAGACAGGGAATGGGAAGTGAAACAGGGACCATATCGGAATGCTATTTACTGGTTGAAACAAGGACCATAATGGAATTGGTTGAATTTCATGCTCACAGCAACCTTTCTTATATAACCCAGGACCACCTGCCCAGGGGTGGCAAGGCCCACAAGTCATCTATACTCTCTTCCCAAATGCTGCCATTACAAGCAGGTACCAAGATATCCATCAGGGATCCAACCCATGGCTTCAAGAATGCTAGGCAAGCACTCTACTACCTAAGCTATATTCCAAACTTAGCTTTAGAATTCATGTAAAAAGTAAGGAAAATAAATACACACATACACACACACACACAACCACCACCACCACCAAAGGTTGTGAATAAGTCCACATTTCCCAGTGTGTTCCTTGGAAACCTAGGTCTAAGTATCTTTTCCTTGAGTAGATTTTTGTTTTGCTACATCCTCCTTTCACCAGGCTTTATATTTTTACACATCAAATATAGGAGAAAACGCATAATTACTCTTCAAAAGGGAAACAAATGCCCAGATTTTAAAGAAACGACTGAAGAGATTGCTTAGTGGTTGCTACTCTTGCAGAGGACCCAGGCACAGTTCCCAGCACCCACACGGAGCCTCACAACCATCTGTAACTGCAGTACCAGGGAATGGAATCTGATGCCCTCCTCTGACCTCCGAGGGCATCAGGTACATAAACAGAACACTTACATATATGCAAGCAAAAATAACAATAATTAAATAATAGAAGCAATGATTACCAGCACTCCCAAAGTCTCTTTGAGTCCTCTGTGAGTAACCACTGTCCTGTTATCTAACACTATATTTCCTGTTAATAAACTTTTTAGAATCATCCAGTATTACTGCCTTTGCGTATGAATGCAATTGATCAAAATTACATTTGAAAAATTTATTTATTTATTTATTTAGGTTTTTCAAGACAGGGTTTCTCTGTGTAGCTCTGGTGTCTGTCCTGGATCTCGCTCTGTAGACCAGGCTGGCCTCGAACTCACAGAGATCCGCCTGGCTCTGCCTCCCAAGTGCTGGATGTTGCCTTGTATAGTCATTTGTTCATTCTCGCTGCTGTGCTATTTCATTATTAAGTTCATCACACTCTGTTCAACCATTCTACTGTTGAGAAACATTTGAGCTGTTCCTATGAACATTCTAGCACATCCTTTACTAAATATATATGTACTTTTTTGATGGGCATATACTCTGTGAGTTCCTTGAATTATGTTGGACTGTAAAACAAGCCATATGTTCGTTGTGAGTCATTCCTGCCAGCCAGTCTTCTCAACTGGTGCACTAGTCAGTGCTCCCACCACTGTGGATGAGGGGGCCATCACCCCACTTCCTTCCCAGCACTTGAAGTTTTCTTTGTGATGTAGTGTCACTGAGCTGCCCAAGATAAATTCTAGCTACTGAACTCACGTAAGTCTCCTGCCTCAGGCCCTGAAGCTGGGCTGTGTACCATCATACCCTGCTGCACTGGAAATTTCTACTTTAACAGTTCCTTTATGATTATGTTGCAGCTTCATTTGCATTTACCCAATGCCTGGCAATTTGCATAGTTTCATCGGCCTCTGTTGGCTATTTAAATGTCCTCATACGTGACTGACTGAATCCATTTCTTTAGGTCATCTCCACTTTTAAATGATTTGTAGACACTTTGGTCTTTATGTAAAGTTTTTATTGAAGAATGTGTGTGTGTGTGTGTGTGTGTGTGTGTGTGTGTGTGGTGTGTGTGTGTGATGTGTTCGTTGTGTGGTGTGGTGAGTTTGGTGTGTGTATATGTGTGACTATGTGGTGTGTGTGGTATGTGGTGTGTGGTATGTGGTGTGTGTGTGTAGTGAGTGTGTGTCGTGTATGTGTGTATGTGGTATGTATGGTATGTATGTGTGGTGTGTATTATGTGTGTGAATGAGAGAGAGAGAGATGTGGGGGTGTGGTTTGTGTGTGTGATATGTGTGTATACATGTGTGTATATAAACAAATATCTCACCCATGTCTACATCTTATCATATTATTCCCTTAATAGCTAATTTGATAAAGAGAATTTAATTCACACACAGGACTATTTACTATTCCTTTCCCTCTACATAGCTTATAAAGAATTTTTTTCCTTCCATATCATAAAGATAGGCTTTATCCTATGTCACAAACATACTCTCTTAGGCTTTCTTCTGAAAGTCATGCTGATTTACCTTTCCTAATCATCCAAGAAGCAAGAATCATTTTTACTTCCATGGATATCCAATCCATTTAATGTCTTTTATTGAAAAGAGCATTCTTTATCTGCTGCACCACAGGGCCACCTTCATCACAGCTTGCTGTTAGCTCTACTACCGGCTTCCCCCTCCATTCCAAAGCCAGACTGTCTGTGTGCCAGAACATACTGTCTTAATTATGAGTTCATGAAATCTTAAATAAAAATGTGTGTGTGTGTTATATGAAGAAAAACTAGTTGAATAGATACATAATGCTACCATACATATAATGAAGAAAGAGAGAGTAAGTGTGTGTGTGTGTGTGTGTGTGTGTGTGTGTGTGTGTGTGTGTGTTAAAAATATATTCCCAAATTAGATTTAATTCTGGAACATTTTTTTCCATTGAACATCTTGTAGAACCAGTGTTCTAAACAGTACACTTTTGGGAACCAAGTAGATACATTTTCAGGTAGTAAGACCTGACCCCCAGGCTAAGGTTGCTTATGAAAACTTACAGCTCTCAGCATGAGACAGGCCTTCTAATTTCCTTCACAAGTTGTATGAGATCAATTACATTAAGCTCTCACCATCTAGGTGCTTCAAAGGAGACAGGGATCTACGTGTAGGAATATAGTGGGTAGAATAAAAATCCTCTTTTGTACTTGCCTGACAATCCTAGTTCCTGTGGATTTTTGGTGTTTCATCCTTGACTCAGAATCAGAGGCTCATAGTTCTTCTAACACAAGGTTAGCCACCTATCCATCCAAAGAATCCTTTCCTTCATGAGCATCAGTAGTTATTCATTTACTTGAGGCATCTAAAATCCTTGATAGCACAAACCTAACTCGTGTGGCATCTTACGGAGTTGAAAGTGTTAAAGTCCTATCCTACTTCTTTTAATCAAAGATGGCAAAGAGCTCCAAAGATGGAAAAATTCACGTTTATATTTGAACTTCTACTTCAAGTCCATCTTATTTACATCATAATCAGGGCTCTGAGACCTTTCATCAGATAACATAAGGTCTGCACACACCCCCATACCCATATTCTCATGACTTCTGATTGCTCAAGGACACTTGGCACATCATCTACTCAAAGTCACCAATATCCTATGCTTAGAGGTCTAAGATTTCTCTCTTTTTTTTTCTTATATTAAAGCAATTTTAGTATTTCTCCTAGCTAGTGTTCCGTCAACTTGAAACAGGATAGAGTCATTTGAGAAAAGAGAGCCTCATCTGAGAAAATTCTCCCACCAGATGGGCATGTAGGAAAGCCTCTGGGGCATTTTATTAATTAGTGATTGATGTGAAGAGACTAGTCAGTTGTGGGTGGTGCTATCCCAGGCAGGTGGTACTGAACTCTATAAGAAAGCAGGCTGTTGTCAACTACAATGTATCTCATCTTCCCAAACTGACCTTCTGTATCAATTAAGTACTGATTTCCCCTAACAGCCAACATTCTACATTTATTCTATGCATTTTTCTACCCAACTTACTTCATATAAAAAGAATTTCATAATATTTATTCTTTGTGGACTGGTTTGCTTCACTTGACATCACATCTTCAAAGATAAGTAAATAATTTTTTTAAAGCAGGTTGAGCAAGCCATGAGGAACAAGCCAGTATAGAACACCCCTTCTGCTTCAGTTCCTGCCTTCAGATTCCTTGAGTTCCCACCCTGACTTTCCTCAATGATGGACTGTGACTTGAGTATTGTAACATAAAACAAACCTTTTATTCCCCAAAGTTACTTTTGGTCATAGTGTTATCACAGCAATAGAAACCTTAACTAAATCACTACTTTAATTTATATATTTTAAAAGTTATTTTTATATATTTAGCTAAATTAACAATTCACTAAAAGAACTAAGTTGTATAGTTTAAGAAACAGTAAAGACAGTATTTCAACAGGCAATGTCTTTCAATCAGCCACAGCCACAAACACTAAGTATATCAAATGTGCGGGATAGGGTGAAATTTACGGCGCTTACAAGTACACCCATAAACACAGGCTCTAAGAATCTTACTCGGATCTTATGCATTACACAGCATTGAACCATACCACTGGGGGATGGACTCCTTGAACATTGACCTTGCCTCACTAAGGGATTTGATAAGGTATAATAGAAAATGCCCAAGAAGCCAGATCTGAATTCATGCAAACATTTGTCCCATTGCTGTGCACCACTGAGTAAATCACCTACACAGTTGAACCTCACTTTCTTGATTTACAAATTAATATAGTGTGTTGGTTTAAAAGAAAATGGTTCCCAAAGGAAGTGACACTATTAGGAGGCGTGGCCTTGTTGGAGGAAGTGTGTCCCTGTGGGGACAGGCTTTGAGGTCTCTTTTGCTCAAGCTTCCCTGAGTGTGACAGTCAGTCAACTTCCCATAGCCTCTGAGTGGAGATATATACTAGATATATACTTTTCAATAAAAGACATTAAATGGATTGGATATCCATGGAAGTAAAAATGATTCTTGCTTCTTGGATGATTAGGAAAGGAAAATCAGCTCTAGCACCACATCTGTCTCCACACCACCATGCTCCCAACTATGATAATGGACTGAACCTCTGAAACTGTAAGTGAACCAACTCAATTAGATGTTTTCTTTATAAAAGAGTTGTGGTCACGGTATCTTTTCACAGCAATAGAAATCTAAGACATATAGTAATAGCATTTGTCCCTAAATTTTTGATATGAGAATTCTGTAAGGTGTTTCTGTGAAATACTCAATATGTTGCCTGTCATATAGCATATAACTCAGCTCGAATTCATTCTTTTTTTTTTTTCTTCAGTGACTACATCAGTACTAGATGCATGGATCTGATATCAAGGAGTCTCACATACTAACAATTGTCATCTGCTTAGAAATTACCACTTCTAATCTTCTCAATGCTTCAAAATAACCTAGATTTTTAAGACTGCAAATGTGGCAATAAGACCAATGGAGAATTAAACATGAAATGGCTTCCCAAAGAATGACATTCATGGACCAAAATGCTAAAATCAAAATGCCATGTTGAAATTTAGTGCTGCTAGTATCAGTCCAAACATGATGCTGCACCTGCCATTTTCAACATATTCCACTATACCAGAGAAGACAATCTAAGTTTTTTACCATTTCTTCCAGTCAAAGTCATAAATGGCTAAATTGCTTGATGCTAAAACACAGAATCATAAGACACTTTTTAAATAGGAAGTCGTGAAAGATGCCAGCTTACAAGTCATAACATTATGATGAGTACAGAGTGGAATGGGATCAGAAATATCTCAAGTTAAATGTTAGAATTTTTCTACACTGTAAGATACAAAAGGATAGACATTATTCAAGAATAATGTGGCTGGAAGAAGAAAAAATTCAAGTAGGAGATTGGTGGGGACATAAGTGAGGGTAATAGGGGGTGAAATTAATCAAAATACATTATAACACATATAAAATTGTCAAATGGTAATAAAACAACATTAGCAATAAGAGTAATGTGTTTAAAGAATCAGAAACCAAGAATGGAATGGCTCCTGTTACTGCAGGAGTCACAAAGTCACAGAGCAGCCTCTACTGCTAAAGTTTTTCTGTTCACAAGTCTCCTTGGGACCCACCCTATGACATCTTATGGTAGTCTTAATTATATACATATGAAATGCTTTGATCGAGGCTTTATTCTTACATGTTTGTTAAAATACTCATAGAGCTATAGTGAATATTAAAAACCCTGACTAACAGAATCCTGACAAGTTCCAGAATAAGCTATTTCATACACAAGCAGCAATGGTACCAGGAAAGAAAATAGTAAGGAGAGAAAATCCTGATCCAAGTCAATACAGGGAGATCAGATAATTAGTCGGCTATGATAACCCAGCATTACAGAAACTACAGCAGGAGCATTGCCATAACTTCAAGGCCAGTATAGGCTATTGACAGGCCAGCCAGATCTAAAAAACAAAACAAAACAAAAAACAAAAACAGGACCCTGCCTTAAAAAATAAACTAACTAAAATCCCTGGTAAATTCATATAATAGGATACTACACATTCTTCAAAAGAATGAGGCAAAAAAAAATGTATAGCCTGAAGTGGCTAAAAAGCAAACAAAATGATCAACACAAAAAAAAACATTAAGATACAAAAAAAAAAATGTGACTAGTATATTGACTTGTCTGTAAGAATGGAGGAAGCAGAGGCAAATACCAATACTAACTTTTTAGAATTAAAGATGACAGTACAATCCCAGTTTTGAAAATATGGTTGTCTGTGGGGAAAAGAAGAAACAAGTGTAGAAGTCTGCCTTCTAGAAGTGTCTTGTTCATGGTTTTGATCTTGAAACATGTGTCACAAGTTTTTAATTAAATTTTATAAAATATTCAAACCCCAGTTGAGATAAGGTATGTACGCTTCAACCTTTTCTGCCCATGAAATTCAACTACAAAAATCTAGACTAGACAGATGCAAAGGCCCCTCTTGGATGACTTAAAGTAATTAACAGCAGGTGTTAACAGAACTCTAAATACAACCAAATTAGAAGCAAGCACGCCGCTTTCCCTGCAGGATACCCTTACTAGAACTCAACATAGCCAGAAGATGTGAGCTTTGTGATGCAGAGAGAAAGTCAGAAGCCCACCAGCTCTGGTTTGAAGGTCCAGAAATAATTCTCTGGCTGTCAAAGGGAATGTGGAAATCCTCTGAGTTCTTTGCCTCGCTTTCTCCCTAAGCTCTCTAATAGTGCTTTTTGAACAACCAAAAAAGGAATAACTACTCCAATAGATTGAACCATTGGCAGGAAGCCAGTCACAGCTTTGGGAATCCACAAAAGCCAGGACTTCTCTGTCTTAAAAGCAGCTGCCGTTCCAAAAGAGCCAAGCATCCAGAGTGCTCTTCTCTCTTGGTCTTCCCTCTGCTTACTCTTGCTACACAGATGGAATCACAGAAGTGAGCCACAGGACACAGCAAGGGTAGCCAGAATCAGCATCCTATCCAGAGGACAAAACAGGCATCATAAAAACCCCAAAGTACTGTGGGAGAGGTGAGCTAAAAATTGAAATTGCAGCCAGATTTCCCACCTCCTCAGCCTGGTGAGTCTCCCTAACTTCCCAGTGCATGCTTTCTCTCTCCCCAACACAACAGATCTAGCCAGAGTACCACATCCAGTTCCCTGACTTAGTCTTCCCACTCATGAACACCACAATCAATTGCCATTGCTCCCACCAGAGCATACTCTACCTGCCAACACCACCCCTCATGTCTCTTCTGAGATTCATCCAACTTTTCTACCCAGCCAGATCTACCCCTCCACTCTAGGCTTGGACCAGGAAGCATGTCCTGTTCACCAGGCCAGGCCCCTCTGTCCACCCAAGCCATTTCCAAACTCTAGACCCATCCTGCCTTTAAATCCTCTCTTCTAACATGACCTGTTCTGTCTATATTAGACTTAGAATTATTAAAAGATGCCTACATGACCAGATCTCATCACAAAAATACCAACAATATGAAATATCAAGCAGGTATTTTGTTTCCAAGACACTTCCAAAATCCTGTCACTCTGTAACATAAATTCCAAAATGTCTTTTAATAATTAATCCCAGCGCCAGATATGGAATAAATGCTGAAAGATCAGAGAGACAAAGGAACAAGCTACTGCCACATCTTACCTCTAGGACTCCTCAGCCTGAAAAACCTCAGCCAATAGGGCTCTAGCCAAATGAGCTTCCTCAGCCAAAAAGGCTTCCAGTTCCTGTCACCTCACGCCTTATATACCTTGCTCCACCAAGCCGTTAAAGTTGTGTGTGCTTCCCAAGTACTGGGATTAAAGATGTGTGCCACCACTGCCTGGCATCTGTGTTTAATCTAGTAGCTTGTTCTGTTCTCTGATCTTCCGGCAAATTTTATTAGGGTACACAGTACATCACCACATCACTCTAATACTCAAATCAGGGAAGACACAACAACAACAAGAAAGAAAACCACAGGCCAGTATCTTTCATGAACATAGGCTCAAAAATGCTCAATAAAATATTTGCATACAGAGCACAGACATACATCAGAAAGGTTATCCAAATGACCAAGTTAGCTTTATGCTTGAAATGCAGGAATGGTTCAGCATATGTAAGTCAATAAGTGTAATAAAGCACATAAACTAACTTAAAAGAAAAAAAATCACATGATCATCTCAATAAATACAGAAAAAGACAAATCTAACTTGCCTTCATGATAAAAGTTCTACAGAATACAACACTAGAGGTAATATACCTCAACATAATAAAAGCAATATGTTAGAAACACAAATAAAGAAAATTTTATATTTTTAAAATGCTGAGCAAAATAAACCATACTCAGAAAAACGTGTTTTTTGTATTCTCTTATATCCATGATGTGAACTTAAAATTGTGTGTGTGTGTGTGTGTGTGTGTGTGTGTGTGGGAGTGTGTGTGCATCTCTATTGACATACTTGAGTTTGTAGGTCATGAAACTAGAATAGAGGGATCATGAGATGGGGGAGAGATCTTAAGGAAAGTGTTAAATAGAAGGAATAATAAGATACATACAGGAAAGCAGAGGAATGACTAATTAGGAAAATAAAAGGAATCACATGGAGGGGAGAGGGGATGCAGGAGGGCAGTGGAGGAGGAGGATGGACAAGAACAAGCCCATGTGTATAAAGATGCCAAAATAAAACTTATTGTCTTGTAAGCTTAAGTTAAAAATTAATAAAAATTAAAGAATCTCATGGAAACTTTTGGAGATTAGATAACTATGGATAACAATCATGTCACTGAACAAATCAACATATAAGTCAAGAAATTTGTAAAATGAGTCCAAATGAAAATGAAACACAGTGATCTATAGTGATACAATGAAAGCAGTCCTAAGAGGGAAATTTATAGCAATAAGTGACTGCATTAAAAGAGATAGAGTTTTCAAATAACTAAACATTACACTGTAGAGCCTCTTACAAATAAGAGCAGACTGCCCTATCTAGGGTTTCCATTGCTGTGAAGAGATACCATGACCACATTAACTCTTATAAAGGAAAAAATTTAATGGTGGTGGCTCGCTTTCAGTTCAGAGGCTTAGTCCATTATCATCAAGGCAGAAAGCAAGGCAGCGTACAGGTGGACATGGTGCTAGAAAAGGAGCTGAGAGTTCTTACGTCTTAACTCACAGGCAACAGGAAGTGGTCTGAGACACTGGGTGTGGCTTCAGCATAAGTGAGACCTCAAGGCCCACCTCCACAGTGACACACTTTCTCCAACAAGGCCACACTCATGGCTACAAAGCAACACCTCCTAATAGTGCCAGTCCCTTTGGGGGCCATTTTCCTTCAAACCACCACACAGACCAAATTTAAAAAACAGTCAATGGGAAGAAATCTTCAAGATCAGGGTAGAAATAAATAAAATGGAAACAAAAAAAAGGACAAGGAATCAATGAAATGAAGAGGTTTTTTAAAAGATAAATAATATCTGTACATGTTTATGCAAACTAAACCAAAGAAAGAGAAGACCTACTAACGTGGAAAAATCTAAAAAAAAAAAAAGGAAGTTTTTCTTTCTATTGAAAACACATTATGGTTTTCCCTCCCTCTACTCCTCCCAGTTCCTCTTACCTATTCTTCCATCTGGATTCCACCCACCTACTGTCTCTCAATAGAAAACAAACAGACTTCTACAGGAATATAATGTAATATAACATAATATGACAAAAACAAAAACTAACACATCAGAATAGGAGAAAACAGAAGAAAAAGAGCCCAAGAAAAGGCACAAAAAAAAAAAAAAAAAAAAACCAGATACAGACGCAGAGACCCACTTGTTCACGCACTCATGAACCCTATAAAAACGTCAAACTGGAAGCCATACTATATACCCAGAGGGCCAGTGCAGGCCTAGTGCAGGCTGCCTCAGTCTCTGTGAGGTCATAGGTGTGTGAATCTTGTTGAGTTAGAGGGCCTTGTTTCTTTGATATCATGTGGTGATATATTGTGTCCCCCAATATATTGTGCACCCTAATAAACTTATCTGGGGTCAGAGGACAGAACAGCCACTAGATAGACTTAGAAGCCAGAAAATGGTGGCATGCATGCATTTAATCCTAGCATTCTGGAGGCAGAGATCCATCCAGATCTCTGTGAGATCAAAGCCACACTGGAAACAGCCAGGCATGGTGACACATGCCTTTAATTCCAGGAAGTGATGGCAGGAAGCCAAAAGGTATATAAGGTGTGAAAAACAGGAACTAGAGCCTGGTTACGCATTTAGGCTTTTAGCAGCAGTTCAGCAGAGATCCATTCAGGTGAGGATACAAAGGCTTCCAGTTTGAGGAAACAGATCAGCTGAAGAATTGACGAGGTGAGGTTAGCTGTGGCTTGTTCTGTTTCTCTGATCTTTCAGCGTTCACCCCAATACCTGGTTCTAGGTTTGTTTTTATTAATAAGACCTTTTAAGTTTCCTCCATCTCTTCTGACTCTTAGATTCTTTCTAATTTCTCTTCCATAGAATTTCCTATGCCCTGACGAGACAGATTTGATAGAAATACCCCATTTAGGGTTGAGTGTTCCAAAGTCTCTCACTCTCTACATATTGTCTGGCTGTGGGTCTCTGTATTTGTTCCCATCTGCTGCAGGAGGAAGCCTCTCCAATGATGGCTGAGTAAGGAACTGTGAGTAGAAGAAAATGTCATTCAGAGTCATTTTATAGCTACTTTTTTTTTTTTTTTTTAGGACAGTAGTACTTGGTTTTACTCTAGATTCCTGGACTATCTGTCTCATGTTCTTGGTCACCCAAGCAGTATCAAGTATTCCATCTTGTGGAGTAGGCCTTAAATAAAATCAATATTGGTTGGCTACTCCCATAAGTTTTGTTCTACAGCTAGCATATTTTACAGGCAAGGCACCATTATAGGTCAATGGTTCACAGCCTGGTTTGTGTTTACATTTCTCATTTGGCAGAATGCAGAGTACCCTCCTGTACCAAAGATGTTAGAATGTAAGGAAGAAAACTCTTAAGTGTGGGCACCAACTCGACTTTCCCATGTTCATTGCATTCTGTAGGTGTTGTCTTCAGAAATAGAGCCTTACTATCAGTTGGTGGAGAGCAAACTATAGGATTACTATAGGAATCCCCTAAACAACCTAGGTAACAGCCTAGGTTGTTTAGGGGATTCCTATAGTAATCATTTGAACCCCTTTGGCCAACAACTCGATTAGACATAAACCATTTCTGGTACTGGGAGCTTCATTTGGTGACAAGAAATGGCCAATTAAGGAGCTGTCTCCCCAACTGTTTGATGATTTCATTAAGATCCCTTTCATATATGTATATATTTTAGGAAGTTTCCATTGCATTAAGTTCCCATACTACTTCTTAAAGGCCCTTCATCTTAACACTCTCTCCCTGTACTCCCTAGTTCATCCCCTTCTCCCTCACCTTTCCTGCCACCACTTGATTTCTAAATGCATATGATCTACAAAAATAAAACCAGACAAATAATTTAAACTGATCTATGACAAGCAGTGAGATTGATGCAATAATAATTTTAAAAAATGGCCAAAGTAAAAATAGTCCAGGCCCAGGTGGATTCACTGCTAGATTTGACCAGACATCCCAAGGAGAACTAACACCTGTGACTCTCAAACTATCCCACAAAACAGAAAAGTAAGGATCACCACCAAATTCTATTTAGGAAGTTAGTGTGATCCTGATAGAAAAACCAGATAGGAACAACAAAAAGATGACAATTACAGACCATCTCCCTGATGAACACAGAGTTCAAAATTCTCAACAAAATACTTGCAAAACAAATTGAATAACACATCAAAAGGACCTTTCACCACCACCAAGTTATCTTTATTCTGTAGATCTAAGAATTGCTCCACATATACAAGTCAGTAAATACAATTCATCACATAAATGGACTGAAGGGCAGAAACCACATGGTAATTTCAACATAGTCAGAAAAGACTTTTGACAAAATGCAGCCTCTATAATTCAGACTTTAAAACGCAAAAGAGAGAAATTGAAGAAGACACAGAAGATGGAAAGACCTCCAGTTCTCAGGAGTTATAAGAATATATGTTATGAGAACAAGCAACTTACCAAAAGTAATCTACAAAACTAATACAGTCTCCAAAATGCCAATGCCATTCTTTACCAGTATAGAGGACACTATCTTAAAATTCATTTTGAAGCCAATGGACCTCAGATAGCCAAAGTAACCCAAAGAAAAAATGCTAAAACTAAATATATCACCATACTTAATTTCAGACTATAGGCTATACAACAAAGCTATACAATAGAAACAGACATGTATATCAATAAGCAGAATAAAAACCCAGGCATAACCCACCACAGTTACCTGTAAAAAGTCAACTACAGCTACCTGCTTTTTTTTTTTTTACAAAGAATCCAAAAATGTTCATTGAAGAAAAGAAAATATGGGAAAATGGGATGTTCACATTTATTAACAGTGAAATTAGATCATTATCTTTCACTTTGCACCATGATTAATTCTAAATGGATCTAAGACCATAATACAAACCAGAAACTCTTACCTTTCCAGAAGAAAAAGTAGTGAGTAGCCTTCAAGATATAGGCACAGGCAGAAACTTTCTTTTTTTTTTCAGAAAGTTTCTTAATAGGACTCTAGTCACTCAGGAAATAAGGCCAATTATCAAAAAATGGAAACTCATGGATGTAAAATGCTTTGTACAAGAAGAAAATGAGTTGAGTGAAGAGACAGAATACAGAATGGGACAAAAATCTTTGCCAGGGGCCCCCAGCTCCCAGCCTGCCCCAGACTTCCCTTCTGGTCCAGAGGTGAGTACCCGGATCCAACCCGGACCCAATCCCTGGACACCAGCCGCTCCGGGAAGACCTGCCCAACTTGGCACCAGGTTCTGGCCACCGGACAGCTCCCCTTCTAGCCCCATCGGGAGGGATCCCCTTTTCCAAGCCCCCCGGCAGCCCCTGCAATCTCCGCGCCCTGCCCCCACGCCCATCTGCCCGCGACTCCAGCCACTTCCTGAGACTTAGAGACCGGCCCCCAGCTCCCAGCCTGCTCCCGATTGCCACTCTGGACCAGAGCCCGCCCCGGACTTCCCTTCTGGACCAGAGAGTAGGACAAGAGAACTCCCTTTTGGACAAAAGAGAGAGTCTTCCTGAATCTGTCAGCTCTTTCTGAAACAAGTACACTGATAAGACGAAGAAAGAACCACAAGGAGATGGGCAGACGTCAAGGCAGAAGTACATACAGCAAAATGAAGAGCAATACAGCATCACCAGAACCTAGCCCGCCTCCAACATCTAGACCTGAACACCAAAAATTGGAAGAAGCAGAAGAAAGTAGCCTTATGAGTAACTTCATGAAGAAGGTAGAGGCTTGTGTAGAGGAAAAGACAAGGAAATTGGAAGAACGCTATAAACAACTAGAGGAAAGAGCAAACAAATTAGAAGAAAACAATAAAGCCCTCCAAGAAAAAAATAAATTCCTGGAAGAAAACATTAAAGTCCTGGAAGAAAACATTAAAGTCCTGGAAGAAAACAATAAAACACTGAAAGAAAATCATGAAAAAGCAATGAAACAAACAAAGGAAACAGGCCAAGAACTGAAAAAGGAAATTGAAAAAATAAAGAAGACACAAACAGAGGGAATGCTGGAAATAGAAACCCTGAGTAAAAGATCAGGAACTTCGGATGCAAGTATAACCAACAGAATGCAAGAGGTGGAAGAGAGGATTTCTGGCATTGAAGATACAGTAGAAGAAATAGTTTCATCAGTCGAAGGAAACACTAAAGCCAACAAAGTCATGAACCAAAATGTACAAGAAATCTGGGACACCATGAAAAGACCAAACCTACGAATTATAGGGATAGAAGAAGGTGAAGAATACCAACTCAAAGGCACAGAAAATATATTCAACAAAATTATAGAAGAAAACTTTCCCAACTTAAAGAAGGAAATGCCTATGAAGATACAAGAAGCCTATAGAACAACAAACAGACTAGACCCCCAAAAAAAGTCCCCTCGACACATAATAATTAAACAACTAAATGTACAGAATAAAGAAAGAATATTAAGAGCAGCCAAGGAAAAAGGCCAAGTGACCTATAAAGGTAAACCCATCAGAATAACACCCGATTTCTCAATGGAGACTTTGAAAGCCAGAAGGACCTGGACAGATGTAATGCAGACACTAAGAAACCATGGATGTCAGCCCAGACTAATATACCCAGCAAAACTTTCAATCATCATAGACGGAAGGAACAAGACATTCGAAGACAAAGCCAAATTTAAACAATACCTATCCACAAACCCAGCCCTACAGAAAGCACTAGAAGGAAAATTCCAACCTAAGGAAGTCAGATACACACTCGAAAACACAGGCAATAGATAAAGCCACAACAGTAAACCCCAAAGAAGGGAAGTACACACACACTACCACCAAAAATGACAGGGATGAACAATCACTGGTCGTTAATATCCTTAATATCAACGGACTTAATTCACCTATAAAAAGACATAGACTTACAGAATGGATACGAAAGCAGAACCCAACTTTCTGCTGCATACAAGAAACACATCTCAAATTCAAAGACAGACACTACCTAAGAATAAAAGGCTGGGAAAAGACTTTCCAATCAAATGGTCTTAAGAAACAAGCAGGGGTAGCCATACTGATATCCAACAAAATAGACTTCAAACTAAAATCAATCAAAAGAGATAAAGAAGGACATTACATATTCATCACAGGAAAGATCCACCAAGATGAAGTTTCAATTCTGAACATTTATGCCCCAAACACAAGGCACCCACATATGTAAAAGAAACATTACTAAAACTTAAACCACATATAAAACCCCACACATTAATAGTGGGAGATCTCAACACCCCACTTTCACCACTGGACAGATCTCCCAAATCGAAACTTAACAGAGAAATAAAGGACTTAACTGATATCATGACCCAATTGGATCTAATAGATATCTACAGAACATTCCATCCTAACAAGAAAGAATATACATTCTTCTCAGCACCCCATGGAACTTTCTCTAAAATCGACCACATACTTGGCCACAAAGCAAATCTCAACAGATACAAAACAATTAGAATAACATCCTATGTTCTATCAGACCACCAGGGTTAAAGTTAGATCTCAACAACAACAAAAACTACAGAAAACCTACTTTCTCATGGAAACTGAATAATGCTCAACTAAATCACCAATGGGTTAAGGAAGAAATAAAGAAAGAAATGAAAGACTTCCTAGAGATCAATGAAAATGAAGACACCACATACCCAAACTTATGGGACACAATGAAAGCAGTGCTAAGAGGAAATTCATAGCACTAAATGCACACATAAAGAAGTTGGAGAAATCTCACACTAGTGACTTAACAGCACACCTGAAAGCTCTAGAACAAGAAGAAGCAAAGTCTCCCAGGAAGAATAGACGCCAGGAAATTATCAAAGTGAGAGGGGAAATTAATAAATTAGAAACTAAGAGAATAATACAAAAAATTAATGAAACAAAGAGTTGGTTCTTTGAGAAAATCAACAAGATAGACAAGCCCTTATCCAAACTAACCAAAAGACAGAGAGAGAGAATCCAAATCAACAAAATCAGAAATGAAAAGGGGACATAACAACAGACATTGAGGAAATCCAGAGAATTATAAGGTCATATTTCAAAAACCTCTACTCCACAAAACTGGAAAACCTAAAAGAAATGGACATTTTTCTGGATAAGTACCACATACCTAAGTTAAATCAAGACCAGATAAACTATTTAAATAGCCCAATAACCCCTAAGGAAATAGAAACAGTCATTAAAAGTCTCCCAACCAAAAAAAGCCCAGGACCAGATGGTTTCAGCGCAGAATTCTACCAGATCTTCAAAGAAGAGTTAATACCAATACTCTCTAAATTGTTCCACATAATAGAAACAGAAGGAACATTACCAAACTCCTTTTATGAGGCTACAATTACCCTGATTCCTAAACCAAACAAGGATACAACAAAGAAAGAGAACTACAGACCGATCTCCCTCATGAACATTGATGCAAAAATACTCAATAAAATATTGGCAAACAGACTCCAAGAACACATCAGAACAATTATACACCATGATCAAGTAGGCTTCATCCCAGGATGCAAGGGTGGTTCAACATACGAAAGTCCATCAATGTAATACACCATATAAACAAACTGAAAGAAAAAAACCACATGATCATCTCACTAGATGCAGAAAAGGCATTTGACAAAATCCAGCACCCCTTCATGACAAAAGTCTTGGAGCGATCAGGAATACGGGGAACATACCTAAACATAATAAAGGCAATATATAGCAAACCAACAGCCAACATCAAATTAAATGGAGAGAAACTCAAAGCAATACCACTAAAATCAGGAACGAGGCAAGGCTGTCCACTCTCCCCATACTTATTCAATATAGTACTTGAAGTTCTAGCCAGAGCAATAAGACAACATAAGGAGATTAAGGGGATACAAATTGGAAAGGAAGAAGTCAAGCTTTCCCTATTTGCAGATGACATGATAGTATACTTGAGTGACCCCAAAGATTCCACCCAGGAATTGATAAAGCTTATAAACACCTTCAGCAACATAGCAGGATACAAGATCAACTCAAAAAAATCAGTAGCCTTCCTATATACAATGGACAAAGAAGATGAGAAGGCAATTAGAGATACATCACCCTTTACAATAGCCAAAAATGACATAAAATACCTTGGGGTAACACTAACCAAGCAAGTGAAGGACCTATATGACAAGAACTTTAAGTCCCTGAAAAAAGAAATTGAAGAAGATGTCAGAAAATGGAAAGATCTCCCATGCTCATGGATAGGCAGGGTTAACATAGTAAAAATGGCAATCTTACCAAAAGCAATCTACAGATTCAATGCAATCCCCATCAAAATACCAACACAATTCTTCACAGACCTGGAAAGAATAATACTCAACTTCATATGGAAAAACAAAAAAACCAGGATAGCTAAAAGAAACCTGTACAATAAAACAACTTCTGGAGGCATCACAATCCCTAACTTCAAGCTCTACTATAGAGCTACAGTAATAAAAACAGCTTGGTATTGCATAAAAAACCGACATGTGGACCAATGGAATCGAATTGAAGACCCTGACATTAACCCACACACCTATGGACATATAATTTTTGACAAAGAAGCCAAAAGCGTATAATGGAAAAAAGAAAGCATCTTCAACAAATGGTGCTGGCATAACTGGATATCAACGTGTAGAAGGCTGCAAATAGATCCATATCTGTCACCGTGCACAAAACTTAAGTCCAAGTGGATCAAAGACCTCAACATAAATCCAGCTACTCTAAACCTGCTAGAAGAGAAAGTAGGAAGTAATCTTGAACGCATTGGCATAGGAGATCACTTCCTAAATATAACACCAGTAGCGCAGACACTGAGACAAACAATCAATCAATGGGACCTCCTGAAACTGAGAAGCTTTTGTAGAGCAAAGGATACGGTCAACAAGGCAAAGCGACAGCCTACTGAATGGGAAAAGATCTTCACCAACCCCACAGGTGACAGAGGACTGATATCCAGAATATATAAGGAACTCAAGAAATTAGACATCAAAACGACCAACAGTCCAATTGAGAAATGGGCTTTAGAATTAAACAGAGAATTCTCAACAGAGGAAACCCAAATGGCTGAAAGACATTTAAGGAACTGCTCAACATCCCTAATCATCAGGGAAATGCAACTCAAAACAACTCTGAGATACCACCTTACGCCTGTCAGAATGGCTAAGATCAAAAACACTGAAGACACTTTATGCTGGAGAGGTTGTGGAGCTAGAGGAACTCTCCTCCACTGCTGGTGGGAATGCAAGCTTGTACAACCACTTTGGAAATCAATATGGCGCTTTCTTAGAAAATTGGGAATCAATCTCCCCCAAGATCCAGCTATACCACTTTTGGGCATATACCCAAGAAATGCTCAATCATACCACAAGAGCACTTGCTCAGCTATGTTCATATCAGCATTGTTTGTAATAGCCAAAACCTGGAAACAACCTAGATGCCCTTCAGCCGAAGAATGGATAAAGAAATTGTGGCACATATACACAATGGAATACTACTCAGCAGAGAAAAACAATGACATCATACGGTTTGCAGACAAATGGATGGATCTAGAAAAAATCATCCTGAGTGAGGTGACCCAGACTCAGAAAGACAAATATGGTATGTACCCACTCATAGGAAGATACTAGATGTGGAACAAGGATGACTGAACTGCTACTCACATCACCAGTGAGGCTACCTGGAAAACGGGACCCCAAAAAAGACATGGAGAAATGGATGAGATCTACATGAACAGCCTGGTTATGAGTGGGAACAATGAAGAGCGACGGTCGAGGGAAAGAGAGTGGGAGATCCTAGCTGGATCAAGAAAAGAGAGGGAGAACAACGAATAGGAGACCATGGTAAATGAAGACCACATGAGAAGGGGAGGAAGCAGAGAGCTAGGGAGGCCCACGGAGATCCACAAAGATACTGCCAGAAAAGACTGCTGGCAATGGACGAGAGACGGCAGGAACTGACCTACTCCGGTGATGGGATGGCCAGACACCCTGTTAGTTGTGCCATAAACCCATCCAAGGAAGGTCTGAGGAATCTGGATGCAGACATCCATGGCTGGGCCCCTGGTGGAGCACTGGGAGTCTAATTAGTGAGAAAGAAGAGGGTTTATATGAGCGAGAATTGTTGAAGCCAGGGTTGGATAAAGCACAGGGACAAATAGCCAAACGAATGGAAGCACAGGATCTATGAACCAAAGGCTGAGGGCCCCCAACTGCATCAGGCCCCCTGAACAGGTGAGACAGTCATTTGGCTTGATCTGTTTGGGAGGCAGCCGTGTGTTAGTGCCGGGTCCTGGGCTTGTTGCATGAGTTGACTGTTTGAATCGTGGGACATATGCAGGGACACTTGGCTCGGTCTGGGAGGGGGGGACTGCTCCTGGCTGGACTGAGTCTACCAGTTCGATCCCGGTCCTCGGGGGAGACCTTGATCTGGAGGAGGTGGGAATGGGGGTGGGATGGGGAAGGGGGAAGGGGGCGAGAGTGGGAGAACAGGGGAATCTGTGGCTATTATGTTGAAATAAATGATGTTGTAAAATAAAAAAAAAAAAATCTTTGCCAGAATAGAATATGCAATGAACTCAAAACAATTAAACAATAAGAAAATAAACAACCCAGCTTTTAAATGGGCTATTAAACTAAACAGAGTTATGAAAACAAAAATACAAATGGCTGCTAGATATTTTTAATGCATTTAATATCATTAGTTGTCAGGGAAATCCAAATTTAAATACTCATCTGACTCATGTAGAAGGGCTGACCTCAATGCTACAAATGCCATGACATCCTACTCCACAGGTATTTGCTCGGCTGTGTTCATTGCTACTTTATTCACAAGAGCCACAATCTAAATGTCTTTCAGCTGATGAATAGATAATGAAAATTATACCTATGCATAATGGAATTCAATTCTTTTGCAAAGAAAAATGAAATCATAAAAATTGCAGGTAAATGGATAATATAGTAAATATCATGCAGAAAGGTAACCCAAACTCAGAAAGACAAATGCCACATGTTCTTTGTCATCTGTGGTTTCTAGCTCTAAATCTTTAGATGTGAACATATAATGAGGAGTCCACAGAAGAACTAGGAAACTGAAAAGTGGTCATGAGGATAAGATCTAAAGAGAAGGACAGTAGGACACAGGTGCCATGGAAGATGCTATGGGAAAACTGATGTGGGGATTTTCATAACATTAAAGATGTTTGAAAAGCCATAGGGAGTCATATCATCTTATGTTACTTAAATATGTGCATGTGTGTATATGTGTATGTGAGAGTACATTTGTACATACACCTATTTTCAATGAACTCATATGACTTGGGATATTAATGCCCTCCCAAAAGCCATAGGCTATCTCACAATGACTCTAGTACCCAGCATGAGAAACATGTGCTTTGAGTAATTGGTTAAGGAAGTCCAATAGACTCTCCAAACCATATGAGCTATGGACATTTCCTTTTGTTGACTCTCCGAATTTGAGAGTCAGACCCCATTGCTGAAGACACCACAAACTTTGAGTATAGGACTTGGAATTGAGCTGGAACCAACCTAGAAGCCTCCTCTCTGAGGACTAACACTATCTAAAAAGTGGTATGCAAGATGCCAAGAGAGAAAAGAAATCAATAGACCTAGCAGCTTAAAGCCTATGGACCACAACAGTAACCATCACAGCATGATAACCTCAAGCATGCAATAGTGGTACTCATATATTAGAGATAACTCACAGCCATCTAATTGGACTCAAGGACTGTCAATCGGAGAGAATTCATGCCTAGTACTATGAATCTAGCCAATTACCTTAGCTTGTGACCCTACTAAGGCCACTTACCTAAACCAATGTAATTTCTACCTGCACTTGAAATACTTGTCCTTATACCCATCCATAAGAGCAGCTCTCACCTTCATCAAAGAAGCTTCTTTTTCAGCAGAGACAATTACAGAAATCTTATCTGGTCACAATGTAGGAAACAACTGAATGTGGTGTGCCCAACCACAACTGATACATCTACAACACAACCCTTATCCATGAGGCTCAGAGAACATCGCAAAAGAGCAGGAAGAAAGATTTTAAGAGCCAGAGGACCAGAATGCCTGAAATTTGCCTATGCAATCTCAGCAATACGGTCACCAAAACAAGACTGTCACAATGACAGCAGTTAACATGCTGGCTTGGATGGGGGAAATCTCCTAGATGAACATCTACAATTAATGGCAGCTAAAAGACAAGTTCCGCCTTCACCAGGAATGAGACTCCAGATATTCTCCAATCCCAATTGGCCAGCCCTAAACAAACATACATACACATTAAATGGACTCAGCAAGTTATCTTTATACGTGCATATGTTACATTTATATGCAACAATAATAATTAAGAGATTGTGAATTTAAGAAGGAGTAGAAAGGACATAGGAGGAATTGGTACTAATAATAAATGGTGCTTATTAGTAAGGAAAGGGTGTTAATCATAGAGATGCAGTACTCATGTATGAAATTATCAAAAAAAAACTTCTAAAGTAAGAAAAATAAATGACAACAAATGCTGCAGAGGGTTTGGGGTAAGAGGAAGGCTTATCCACTGTTAGTGGGAGTTTAAACTGGTACAGCCACTATAGAAAGCAGCAACGAAGACTTCTCAATAAATTGAATTACTATTTTCAATGTGTTTTTTTAAATAATACAGTTTTTAAAAAAAACTAAAAGTAGAACTACTGTACGGCCCTATTACACTACTCCTCAGCAAATATCCCAAGTCCTCCATATCTTACCACAGACATTGTGGTGATATTGTGTTCTCTAAAATATTGTGCACCCTAATAAACTTATCTGGGGTCAGAGAATAAAACAGCCACTAGATATAGAAGCCAGAAAATAGAGGCACATATGCCTTTAATCCTAGCATTCCAGAGGCAGAGATCCGTCTGGATCTCTGTGAGTTCAAAGCCACACTGAAAACAGCTAGGCATGGTAACAAGAGCCTTTAATCCCAGGAAGTGATGGCAGGAAGCAGAAAGGTATATAAGGCATGAGGACCAGAAACTAGAGGTTTTGGCTGGTTAAGCTTTTAGGCTTTTGAGCAACAAACAGTTCAGCTGAGATTCATTCTGGATGAGGACTCAGAGGCTTCCAGTCTGAGGAAACAGGATCAGCTGAGGAATTGGTGAAGTGAGGAAGCTGTGGCTTGTTCTGCTTCTCTGATCTTTCAACATTCACCCCAATACCTTGCTCCAGGTTTATTTTCATTAATAAGATCTTTTAGAATTACATCTATAAGACATATTTGCTCACCCAGTTTCATTCCTGCACCACTCCTGATGTCAAGGAAATGGAGTCAGCGTAGATTTAATGAATAACAGTGAATAAAAGGGAATTAAGTAATTTTCAAGAAAATGGATGGAACTGGAAAACATACTAAATGAAGTAACCCAAACTCATAAAAAAAAAAGAAAAAAAAAACATGTCTCTCTCATGTAAGAATCTTAGCTTCTACATAAACATGAGAGTGAAAGAGAGAAGATTCCAGAAAACTAGAAAGAGGCCTATGAGAGGGAAGAACTCTACTTTGGGCAGAAAATCCTCCTATGATTAAATCTCAGTAAGTGTTATCCAGTATTTAAAGCCTAGGCCTGACAGAACACACCTTTAATGGAAGCACTCAGGAGGCAGAGGCAAGTGGGTCTCTGTGAGTTGCTTACAATGCACTTCATGTTTACTCAGGTAATATTATATCCTTCTGAGGTCTTTGATATAGTTGAAGACTAGATCGTTATAATTTCCTTAGTTATGATAAAAGATAAGTTAGATATAAAACCTTAACTCACAAATATAGGGTAGATAGAATATTTTCTTTAATTTTTGCCAAATACAAATAGACTAGATATTGCAACTGTAATTCTTGCTTGACAACTGTTTTGTTATACATAATTTTACTATGTTAAAGTTAAAACTTTCCTTTTCAACTAAACAGAAAAGGGAAAATGCTGTGGGATAATGCTTTTGTACACTGGTTTAATAAAATGCTGATTGGCCAGTAGCCAGGCAGGAAGTATAGGTGGGATAAGCAGACAATGAGAATTCTGGGAAGAGGAAGGCTGAGTGGGGAGACACCAGCAAGCCACCCAAGGAGCAACATGTAATGGGATGCAGGTAAAGCCACAGAACATGTGGCGATACATAGATTAATAGTTATGGGCTAATTTAAGATATAAGAGCTAGCTGGCAAAAGGCTTGAGCCATAGTAATGCAGCTATAATTAATATAAGCCTCTGTGTGTTTACTTGGGGGACATGAGTGGGAGAGATTTGTCTGGATCACCAACACAGGCAATCTTCCAACTACAATTAATGATCTAATGTATTGAATAAATGGAAGAAAGAGAGAACTGTTAGACATGAAGAGAAAAATCAAAAGGAGGAGAAACATGAGACACTGAAAACAAGTGCAATGTGTGGGTCTCATTAAGATCTTGACCCCCGAAAGTATAAAAGATATTCTTGAAAGCTAGAGTTATAGCTCCATCCTAATGTGAATAAGTCCATGGGTTCAAACTCTAACATAACAAAAATTACATTTTTGAGATAATGAGGGACAACAGAACATGAACTAGTTGTTGTGTGATCTAGAAGAGTAAATGTTAAGTGTGTTGGACATGTTGATGTTCTTGAAGTTACTCTGTTTTAAAGCTTCTTATGTATTAGAGACACATACTGAAATATTTATGTGTAAAGTTGTATAATGCCTGGGATTTGCAGTAAGAGCCTCCAGATCTATTCAGAATTATACACTAAAGTACATTATACCCATCACTTCTATGTAGACTGAAAAGAGAGTGCAGATACCATGTTTGGGATTTTAGAACATATTCTATGGTAGATTTTTCTCATTGTACATCACATTACTCCTCATGGCCAACAGAATTCAAACATGTTGAATCTCTAAGACTTGTTTCCATTCCCCCCACATACAACGCATGTAGATCAGTGTCACTAACAGACCTGTCTCTCTGACGGTACAAAGAAGAATCATCATTAAATCCTACCCCCACCCTCTCTTTCCAAACTTCATTTACCAAAAATTTAAAGCAACATCTCAAAACATCTTCAGACCTGCACCTCCAGACATGTCTCCTGGCATTTCTGAGACAGTACAATGAGAATGTACAATATTAGCTAGATGAAGAGTGTTTTGGATTCTGTGTCAAAGAGTTTGAGGATGCTTTGCTTCCTTTGTTGCCGTCGTGAGATTAGTGGTATCACTGCGGACACTATGAAGAACAGTCTCACTGGAGGCTTGCTCATTTCCTGTCTGCTTTTGTCTTTCTGCCCTCTGCAACTGTTCACTTTCCATGCACATCTCATATGAGGTGGCAAGTGAGACATCACAGAAGCAGAGGGTTCTTTCATCTCTGAAGATGCTGCCTCTAGACTTAGTAATTTTCAGGTTGTCACACACCTTTGGCAGTGATAGGTTTATATACTTTTCTTTAAGTTTCATGGTCTAAAGCCTGAAATAATAATGTAATGAAAGCTTGCTTTTGTTCACCAAAGTCAGTTACAAAAACATTAAAACCCTGAACTACTCAGAGAAAAGCAATTTACCATAATATTAACTACCTCCATTTCAAAAAATCATTACTGTTTAATTACTGATCCTCTACTGAGCATTGATCAAACTTGAGCCACACTTTCAGGAACTGAAAAATCAATGGGATGTTGATTGTATATTATAATATAAATCATATTTCAAAATATGTCTTCCCTTGGTAATTTCAGAAAAAAAATCATCGAACACACTTCTGATACACAGTGATTCTATTAAAAAAAGTGAAATGTTTCCTTTCTTCGGCAGTTTTGAAATACTTATTAAAAAGTTCATGATTTTGACAAAGCTTCTATTCCCTGAATAAAGCAAAATCTAATAAAGCCTGCATTTTTATAAATACTTCTCAGAACATTGATTTAGATGTGTTATATTCACTCAAGTATCAGGTTCACCAGCCTGCCCAAACAGGCCTAGCAATGTAGGAGTAGTCAGCCAAACTAGCTTATATGGTCCTTTTGTGTGGGCACAATTCTGGAAGGAATAATTGGGAATCAGTTTATGTAAATCCTCTCCAATCCCAGGCTTCCTCTGATCCCTCCCTAGCTACAGGCATATTTCTGTCTGCTGTGAACTTTTTCATGTCTCTGTCTTTTTGCCTGAATCTCAATCTCTCTCTCTCTCTCTCTTTCTCTGTCATACTGTTGTTGCTGTGCTGTTATTTATCTTATCCTAGTGCGTGGTTAATTATATATCAACAAGCTGGATTCCTTGAACATGAGGACTAACTCAGAAATCTTGTATGCATAGCAATTGATGCCTGATAGATACTGCTGAGCACTCCAAGAGAGAATGACTTATTAAATTCAGTGAACTCTCAACTTGAGTCTGTGGGCACTTGGACTTCCACTGCTAAGACAGATCTGAAAGAAATCTACTTGCAAAGAAAAGCTCAGAAACCTCCCGGGAAACAACGTAGATCGTGCCACTGCTAAAATGTCTGGGAATCTTGAGGGATGCCCTGACAAGTGACTGTTTGTAGTGAACCAAAAGTGTCTGTGAGGGGAAACTAATTAAAGAAGACTGACTTCAAATGTCAGAAGGAAGTGATGATGAGTATAGTTCACTCTGTCCACAGGAAAGTCCTTAGACATGTCCTAGAAACGGAGTGATATCAAAGAAACTTAAAGGTGTATTCACCCAAAACGCTATCAGTCATAGAAAGCACAGCCATGGGCTGGAGAGATGGCTCAGAGGTTAAGAGCACTGTTTGTTCTTCCAAAGGTCCTGAGTTCAATTCCCAGCAACCACATGGTGGCTCACAACCATCTGTAATGAGATCTGGTGCCCTCTTCTGGCCTGGGGGGATATGTACAGACAGAACAATGTATACATAATAAATAAATAAATCTTTAAAAAAAAAAAAAAAGAAAGAAAGAAAGCACAGCCATGCTACTTTATGATCTCTTAGCAAAACACACACACCAAGCATGAGAAAACATTCTTCCCACTTCTCCTCCAACCTGAGTATCACTTTGGTCCTGGCTGAGCAGGAAAAACCATTGTAAAACCCACACACTAGAGTCTGCACTTCAGGACCCCAAAGTCTGCTCAAACCCATATATAAGCAGCAGTAGCACCCAACTGAAAAGGACCCTGAAGGAGCAAGGAGACTCTGCTCGAAATCAAGAGTTCCATCAGGGCCATATGTGTCTGCTGAGAGCAACATTTAAAAGTCCTGTCTGTGGAATAACTAATATGTAAAGAAGAGGAGACATCATCCAGATACAAACACTACTGGTAGTACAATGGGCTATGAAAATAACCAAAGTTACATAACTCAAACATTTTTGTTTTGTGTTTGGTATATGGGATGTGGAGATATGTCTATGGTGTATGTGTACCTGTGTGTGCAGGTTCACCCATGAGCACACCTGTGGAGGCCAGAGAAGGATGTTAGTGTCTTCCTCAATCGCTCCCCACCTTAGGTTTTAAGACAGGATCTCTCACTAATCCTGAAGCTATGGATGGCACTCTGAGGTCCCTCTTCTCTACTCCTTGTCACTGGAATTACAAGCATATGCAGCCTTTTTCAGGTGCTGGCGATCTTGATGTTGGGTCCTCTAGCTTTCACAGCAAGCACTATTATCCCTTGAGACCTCTCCCCAGCACTAATTTAAACTTCTGCTCATTAATCAATAACTTGCTTTTGTCACAGTGATCTCATTAAACACTTCTATTAAAAAAACACTTTCAAGAAAACGATTTTGCCTTAAAGAAAATCTTTTTTGTTACATTAAAAGCAAACTACTTCCTTGTATTTATTATACAGAGATTTAAAACAATGGAAGTGAAATAATCATCCTCTTTTAATTGGATCCTTAAATAGTTTACATCATTTTGACAATGATCTTCTGAACATTATTTTTTGTGATTAGCAAATGTAAAACGGTTGTCCTCCAAGGTAGTTTGAATAAGAATGACCCCTATAGGCTCATGTATTTGTGCTTCATCATCAGGGAGCACTACTTGACAGGGATTAAGAGGTGTGGGCTTGATGGAGGAAGTGTGTCACTCTGTGTGAGTTTTGGGTTTTAAATGCTCAAGCCAGGCCCAGTCAGTCTGTCTGTCTGTCTGTCTCTTCTCTCTCTCTCTCTCTCTCTCTCTCTCTCTCTCTCTCTCTCTCTCTCTCTCTCTCTCTCTCCCTGCTGCCTGCCAGTCTGAATGTAGAACTCTTAACTATCTCTCCAGCACCATGTCTGCCTGCATGCTGTCATGCTGCCTGCCATGATGATAATGGACTAAACCTCTGAATTGTAAGCCAGCCCCAATTAAATGCTTTCCTTTGTAAGAGTTGCCATGGTCATGGTGTCTTTTCACAGCAATGGAAACCCTGACTAAGACAGCATCTAAACACCTCTTCTATAAGCAATAGTATTTTTACTGAAAAGCTCTGCCCCATCTCTGGGTACAGCAACCACTCCAGACAGGCCCCACACCCAGGATTATTTGGCTCATACAAAATGGACTGTTGTTGAAGAATATTATTTTAAGGTGTGTTACTTTCGTTTATGCTCTGGAACATTTGTTTAATGATGGAAAGATGTGTTTGATTAAATAAAATTCATCTGCGGTCAGGAGGCTGAGTCAGCAACTAGCTGACAGGAAGTGGTAGGGAGGAGCCAGGTGGCGAAGGGTTTAGCAAAGAGAGGAGGTGAGCTACGTGCTATTCAGCCTCTCTGAAGAGCAGAATTCCACCTTAACCTTTGAATCTTGAGTTCTTTAGAGGGACAGAAGTTCAGTTAAGCTCCCTTCATAGCTTTGCAAGAGTTGGAGCCAGAGAGAACAGAATTCCCTCCAGCTACGGCCCTTGCGGCCTAACAGCTGCTGGTAGTGATGGAGTTGGAGTTGCTGATTCGGCAGCAACGTTTAACTAAAAAGACAATGGACTCTGTGGAGTTTTTGTGTGATTTTTGTTTTATTTTGTTTGGGTTTGGAAGTTTTTTTGTCATATTGGTTTTTTGTTTGTTTTGATTTGTTTTCTGTTTTTGAGAGAAAGCATGAAGTTGGGTCAGTAGAGAGGTGAGGAGCCTCTAGGAAGAGTTGGGGAGGGGAAAGAATATGTTCAAAATATATTGTATGAAAAACTTTTTTCCATTTTAAAAAAAGATACTCTCTACAGAGGTGCTAAAGTACTTAGAAAATTCAGAGTTAAGATTTTCTTCATATAGAACATTCTCAACTCATTTTGTTGTTTGTGTCTAAGTGTTCAAATCGTCCTCCCTGATTCTATTGTCTTTTTGCATGCCCTGTAGGATTTCTTTCTTCAAAACTATTATATTTAAAAAAAAAAAATTCTGGTCTGGGGATATAGCTTATTGGATAAGAGTGCTTGTTCTGAAAAATAAGGACCTGAGTTTGAATCCTCAGCACAGGTTTAAAACTAGGCATGACTGCATGTGCCTATGAACAACAGCTTGGCTGAATCAGGTTCATTGCCCTTTAGAGAGACGCTTTTATTTTTGCTATTGTCAGTGCAAGGGCTTGCTCACAAGTTGTCCTTGTAGGCGCATAAGTGGCCAGAGACAGGAGGATCCCAAGAGCTTGGTGGCCAACCAGCTTAGCTGAAATTGAGAGATTACAATTCAGTAAGAGACCATTTCTCAAGGTAATAAAGCAAAGAGAGTAGAAGATACTCAATATCATACTCTGGCTCATACATGTTCATAAGTGCACACCTACACAACACACACACACACACACACACACACACACACACACACATGCTTTCATTATTTATGATATTGTGAAGAATTTCACTTCTTATGTATAGCAAGAATCTTAAAAGGTTTTATTAATAAAAACAAACCTGGAGCCAAAAATTGGGGTGAACACTGGAAGATCAGAGAAACAGAATCAGTCACATCCAACCTCACCTCACCAATTCCTCAGTAGGTCTTGTTCCCTCAGACTGGAAACCTCTGAGTCCTCATCCAAATGGATCTCAGCTGAACTGCTCAAAAGCCTAAACACTTAACCAGGCTCTAGTGCCTGGTTTTCACACCTTATATACCTTTCTGCTTCCTGTCATCACTTCCTGGGATTAAAGGCATATGTCACCATGCCTGGCTGTTTCCAGTGTGGCTTTGAACTCACAGAGATCTGGATGGATCTCTGTCTCCAGAATGCTAGGATTAAAGGTGTGTGTGTGTGCCACCATTTTCTGGCCTCTATGTCTATCTAGCAGCTGATCTGTTCTTTGACCCCGGATAAGTTTATTAAGATGCACAATATATTGGGGCACACGATATCAGCACACTTATGGATGCTAATAAACTGTCAGCTTTCTGTTAGTTCATTCTAATAAAGAACATAAATTTTTCAAATTAAAAATTATAGCCTAGAGCTAGACAGATGGCTCAGAATAAAAAGCACATGCTGCTCTTCCAGACGACCTGAGTTCAGGTGCTAGTCCTCACATCAGTATGCTCATGTAATTCCAGGTCCAGGGGATCTGACACCCTCTTCTGTTCTCTTCCAGCATCTGCAGTCTCATTGAAATAGTCATCCCATATGTGAAGATTTCCCTAAATGCAATTATAAAGTTAAGAATTAAATCACATACAACACATGAGCTCTTGTTTAGCTTCTCCAGTTTCCGATACATGAGATAAATTGTAGATCCTCCTGCTTAAGAAAAAGGGTGTACAGACTAGCCAAGAGCCAGCTGATACATAAACCGGCCAGCAGTGCCAAATAAATTTCCCACCAAATACATTTCCCAACACAACTCAAATGGGGAAAAGCCACTCATGTCCACATGTAGCTGGTTTCATCAGCTCTGCAGGCTGTACTTGAAAGAGAAACATATGTTACAAGGAGTCTGTAAATGGCTGAGAAAAGAAAAATATCACTGGCCATGCTTTCAGATGTGAACTTGTCTCCGAGTGAGAACTCTGTTCACTGCATAGCAAGGTACTTAGAAAACTCCAAGGGAAACAGTAACAAACACATGGACTGTTCTCAATTACAACTTTGTTGTTTACCGTTCTGTATCTAAATACTCTATATTTGGTGGCCTCACACACTACCAGCTAAGAGCAAGGTGAAGTGGAAAAATAAAAGGCTGTCCACCAAAGCCATTCAGGTAGATTTAATGCCAGTATTGACAATAATATTTTGCTGCTGTCTTAAAAGTTTTCAGGCATCACTAAGTGGACTCGGTGGGTTTAACATAAAGCACCTTAAGTGGACTGGAAAAGGGAGAGTGGAAGAGTTGAAGGGGAGGATTTGAGTAGATTTGTTCAAAACGTATCACCTGCGTGTGTGAAATCATCGAACAATGGGAAAGAATTTTAAAAACAAGACACCCAAAAGAAATGCTAAGTAAGCAAAAATCACCAGAATAAAAGGATAAACTTCGATTACAGTGTCCGTTCACCAAAATGGTCAACACACTCAGAAGAAAACTGGTGGAAAGCCAGGCTCCCTGAACCAAGCTAGCAAGTGAGTGTGGTGAGAACAGACTTGGAATTACTTGAATAATTGTTTCCTAAGTTTATCTGTGGGTCCTAAGACCAGACGTGGCTTGAACTGAACAAAATACATTGCTATAGTATTTTCTGCTTTCCTCTGAAAATTGAACACTAAACTAACTCAACATACTTTAAACACAAATCCACTAAAGAAAGCAGATCTCGGAAGAAGCCAAATTTTTTAATTCAGTGTTTACAGACTAGTTATATAAGGGAAGGAGGGTTAAAATTCCTTAATGCTTGGATTCTACAAAAATCCTCCTCTTCCTAAGGGAAAATATAAACTGAAATCCTTTCCCATTCATTCAGAGAATAAAAACATCAATCTAGTCTCAGAGAAGCAAACATTGCCCTAGAATTAAAATGCATAGGCTCTGGGTCTTGTTAGTGTCTCTGGTCTTAACTCTCTTGGTTCTTTTGCCTTTGATAATCCTCCAAAATGTGGAAGGTATAAGCAAGGACCTCAGTGCACAGAGCAGCCTATAGATCCCCACCCATCTGTCAAAAGACAGCCATTGTCCTAGGAATAGTCATGTTTTTCTCCACACACTAGCAACAGTCATCTTGGAATGTCACTGTGCAAAACAAGCAGGAGATGCTCTTGCTTCATCCACCTCTCTGTTCTGTTTCTCCTACAGACGCTGGGCCAAACCCTAGCCTTCTTGAGTGGCATCTATATTATCTCCACAACTAGGCTATTAGTGTAAACAATGTGATCAATAAATCCTACTGAACAAATCACTTGGTGAATCCCATTAAGAAAATGGAGCTTCGTCTCACTCTAAAAGAAAGCATGCAAAAATTTGGTAGCATATCCTTGGTCACATATTCAGAAGTAAATAATACCACACAGCCAAAATAAAGACAAGTTCAAATAACCCTGGTCTATGTTCTTTTCTAGGGGAAAAGGGTCATTTTTGTTGGAAGGAATGGAAAAACAAAACAAAACCATGAGCTCTTGAAATGTGCGTTCATCTTCATCTTACTGGAAGTCACCTATTTTACATCCAAGTCACATGCTACTTAATTGAAAGCATCTTTCCACTTTAAGGGTATCTTCCTATACTTGATTATATCTCAGTGCATATTCTTTCATTATTTCATCCTACTATATCCTTGAATGAAAGTAATATAAATGCAACTGTGGTACACAAAGGGAATCCTTAGGAACACATACACACACGAGAGAGAGAGAGAGGTATCTACAAATTGCAGCATTGATTTATGACTGAAATATTAACTATATTTGAATATATAAATATCAAACTCAAACGCAATTCACTGGGAGAGAGTCTTTGCACAGATGGAAGAATCTTCCAGACATCTGATCCAAATCCTGGTATTGATTTGAGATACTAAGTCAACTTATCTGAAAGGGGTAAATATCTTCGTGAGCCTGTAAAATGAAGTGTATTTGTGTGATTATGCTTTATCTGTGTGGATTACTTGTAAACCTGCTCTCAGGATCTGCATTTGTCAGGCCTGCTTATACCCAAATGGTACTGCTGAGAAAAGTGTGTGCTGTGAGCATGCCATGCTAGGACAGCTCTCATCTAATCAAAGAACAATTATAACAAATAGCTTCGGGTGCAGTTCATGTCTTGCAGATCCTTAGATGCTAACCCCCTCTATTTGCTCACTTGTTCATTTAAAATATAAACTCAGTTCAAGTAAACAAACATGACTTAATCTTAGATTCTGTTAACTTGGGCTATTTGTAATAGAGTCTGATGGAAGAAGGTATAGATAGATAGTAACCATAACAGAAAGCATAAAACAGAAATTATGAATTAAACAGTTTTGGTACTGATAATCTCTCTTTGGTTGAATCATACTATATTTAACTGGTTCCCCTCAAAACAGCCAATTATGCCTTATGTTTTCATTACTCTCATCAAATTTCAGAGATTAATCTAGGCAAGATCAAAGTCAAGATGGCTCATTGGAAGAATTCTGTAATTCTCTAGTGCTGGGGTTTGAATTTAGTGTGTTCATTGTAAGCAGCACTTGGTTCATTAACAGCACACTTTTTTATAAATTAAGCAACTCAAAGAAGCTATCACTACCCTGCTTCTCTTACTTTGATTTTGGCTTTGATCTTCAGAAAAAAAAAAAACTCTCAGTTCATGAACTCAGACTGATAAACCATAAACTACTCTAATAAAGGTTCAAATGACTAAACTATGGGTGTGATTCAGTATCGGAATATGTGCTTAGCATGTGGGTTCAATCCTGAGCACCATAAATGTTTAAAAATATTTCCTTTTCTATTGTTCAATTATTATATATAAACAAGGAACATAAACAGTACTCCTTTATTAGTGAAATTATTAAGGTCACTCCACGTAGTTAAAAGGGAGGTTTATTTTGTGGGGTAATTTACAAGTGAAGGGATAGGTAACAGGGTCTGGGAAATGTGTGACGCAGTCCAACGGTGTTCTCTGGAGAACTCTGCTCAGTCTACCTCCAGCATCCAGGGTCCAGGAACCAAGAGAGCTGGTACATCCAGATCTTGGGTCTTCAGGGTCCTCTCTCGGCCCTGCCCTGTATGTGTGACAGTTACTGAAGCCTCAGTAGGGGTTGGAACTTCCAGATCAAAGCTGGAATGGCTACCCAGTACATCTCCCCCTTTTGTCTAAATAAGAAGGTTCTAACCTAATACAAGACTCTATACAAAGGAATGGTTATCAAATGTTGTCCAGGAGTAATGAGGGATAATGACCTAGATAAGATGGAACTACAACCAATGCGAACAATATCAAGCAAGAAACACATACTAAAATCCAGAGAAGTCTAGAGCGTAGGTAAATGGTGTGTTACAAAGATCATTCCAAAAGGTGTCCTATCCTAAAGAATCTGAATCTAATACTTAATATGTTCTATCTAAGATAATATATATAAAGTTGTAACTATAACTGCTAGTCTTCAATCCCATCAAAGACCTGAGAAGGAATATAATGGTACCTGAGAAATGGAAGATGGATGTAAGCAACTTTTGGGGATCTTGCAAGAGTAGACAGAGACAGCTGGCAGCCTGGACAGTCACATAATGTTTCTCAGCATTGTTGGTGCATTCAAATTGGCTACAGGCCTAGAGTATCTCACAGACCATTCATTTTCAGAAGCAGGAATTCTGAAAGACCATCTTACACTGTCTTGGAAGAGTTCAGAAGTCACTTTTCCTTGTGTCCCACTTGTCCAGAAGGACAGCACTCGTATTGTCAGCAGTTGAGGCAAGGGCAGTTCTTTGTCCAATAGGCCATTTTGTGCCAAGAAGACAAACTTCCAAATGGAAATGTCTTAGAAGCCCAACATTCTCTCGGGATCAAACTGGTGCTGCCAGGAGCAATTGTGTCTCATGTCAATGGAATTCTAAGTTATTTAAATGCCATATTCTCTAGGTCTATGAAGTGTTTGAATATTACCTGTCCATCTGACCTATGTATCTGTAAATCTGGATAACCTAACTAATGTTAACTATAGAGATGACAAGCATAGGTGACTATAAATCTATAAGTCTTATCTACCTAAATAACCTAAGGACTAAGGCTTCATGTAAACAAAGTAAACAGTCTGTAAGCAAATGTACAGTAAAGGACGATGACTTCTCTGTGTGTTTACTCGGTTGGGTTTGAGCAGCTGTGGGACTGGTGGGTGAGAAAGATTTGTCCTGACTGTGGGCCGAGCAGGACCAGGAAAATGCTAGCTATACTCCTTTATTAAGAAAAACTATTAACACCCTATTGCCAAAGATAGCTCACACTTTGGCTATAGCATACAGAGAAATCTGGAACTGACCTGGAACTTCTTCCCTACTGGCTTCATTTTAGACTCTGCTCTGTAAGTTTCTGGGGGAAGAAAAGCCTCAATAGTTTTACCAAGCAATGGACTCTGCATGCTATAATAGTGACCTGCCAGTCAACATAGTTCCACTGGCACAACAGTGAAATGATTGCTATGGGTCAACCAACCACTTTGGGACTGGATTTGAGGCTCCAGGATGGAACTCATGCCTGGTACTGTAAGTCAGATCAAACGTCCATCACTGAAGAGGTCACTGACACTAAACGGAACCTACTACTAATGGACACGTTGTCAAACTCTCTTCTAAATATTTATGTTTATACACATAGATTAGTGATGTCCCCAACCTTGGTCAGAGAAGCTTCTTTTTGCAATGGGATGCAGTCAGTTCTGAGACTCACACCTGGTCAAAGTATTGAGAATAAGTGAGTGCTGTGTGCTCAGCCCTAAATGGGAAGTGTATCACTCTCACACACCCTCATGCTTATGGAACATCATGGAAGGGGGAACAGGAAGACTGTTGGATGGGGACTAGTGCTGGGAAATGCTATCTCTAGGACATCACTGTTTCACTCACAAACCCACAGCAGCTATGATTACTTTCAGAAGACCTGCAAAGATAGAACCTGTCAGCATTCCATCATGGAGGAGAGAGGACCACACAAGGCCCTATGGGGAGGGCAGCTGAGGAGCTACTGGGAATGAGTGGCTTCCGGGGAATAAGGAGTTTTCTTCAGAGGTGTGCCACTGATGAGTTGCCCATGATCCAGAACCGGGGAGGATTAAATTCTGTGATCTTCAGTCAACATTTTTGTGCTAATTTGTCACAGCAGTAACAAAAAGCTAACTTAGGTACATAGGCTACAAAATGTACTAAAGTCTGCACAAGGACCAATACCACGCATTTTATAGAGAGCTGCTATAATTTAAATGTCAGCAAGTGAAGGAATTCTTTTATCATTTATATTATGAAATCTTGAAATGATTCACCTATAAACATCTAAAACTATTCTCACAATTACTCCAGGTCATTTTTTACTTAAAATTTAAATACTATAGAAAGCATTGAAGATTTCTCTACATAACCCATCTCAACCTCGTTTTTTTCTCTTCCTATCACACTAAATCTAACTGCTATCTTCAAACACGTGGGCATTAATTTCACACACAGTTTTATTAAAGAATATGCAGCCTTTTGTGTGATATATCAAACTATGGTATTCACACCTGAAATTTGTGTTTTCCCTCAACATTTGAGGATTAGCCACTCTAGCTTTAGTTCACTTACTACTCTGTGGTATTTTTTGTAATATATATATTACATATTTGTATATAATGCATTGCTATTCATTCTCCTATGAAAAACTGCTTCCCGCTCCCACCACAAAGTACTTGTTATTCATAATAAGGCTACAACTGAACATTGGGGTAGGTGTCTTCTGATGCACAGGTGCACAAATCTTCTACAGTACATGCAGAAGTGAAATACATGTATTAGACCACAAACACCTTTAACATTGCTAGATGTTGCTACACTGCTCTTCAGGGCAACAAAGATTGCTTTGAAATTTCCCTCAGACTTAAATACATAGCATAATACATTTACACAGAGACACTGTATTGACCCCAGTGAGTTGAACATCCTCAGTAATTTCTCTGCCACTGAACTACTATGACCTCTGGGCTATTTTTATAGTCCTAGTAATAGCGTGCATTTTAAATAACATATAAGAATATCTCCATTAATATAGCTAAATAGCTCTGATTTAAAGATTTCAATTTTATTTGGTATTGTAGGGAACAATTCTTATGAGGATCAGATAAGCATTAGCTTTCATAAAATGCAAATATATTTCCCTTGGATTTACTGACAACTGGCATAAAACAGATTAATAATATCAAAGTTAATCTGTGTTCTTGAGGGAGGTTGTTCTTCACTTTCAATAGTGATAAATTAAAGTCAATAGTAAGATCTGGGCTTACCTCAGTTGCAGAGCACTTTTCTAGTATGTGCAAGGCCCTGAGTTCAGTCCTCAGCACAACAAAAATAATATAAGCAATGATGTAAGCATCTTTACAAGTACTTCCTATGTTACGTCTGAATTAATACTTGTGTAAACTAGTAAGTTAATGCTTTGTGACTTCCATTTTACAGTTGAATGTATGTTGTCATACATAATGATAAACGACTTAACTCAAAATCACACAGAAAAAAGAGGGATCCAGAACTGAATTTCATAACCATTTCAAAAGACCACCAGCCTCCTTTGCTTCCTGCCCTCTGTCAATCTTTAGTAACAGTTTAGAAATTTTTGCTGGATGAGTAAAACAAATTATAATTTAAAAACTAAATTAAATAAATAATATTAAATTTAAAATAACATGAACTATGCAAATAAATAGACAATTTTAAAATTAAAAAAAATCCTAGCAAGGGAGTTATTCATTCTCTGTCAATTTTCCTAGCAGCTGAACAAGTACAACATTTCTCTCAGCTTGGGAAACAAATGAGGTTATTCATCATTTTCTCAAGGTCATAAAAACTCACAAGAAGCTGTGATCTCTTCCTAGTCAACTATCCACAAACAAAACACTAAAAGATTTATTGAGAGTAAATTCAAAGATATTCATAACTTTTAAGATTGATCAGAAACTCAAGTAGCTGCCAAGCCTCTCCACGGAGATTGAATCTTTGGAAAGAAAAACAAACTCCATTTGCAAAGGGCTCTGTGCCTCCCAGACTGGGTACTCACATACACGTCAAAGGGATGGGGACTCCATCTCTTTCTGTGTTACCTCACTGCTTTGAGGTGTTTCCTAGATAAGCATGTGACTCTGCGTGTCCCCGTTCTACTAGCTAAATTATTGTGCATGGCTGAAGAGTTACTACTGCACACAGGTGAGTTTTGTAAACTCAAAGTGGCTGACATATTGCTATCGTTGCTAGGCACCTCTACTTCAATTGGTCTCAATTTTCTTTTTTCTTTTTATTTTTTCTTTTTCTTTTCTTTTTTTTTTAAGACAGAGTTTCTCTGTGTAGCCTTGACTGTCTTGGAACTCTCTTTGGAGACCACAGTATCCTCAAAGGTCTCAAAATTTTAATTGTCTCATTTCAAAAAAAATTATTAAAACGCATTGTTGTAACAAATTTACCAGAAACTGAGCAATCCTAAACAAAACAAATCAGTAATCGTGCTTCCATGGAGATGAGAAAGGAGTCTGAACTGAGCCTCACAGGCCAAAAATCAACCTGTCAACCAGGGCTCTGTCATTCTAGAGGCTGAGGAAAAGACACTGTGTCCTTGTCTGTGGTGGCTATTCTTGGCTGTCAACTTGACTACATCTAGAATTAACTAAAATCCAAATGGTTGGGCACAACTGTGAGGGATTTTTTTTTTCTCAGTTAAATCACTTGAAGTAGGAAGACCTACTTATAACAAATCAGGATCTTTGAGGTGGGAAGATTCACCTTTAATCTGGACCACACCTTCTGCGGGCAGCCTGTATAAAGGACATGGAAGAAGGAAGTTTTGCCTGCTTATTCTTGCTAGCAAGTCTATCCTGTCACTGCCATTAGGACCTACTTCTTCTTGTATACTGAAGACCAGCTGAGACATCCAGCCTCGTGGACTGAACAACTATTGGATTCATGGACCTTTGATCGGTAGACAGTAACTGTTAGAAGCCATTCTAATAAACCCCCTTTATATGTAGAAAGAGAGAACCCTGACTAACACATTGCCTCTTTCAGCTTTTACAAACTACTTCAGTTTCTCACCTCCTGTTTCATCCCATCTTCAAAACAATTACAGCTATTGAAGTCTTTCTAACTCGGACCCGGATGGGCCAGGATCTCTTGTTGCTCTTGTGCATTTAATATCCCTGGGATTACATAGGCCTCGTGGATAATATAGGATACTCTCCCTATTTCAAGGTGACTTGGTTAGCACACTTAATTTCATCAATAATTTTAATTTGTCTTTTGTCATATATAGTTTATCATAGTATTCATAGATCCTGGAGATTGGGGGCGGGGCAAATTTAAGAAGCTATCATTTTACATGGTACAATATAGACACTGAATTTTAACATTCCATGGATAAATTGTTAAATTTAGGGCAATATCACCCCATATGAAATCAAATGTTAGATGAATAATTTTGTTCTTTGAGGATCACCTACATTTTTCTCATGAATGTTCTTCCTTAGCCATGAGATATAGGAGATATAAAAAGGTCTAAGAAATATATAATTCTGCTGCTTTCTGATCTTTTCAGGCAAAATATTAATCATCTCAACAAATTGGTCCTTTTAACGTATCTGTTTCTATTTTATCATGTTTAAGAATATTTAGAGGCCCCCATCCTGCCCCCCGACTTCCCTTCTGGACCAGAGCTCCCATCCTGCCCCAGACTTCCCTTCTGGACCAAAGAGAGAGTTGGACAAGAAAACTCCCTTTTGGACAAGAGAGAGAGTCTTCCTGAATCTGTCAGCTCTTTCTGAAACAAGTACACTGATAAGACCAAGATGGAACCACAAGGAGATGGGCAGACATCAAGGCAGAAGTACATACAACAAAATGAAGAGCAATACAGCATCACCAGAACCTAGCCCCCCTCCAACATCTAGACCTGAACACCAAAAATTGGAAGAAGCAGAAGAAAGTAGCCTTATGAGTAACTTCATGAAGAAGGTAGAGGCATGTGTAGAGGAAAAGACAAGAAAATTGGAAGAACGCTATAAACAGCTAGAGGAAAGGGCAAACAAATTAGAAGAAAACAATAAAGCCCTCCAAGAAAACAATAAACTTCTGGAAGAAAACAATAAAGTCCTGCAAGAAAACAATAAAGCACTGAAAGAAAATCATGAAAAAGTAACGAAACAAACAAAGGAAACAGTCCAAGAACTGAAAAGGGAAATTGAAAAATAAAGAAGACACAAACAGAGGGAATGCTGGAAATAGAAAAACTGAGTAAAAGATCGGGAACTTCAGATGCAAGTATAACCAACAGAATGCAAGAGATGGAAGAGAGGATTTCTGGCATTGAAGACACAATAGAAGAAATAGTTTCATCAGTCGAAGGAAACACTAAAGCCAAAAAGTCATGAACCAAAATGTCCAAGAAATTTGGGACACCATGAAAAGACCAAACCTAAGAATTATAGGGATAGAAGAAGGTGAAGAATACCAACTCAAAGGCACAGAAAATATATTCAACAAAATCATAGAAGAAAACTTTCCCAACTTAAAGAAGGAAATGCCTATGAAGATACAAGAAGCCTACAGAACACCAAACAGACTAGACCCCAAAAAAAAAGTCCCCTCGACACATAATAATTAAACAACTAAATGTACAGAATAAAGAAAGAATATTAAGAGCAGCCAAGGAAAAAGGCCAAGTGACCTATAAAGGTAAACCCATCAGAATAACACCCGACTTCTCAATGGAGACTTTGAAAGCCAGAAGGACCTGGACAGATGTAATGCAGACACTAAGAGAACATGGATGTCAGCCCAGACTAATATACCCAGCAAAACTTTCAATCATCATAGACGGAAGGAACAAGACATTCGAAGACAAAGCCAGATTTAAACAATACCTATCCACAAACCCAGCCCTACAGAAAGCACTAGAAGGAAAATTCCAACCGAGGGAAGTCAGATACACACTCAAAAACGCAGGCAATAGATAATACCACAACAGTAAACCCCAAAGAAGAGAAGTACACACACACTACCACCAAAAATAACAGGGATGAAGAATCACTGGTCATTAATATCCCTTAATATCAACGGACTTAATTCACCTATAAAAAGACATAGACTTACAGAATGGATACGAAAGCAGGACCCATCTTTCTGCTGCATACAAGAAACACATCTCAAATTCAAAGACAGACACTACCTAAGAATAAAAGGCTGGGAAAAGACTTTTCAATCAAATGGTCTTAAGAAACAAGCAGGGGTAGCCATCCTGATATCCAACAAAATAGACTTCAAACTAAAATCAATCAAAAGAGATCAAGAAGGACATTACATCCTCGTCACAGGAAAGAAAGACCAAGATGAAGTTTCAATTCTGAACATATATGCCCCAAACACAAGGGCACCCACATATGTAAAAGAAACATTACTAAAGCTTAAACCACATATAAAACCCCACACATTAATAGTGGGAGATCTCAACACCCCACTTTCACCACTGGACAGATCTCCCAAATCGAAACTTAACAGAGAAATAAAGGACTTAACTGATGTCATGACCCAATTGGACCTAATAGATATCTACAGAACATTCCATCCTAACAAGAAAGAATATACCTTCTTCTCAGCACCCCATGGAACTTTCTCTAAAATCGACCACATACTTGGCCACAAAGCAAATCTCAACAGATACAAAACAATCAGAATAACCTCCTGTGTTCTATCAGACCACCATGGTTTAAAGCTAGATTTCAACAACAACAAAAACTACAGAAAACCTACAATCTCATGGAAACTGAATAATGCTCAACCGAATCACCAATGGGTTAAGGAAGAAATAAAGAAAGAAATTAAAGACTTCCTAGAGATCAATGAAAAGGAAGAAACCACATACCCAAACTTATGGGACACTATGAAAGCAGTGTTAAGAGGGAAATTCATAGCACTAAATGCCCACATAAAGAAGTTGGAGAAATCCCACACTAGTGAATTAACAGCACATCTGAAAGCTCTAGAACAAGAAGAAGCAAAGTCTCCCAGGAAGAATAGACGCCAGGAAATTATCAAAGTGAGAGGTGAAATTAATAAATTAGAAACTAAGAGAATAATACAAAAAATTAATGAAACAAAGAGTTGGTTCTTTGAGAAAATCAACAAGATAGATAAGCCCTTATCCAAACTAACCAAAAGACAGAGAGAGAGAATCCAAATCAACAAAATCAGAAATGAAAAGGGGGACATAACAACAGACATTGAGGAAATCCAGAGAATTATAAGGTCATATTTCAAAAACCTCTACTCCACAAAACTGGAAAACCTAAAAGAAATGGACATTTTTCTGGATAAGTACCACATACCTAAGTTAAATCAAGACCAGATAAACTATTTAAATAGTCCAATAACCCCTAAGGAAATAGAAACAGTCATTAAAGGTCTCCCAACCAAAAAAAGCCCAGGACCAGATGGTTTCAGTGCAGAATTCTACCAGATCTTCAAAGAAGAGTTAATACCAATACTCTCTAAATTGTTCCACATAATAGAAACAGAAGGAACATTACCAAACTCCTTCTATGAGGCTACAATTACCCTGATTCCTAAACCAAACAAGGATGCAACAAAGAAAGAGAACTACAGACCGATCTCCCTCATGAACATTGATGCAAAAATACTCAATAAAATACTGGCAAACAGACTCCAAGAACACATCAGAACAATTATCCACCATGATCAAGTAGGCTTCATCCCAGGGATGCAAGGGTGGTTCAACATACAAAAGTCCATCAATGTAATACACCATATAAACAAACTGAAAGAAAAAAAACCACATGATCATCTCACTAGATGCAGAAAAGGCATTTGACAAAATCCAACACCCCTTCATGATAAAAGTCTCGGAGCGATCAGGAATACAGGGAACATACCTAAACATAATAAAGGCAATATATAGCAAACCAACAGCCAACATCAAATTAAATGGAGAGAAACTCAAAGCAATTCCACTAAAATCAGGAATGAGACAAGGCTGTCCACTCTCCCCATACTTATTCAATATAGTACTTGAAGTTCTAGCCAGAGCAATAAGACAACATAAGGAGATTAAGGGGATTCAAATTGGAAAAAAAGAAGTCAAGCTTTCCCTATTTGCAGATGACATGATAGTATACTTGAGTGACCCCAAAGATTCCACCCAGGAATTGATAAAGCTTATAAACACCTTCAGCAACATAGCAGGATACAAGGTCAACTCAAAAAAATCAGTAGCCCTCCTATATACAATGGACAAAGAAGCTGAGAAGGCAATTAGAGATACATCACCCTTTACAATAGCCAAAAATTACATAAAATACCTTGGGGTAACACTAACCAAGCAAATGAAGGACCTATATGACAAGAACTTTAAGTCCCTGAAAAAAGAAATTGAAGAAGATGTCAGAAAATGGAAAGATCTCCCATGCTCATGGATAGGCAGGGTTAACATAGTAAAAATGGCAATCTTACCAAAAGCAATTTACAGATTCAATGCAATCCCCATCAAAATACCAACACAATTCTTCACAGACCTGGAAAGAATAATACTCAACTTCATATGGAAAAACAAAAAAACCAGGATAGCTAAAAGAAACCTGTACAATAAAACAACTTCTGGAGGCATCACAATCCCTGACTTCAAGCTCTACTATAGAGCTACAGTAATAAAAACAGCTTGGTATTGGCATAAAAACCGACATGTGGACCAATGGAATCGAATTGAAGACCCTGACATTAACCCACACACCTATGGACATATAATTTTTGACAAAGAAGCCAAAAGTGTACAATGGAAAAAAGAAAGCATCTTCAACAAATGGTGCTGGCATAACTGGATATCAATGTGTAGAAGGCTGCAAATAGATCCATATCTGTCACCGTGCACAAAACTTAAGTCCAAGTGGATCAAAGACCTCAACATAAATCCAGCTACTCTGAACCTGCTAGAAGAGAAAGTAGGAAGTAGTCTTGAACGCATTGGCATAGGAGATCACTTCCTAAATATAACACCAGTAGCACAGACACTGAGACAAACAATCAATCAATGGGACCTCTTGAAACTGAGAAGCTTTTGTAGAGCAAAAGATATGGTCAACAAGGCAAAGCGACAGCCTACAGAATGGGAAAAGATCTTCACCAACCCCACATGTGACAGAGGACTGATATCCAGAATATATAAAAAACTCAAGAAATTAGACATCAAAACGACCAACAGTCCAATTGAGAAATGGGCTTTAGAATTAAACAGAGAATTCTCAACAGAGGAAACCCAAATGGCTGAAAGACATTTAAGGAATTGCTCAACATCCTTAATCATCAGGAAAATGCAAATCAAAACAACTCTGAGATACCACCTTACGCCTGTCAGAGTGGCTGAAGACACTTTATGCTGGAGAGGATGTGGAACTAGGGGAACTCTCCTCCACTGCTGGTGGGAATGCAAGCTTGTACAACCACTTTGGAAATCAATATGGCGCTTTCTTAGAAAATTGGGAATCAATCTCCCCCAAGATCCAGCTATACCACTCCTGGGCATATACCCAAGAAATGCTCAATCATACCACAAGAGCACTTGTTCAGCTATGTTCATATCAGCCTTGTTTGTAATAGCCAAAACCTGGAAACAACCTAGATGCCCTTCAGCCGAAGAATGGATAAATAAATTGTGGCACATATACACAATGGAATACTACTCAGCAGAGAAAAACAATGACATCATACGGTTTGCAGGCAAATGGATGGATCTAGAAAAAAATCATCCTGAGTGAGGTAACCCAGACTCAGAAAGACAAATATGGTATGTACTCACTCATAGGAAGATGCTAGATGTGGAACAAGGATGACTGGACTGCTACTCACATCACCAGTGAGGCTACCTGGAAAACGGGACCCCAAAAAAAGACACGGAGAAATGGACGAGATCTACATGAACAGCCTGGTCATGAGTGGGAACAATGAAGGGCGACGGTCGAGGGAAAGAGAGTGGGAGATCCTAGCTGGATCAAGAACAGAGAGGGAGAACAAGGAATAGGAGACCATGGTAAATGAAGACCACATGAGAAGGTGAGAAGGGGAGGAAGCAGAGAGCTAAGGAGGCCCACGGAGATCCACAAAGATACCCCTGCAAAAGACTGCTGGCATTGGTCGTGAGATGACAGGAACTGACCTACTCTGGTGATGGGATGGCCAGACACCCTGATAGTTGTGCCATAAACTCCATCCAAGGACTGAGGAATCTGAATGCAGACATCCACGGCTGGGCCCCTGGTGGAGAACTGGGAGTCTAATTAGTGAGAAAGAAGAGGGTTTATATGAGCGAGAATTGTTGAAGCCAAGGTTGGATAAAGCACCGGGACAAATAACCAAATGAATGGAAGCACAGGATCTATGAACCAAAGGCTGAGGGGCCCCCAACTGGATCAGGCCCCCTGAATGCGTGAGACAGTCATTTGACTTGATCTGTTTGGGAGGCAGCTGTGCATTGGTGCCGGGTCCTGGGCTCTTGCATGAGTTGGCTGTTTGAATCCTGGGACTTATGCAGGGACACTTGACTCGGTCTGGGAGGGGGGGAATGGACCTGCCTGGACTGAGTCTACCAGGTCGACCCCGGTCCTCGGGGAGACCTTGATCTGGAGGAGGTGGGAATGGGGGGTGGGCTGGGGGGAGGGGGGGCTAGAGGGGGAGAACAGGGGAATCTGTGGCTATTATGTTGAACTGAATGGTGTTGTAAAATAATAAAAAAAAAAAGTTAATAATCAAAAAAAAAAGAATATTTAGAGGCCAAATTTTAGATAAACAAATATCAGTAGTTTTTCCTTTGTACTGAGAATGTTGATACATTTAAAATAAAAAGTCATACATAGATTACTAAAGTATTTTTACTTTCTGTTACTACTAACAATATTTTAAATCTCTTTAAAAGGCTAAATAAATGCATTTATTTTAAAACTCTAGAATTTCTATCTCATTACTCCAAGTGAAAGGCTGCAAATTCCATATCTTGCCAAGTTAATATAATTTTTGACTGAAGTACACAGTTCAATCTCAAAGCCTCAAAAGGAAATGAGATGATAAAGAAATGAAATAGCAGATCAATCCAGTGGGTCCTGGAAATTCATCAGAATGTCTAATTCTGTCCTTTGACATTAGCCTTTATTGACTTGGTCATCTGAACAAAAGAGTTCCTGCTCTCACACCTTCAATTTCATGCTTCACTATTTCCAGTACGAAATTTAATATTAGGCACATCTTTAATATTTGTTCCAGTGGGGGGAAATCTATATTATCACACTCTTAACCTTAAAATTATTCTTTTATAAAATCTTTGGAAAGACCTTTAAAAAAATCTATTTCTATGGACCTGCTCAAACATGTCCATAATAATACTATATTTCTCAAGTGCTCAAAACTGAGGCAAAAAATAGTCTCTAATAAAATATTTACCCTTTGTTTCCATAGGAAATACTTTTCTAGTTTAGGAGATTTAGTGCTATGAATACATCTATAAATTTAGGTCAATAATGTGAGTTTGAACAAACAAGAATGCAAAAATATTTGAACCCAATTCTTATTTCATTATATAACTATCATTATAAAATATTTCAAAATATAAAGTTTTATGGGTTTTATGACATTACAACTCATTTTATAATATCTTGAAAAATTAATAACATTTCTAAAGCTTTTATCTCAATATTCCAAAGATTAATGACTGTTTACAAAGGCTGCCTTGTAAAACTAAAACATGTTCCATTAGATTAACAGCTATTGTGCTAATACTACTATTATCCTTTCTTTTAATATGAAAAATAATAAAATATAGATTTAGGAATATTGTAGTGTAGCTGACAGTTAGACACTCTGTCTTGAAAGAAATCATAAAGATTTCAACTGCATCAGACAATAAAACTTTCAACATTATTTTATAGTGTACTTCTTCCAGAAGATCCTGCCAGGAAGTCACTTTCATAAAGAATTATCTTACCTGGAATATTCATAAGGTATAAGAATTACAGCATTTTCTCTAAATTTAGGTATGTTCCATGATAAGTTGAGGACTATTTACAAAATATATACAATATTTCAGAATTTAACCAATATATAACTTTTAAATTCTCTTGCCTTTCACCAATTGTTAACTCATGAACCCAAGACCACACCAGAATTCTTTTTCCCATTAGATTTTTTAAAAGACTCACGTCTTTGTGTGATATTCTCACTTGGGTTAATAAATGATCTGAACGTTCATTATGAGGTGTGTGCTCTAATCACCATGATGACTGTCAACAGTAGAGTGCTGAGGACTCTGAAAAAGAACAGGCCTTAGTAGAGGGCAACTTTGTATTTAGCTACTTTTATGATGACTGCAGGATGACAGTAACACACTGCTACAAGTTTGTTTGTGCTACAGGAGTCAGTGCTAAAGTATAAAACACTGCCTTGTTCCTAACAGTGACAAGATGTGAAAGATTTGGGTTAGGGCAAGTTAGCAAAAGTATTATATTTGAAAGTTAAAAATGATTATCCTCATCATCTAGTGTGCACAATACAATTAGATATGCATTCATTTATCTATAATAAATTTATTTCATTAAATATTTGGCAGAAATTATTACCAAGATACCGTGCTAGTGCCTAGGAGGCTACAGGGCAGAGGAAACAGCCATATTCCTAAGTATAGGAAGTGAACCTTCACTGTATTGTGGAGACATGGTAGAATCTGTCTTATGAGTGTTAGATGAGTGAACTTAGAAGAAACACATAGCCAAACACTTCAGACAGAGACTGGCATATGCTAAAAGGCAAAGCAAAAAAATTAGTTAAGAAGTTGGAGGCAGAAATCCTCCATGTCAGTCTATAAAGTATTAAATAATGCTTACAGGTATGTGCCTCATATAGAAATGAGAGTAAAAGCACATTGTGGAGAACCATTTAAAGCTAGAGAAAAAGTGTGTGTCAATCACGTTTTACATAGGAGCATGGAGGAGAGATCTGAACCTACTGGCATGCAGAATGAGGAAGGGCATCCTAGCTACGTACAACCTTTAAAAAATGCGAAGGAGGAAATATTTCTAGGAGAAGGCAACACAGTGAAAAATATATTTTCTCCTTTCCTGAATGTAGACTAAGAATTTCCATATAGAAATAGGTGCCTGGCTCCCAAGAAGTGGATTTTCAAAGCCAATCCTAGTTCCACTTCTCAGCTAAATTGACAAAAAAAAAAAGAGGGGTCCCAGTATGACAGTTAGAAAGAGCAGGTTTACTTGTGGACAGAGAACTGAAGGCAGTGGGTGTCTATCTTATTTCACTTATGGAAAAACGAGCACCATCTAATGCACACATGTGGTTTTGAAGCATCAAATGCTCAGGAGTGGTTTTGAAGGCTAACAATGTTTGCTTCACTGAAATCTGTAGTTCTAGGAACTGGATCTCCACTCGCAGGTGTTGAAACGGTGATAACACACAAGTCCTAGTGAGGGTCTAACTAAACACTTGACTAGTTGGAAAACACACGTAAAAGAAGCAGCCCGCCTTGTTTTCCCTCTTTTCTATCTCCCTCTCCTTGCTGGTCTAGGTCTTTTCTTACTTTCTTCCAAGCTACAAATGTCCTCCTTGATACTTGCTACTGGTCAGTTGTCTCAAACCCTCTACTGCAGGCAGCAATGTTGAAAGATTCAGACAGTCCTCAGCCACATCCTGTGTATGAATGGGTAGCATCATCTCTGCTCTGATGCCACCTTTTTTGTTTGTTTGTTTGTTTGTTTGTTTGTTTGTTTTTTGGTTTGGTTTGGTTTGGTTTTTGAGACAGGATTTCTCTGTGTAGCTTTGGTGCATGTCCTGGATCTCACTCTGTAGACCAGGCTGGCCTCAAACTCACAGAGATCCACCTGCCTCTGCCTCCTGAGTGCTGGGATTAAGGGCATGCACCACCATCATCTGGCCTGATGCCACTTTTAAGCCAAGAGCTTGCCCAAGGTCTCTCAGAACCCAGTATCTGATTGTACCTTTCTTTTTCATTAGATGAAAAGTGCTCTGTGCCCTAAACTACTTCTGTATCTCTTGTATAAAGGATTATTTATTCTCTACCTCATGTATTTAAGATAAGGAATTCATACTGGTGTTTTCTTTATTCCCTAAAGTCCAGTCATTACCATGCCATCATAGTAAAAGAATATTCTGTCTTGGTGAATCTGGCCACATTTTTTTCTGTACACTATATAGCAATGGGTTCTCAACCTGCGGGTTGTGGCTCCTACGGGGTCAAAAGACCTTTTCATAAAGGTTGCATATTAGATATCCTGCAAATCAGATATTTACATTACAATTCATAACAGTAGCAAAATTACTATGAAGTAGCAATGAGATAATTTTATGTTTGGGGGGCCACCACAATGTGAGGACCCATATTAAAGGGTCACAGCATTAGGAAGGTTGAGAACCACTGCTATATAATGAGTGTTAGTGAGCTCCCTATACAGCATTCATCTCAACCTCCGCCCTTGGAAATTATGTCCAACAATTCATTTCAAGAGCAACTCATCCCCTATTTACTACATGCTTTTTAATAAGCTGGACATTAGCTCCCCCTTCAGAACTATGTGTGTCTTAGGAGCCATCCTATATGAACAAAACTCAGAACTTGCACTGATTATAAAAATAGACAGTTTTTACACTAGGTGTGGATTAGGAAGTATAAATCCTTTTTTAATACTGATACCTGTTATTTTACTATGAGAAAAAAAACATCCTAAAGAAGCTGCTAAGAAATAAAAAGAACCAAAAGTAGGGTGGGAATAGGACCAGTCCCTAACTGGATAATTTCTGAGACGACTCTACTACTACATTTTTAAATGTTTTTAAACCATGTGAGATGAATATTGTTTTTTTTTCTTCATTGACTTGTTCTCCTCAAATCTCCATGTTAGAAACCTTGTCCTCAGATCTCAGCCTCTGATTCTTTCAGTTTGCTTATGTATACGACCCTATACTGCCTGATCTTCACATCATGGTGTTGAACGTATTTCCTGCTTTCCTGACATATGTTACTGGATGTCTGCAGTAACAAGATTTTATGCACCATGGGCCAATCCACATACTGTATACACTCACTTGACTGCCTACCAAGTGCCCAAGCTTTGGATGTTACAAAACAACATTGTCATCTACTTCAATGTTCACTGTAGAGCCGTGGTTCTCAACCTATGGATCATGACCCTTTCACAGGAGTTGCTGTCTAATTACAGTTTCCATTGCTGTGAAGAACCACCAGGACCACTGCAAATCTTACAAAGGAAAACATTTAATTGGGTGGCTTACAGTTTCAGCGGTTTAGTCCACTATTATCATGGAGGGACATGGCAGCATGCAAGCAGATGTGGTGCTGGAGAAGGAGCTGAGAAGAAGGAGCTATATCTTGAACCCACAGGCAACAGGAAGTGGTTAGGGACCCTGGGTGTTGCTTGAGCATATATGAACCACCCCCCCATAATGATACACTTCCTCCAACAAGACCATAGCTTTTGCAACAAAGCCATACCTCCTAATAGTGCCACTCCCTGTGAGTCTGAGAAGGGGCAATTACATTCAAACTACCACAGTCACCTAAGACCATTTGAATATCAGATTCTTACATCACAATTCATAACAGTATCAAAATTACAGCTATGAAGTAACAATGAAAAATTTTATAATTGGAGGTTGCAGCATTAGGATGGTGGAAACCCACTACTCTATAGTTTCATAAAGTTTAAAAAATGGCAAGAATTAAATCTCATATTTTAAATAAGTTTATTGTTTTGTGTTGGATTGTATTTTTAGCTATCATTGGTGCATGCCGCTACTCAGGGGCCACAAATTGGTTACAACTGCAGATCCTTAGGCAATTGTGCTGATTGGTTGATTGGTTGAACAATCTACTTGCCCTTAGTTTCACCCCTTTCCAAGTGGTTTTTTTTTTTTCACCTAGTGCTTATTGATTTTCTTTTTTTTCAGAATTGTTTTCTATGATATGAATCTGTCTATTACAGTTTCACTAAAAATCTTTGGTAATTCCTGTTTTGCATGAGTTGAGTCTCAGACGTGATATGGTGCACATTTTGTTCCTGATGTCATTGATCTTGAAAGAATCTCATCTTACAGTGAAGACAGATGGGGACAAAACCTTCAATAACCAAACCCAAGGATGGGATCTATCTTAAAATGTTAGCTCTGTGGCTTAGAGTATAACCAAAGTAGAGTGTATACTTAGCATGCATGAGAGTCTGGGCTCAACTCCCAGTAACAACAATGAAAAAAAGAAACAATGTTCTAAAATAATATGCTTCTAATAAATAACCATAATCCAACATCAATCCCGTTTTTCCAAAAGAAAAGTATGGTCTCTTCACCTGCATAATTTTATAATATTTCTATTTAATTCTACTCATTATGCTTTAATGGGACAGCCAAAAAGTAAAAATTATGCAAAGAGTAGTCTTGGTGGTTAAAAAGTAAAAGGACCATGTGCTAGGAGAAACACGGTGTTTCTTTACAAAGAGAGGAGTTATGATGAGAGCAATATTTATGCTCTGATATTTGAGGGATTGTCATGTGGATGAACAAACGTGACAATTCTTTTCTGCTCCAGATGGCATAAAAAGATTAAATTTTATATGAAGCTATATCTTAGCTCAATATAAGACAGAACATGAAAATAATATTTCTGTCCAGCTATAAAAGGGGCTTACATAAAAGTAAAGTTTTGTAAAGTATTGATCAAGTTAGCCTACTTTGTGTGCTCCAGCAACAACAAAAAAACCCAAATCTCAATAGTATGTCAAGAGAAAGCTTCTTATTTATGCTATCTGCCCAACACGGGTCACACACACACACACACACACACATATATATATATATATATATATATATATATATATATATATATATATATATATATATTCATGGTAGCTCTCAGAGACCTAAGATGACAGGGGGTTCTGCCATCATATAACATTACTATTCTAATACAGGTCCCCAGGCTGTCACAGCAAGGAAACATAATTTGGATGAAAACAAACTTAAGCACTTCTTCCTGGACAAACTACTATCATTTCCACTGAAATCTCACTGGCCAAAGCAGTCCAAAGACATGTCTAATTTTAAGGACATAGGGCACATTATAACCCAAGTATCTAGAAGAAGAAAGATGACATAATTCCTAGTGAGTTCTTATAATGCTTACCTAACTCTATAAGCTTTAAGCCAAGTTGAAATATCACTAGATATTTTGTAGAAAAGATTAGATCTCTGGCCCCTTTAAATTCTAGGATTAGAGAATTCCAACTTCAGATCACTAGTTCCCTTAAGATGAAGGATGTTTCTGTATAAGTTAAATAAAATAACTATGGAGTGTTGAAATGCCCCATAGGAAAATCACTATGCTCAATATTTGAAGGTACTGAGAAGAGCTTACAAAGATCTTGGCTTGCAAGAGCAAAATATTGACAGGTCAACAGCTCTAACTCTGTTTGATAAGCCTGCCATGCTCCATCTTTTTCAAATGTTTACATTTGGCTTCTGCATAAGAGTTGTTGATTTTCAGTAGAGGCTGAGATGAATGACAGTTGATAACTGTTCTCTGTGTTGCACAGAATTTACTTGCAAGGTTTTGAGCTATTTTCCCATCTTCCACAGTAAACGTGTAAGCCAAGTTAAAACAGGTGGCTTTAAATGCTGTCAGCTGTATTCTAGTGGCTTGATTGTGTCTTTCACTATGTAAAAGCCACTTCTTATAGGTTATGTTATTTATATTAGTCTCCTGATTCATATTACTGCAGATATTGCTTAAATTGAGAGCAATTACCCAGCTCATTTTTGCTCATTTAAAACCTGCTGTGTCCTCAATCTTTTTTCTAGATTATAGATCAAATAAGGACAGCTAACCATTTTCAGTGTTGTAGATCTGTATATGTAGCCCTGGAAGTTACCTTGGAGATGATCTAATTCACCTGCTTCATCTTACAAGGAAAGGGTAATACTGAGGGACATTTATTGATGGTGTATCATGTTCTTGGCATGCTGCTAATGATTTCATGTGTACTATCTCTATTAATCTCTCTAGCTCAATAGAATAAGCATTGCCATCATTACCATATAAACAGACAAAGACACACAGGGAGTGTGAGCCTCCATGGAGATTAGGACAGCTGCTGTCATGTGGACACCCAAAACAACCTCCTTTTTCCTGGTTTCAAATCACAACTGTTGTTATAACTGACACCTACACATGAAAAAAATTGGAGCTAATAAGGAGTCCCAACAGGAAAAAAAATGGTTTTTATGAGTGCTAAGAACGCCTGAAAAAAAACATTGGCAAATGCTCCTATTGGCAAGGGTGTGGACAAATGGGCACACACTCCCATTAAACCATGCAACATGGCAGAAGAGGGAGCAGAATGATTTTAACAGCCAGAAAATCAGAGAGTTTGCAATGAAGTTGTCTCCTAGTAACGTCAGAAGCTACTCCCATAAAACTTCACCAATTTGACTCCTGTAACATGAGCTAAACAAGGATGACACCAACAGACATGCCAAAGACATGGTTTATGTGGGAGGTAGACCGTGAGGCCTCTACCCTACACAAGAACCCCAGGAAACGAAGGGATGCCAAGAGTATGAGAAATAGTCTTCCCCATGGAAGAGCACACCAATTGGTTATTCATTACCAAATGGTCACTTCCAAAAACATGCATATGAGTAACATTATACATACTGGGAAGGTTATATTTATACATAGACATTAATTAGTGCAATAGAAATTAATGATAAGCGTGATCACAAATGTGAAAGACAGGATGGGATGGAGGGAGGAACAGGAAAGGAGAAATGTAATTATACTATAATCTCAAAAGTTTTAAAAACGTAACATTTTGAGATGTTGAGCTCAGATTTTGTTTTTTGGAACTTGTTCAGTTTGTCATAGTTCCTACATATTAAGTGAAAGGAAATGGCAAGACATTTATATAGTCTAAGAAAAAATTATGTAGTACAATCTATGCATGGCATAAAATATAAAGACTAGAGGAGGCTCGTAACATTGCCTAACCCCCCCAAAAAAAATGATAAAGAATACTGAACCTCTTAACAAGTGAGACCTGGACCCTACAATCCGTTATTGAGAAATTCCTGAAATCATTTCTAGGCTCTTTCCTATAACACTTTCCTGGTTTTGATTAAAATTTTTGCATCAGTAATGCTCATCTGTTAGTGAAGAAATTTGTATGATTAATATTTTTATATTTTAGACACTGTTTAATTTTCCACTTCAGTAAAATTATATTTTATAATAGCAACAAGGAGATCTAACCTGTTTGTTTGTTTGTTTGTTTGTTTGTTGTTTAATAAATGGAATTCAATGGAAAAAATTAAAAGCAACTTTGTTCATTCTCATTCCTGAACCTGCAAACATTTCTGTGAGTTTTATTCATCAAGCTGCTACACACTGGACTGAAGAGACTGAAGCATGAGGACCTGAGTTCCAATCCTTAGGACCCACATAAAAAACTGGGTATAGTTGTGCATGCCTATAACTCAAAGGTGGGAGGTGGAAACTGGAGGTTTGCTGGGGTTTATTGGCCAGCAGCCTAACATCAGGTTCAATAAAGACCTCTGGTCTCCGGGAGTGCATAAACACACACACACACACACACACACACACACACACACACACACAAACACACACACATTTGTTATACATGCTAAGAGGTGAGGACACTCCTTCCTCTGCCAACATCTATTTTATTATAGACCGCTTCTGTCAACACATCACACAGGCTGTGGTCCAGTCCTCCCCAATAGTCCAGCCTCCATCCCTCAGAGAAATCTGTGGCTCGCTCTGCAACAGTTCTGTATTACAGGCTTCCTTCCAAACACCATGGTGGGCGGGCGTCTCTCACCAGCCAGCCAACCACCACCAGAGCATCCACAGCTGTGAGGTGTTGGAAACTGCAGCTCAACTCTGGTGCTCCTGTAGAAAGTGGGGAGGGGAAAGATGTGTAAAAAGTGCTTCAAATGACAGCTCTGAACTCTAATTCTCCAGCAGAAACAAACAGTGACACGACCCTGTCTGGCTAAGGTATGGACACATTTTGGGGTAAAGGTTTTGGCAGACTGGACTAGAAATACAACCTTTAGTCATCTCATAATTTCAATGGGAAAAATGTGTCCAGCTCAAAACAATGAGCCTACAAATGATCCTTAGGAGCATAACTCATCTGGAAACTGGAGGCTGCATTCACAAGCATCTCCCGCCTGTCAGGCCCAATAGATCAGAGCCGGGTAACAGCACTGATTTACAGCCTTGGCCCTGCTGCCGAACCACTTCCTAATTCACATTCTTTATCCTTAAAATGAGAGCTATAATATGTCTGCCCCAACTACAAGGTTGTTTCTAAGAAGCATGGCTATTTCTGGACAAATACCTTTCGAAATCAACAGTGCTGGTTTCTTTACTCTTATGCCATTTTATACAATATGCATTTATAATATTGAATGTGGGAACTGGTTCTAGGAATATGATTTCTGAGATTAATTCAAATGCCCCAAAAGAATCATTATAAGTTCTGTCTTTACTCCATTTCCTTGTTTCTCTTGACCTATATATTATTTTTAGAACATTGGCATTACCCAAAGCCTTTCTAAATTTAAGAGTGTTAATTGAATATATTATAATGCACATGTCATCTGTACATTTCAGAGAGTCTCAAAGCTGTTCTTAAAACATAAAGAAGTGATTTCTGCAACACCAAGGACAATAACAGGGTGATCCCAGAGTTTAAAAAGAATGTCCAAAAATTAAAAACAGAGGTGAAAGGCTACAGCAAACCTTTTTAACATTCTTCTAACATATTATTCTAAAGCCACTGACAGATAAGATAACAGATAGATGTACAGATGAAAGAAAGAAAGAAAGAAAGAAAGAAAGAAAGAAAGAAAGAAAGAAAGAAAGAAAGAAAGAAAGAAAGAAAGAAGGAAAGAAGGAAGGAAGGAAGGAAGGAAGGAAGGAAGGAAGGAAGGAAGGAAGGAAGGAAGGAAGGAAGGAAGGAAGAAAGACCAATGTATATGGATATACATAAGCAAACACATATACTTTTGTTTCCCAAATAATCTTGGACTCTTAGGCATTGTTTTACCCTTACATTGGTTCTTTAATTTTAAAAATGACTTGGATAAAAATATTGACAACTATATTTGCACAAGATTCATATTTTCAACTTTCTAAAAGTTGTATTTTGCTATATAGTTTGATGAAAGTGGGAAGGAAAGAAAACCAAAGAACCTTATGAACCTCAAGAAAAATAAATGCTGAATATTTATGATTTCCCTTCTATTTTGACCTGATTACTACTGTGCTTGTAACACAGCAGAGTATACCAGGCTTCTCACTCCTAAACATGATCCTATCCGTTCCCAATGATTCATCTATTTTTATGTTAAAAATAAGTGCATTTTATACTCATTATCCCTTGTAACACATAGACTAAAACCTGAGCAAAAATAAGCAACTATTTATCACTTGAATGCTTGCCTAAAGGCAGATATTGTTTTTCCATTTTGCAAATGAGAACCATGGAGCACAGAGAAGATGTCTGGTTTGCCTGTGGCCGTGGTGAAGAAATGGTACAGTATGGATACAGAGCCAAGTGTGTTGGTCCCAACGCCCACTCTCTGCACTGTGCCCAGCTGACACACAAGCCACAAATGCACCCTAACACTTCCACTTTCAGTATAACATAACGCAGAATCTCTAATTTTGAAGCAAATCAGTTGAAACTAAACAACAGCCAGGCATCTCTGTGGCTTAATGAGTTAAAGAACCTGACTCAAACAGGAAACCCTGGGTTCAATTCCCAGTGGGACCTTCTGTCTTAGGCAGCTCACTTTCCAGTTCCCTCCCTTGTAACACACAATCCCTTTACTTTTCAATAAACTTTGCTTGCTTTAAAACAAAAGAAAAGAAACAAAACAATGAACTACTTCAATATACTGACATTATCAAAAGCCTCTTTGGCTTTGAGTATAGACTTGCAAGCAGGAGTCAACAAGCTCCGTTTCAAACTCTCCCTTTCTCTCACCTATGTTCTTTCTGTTGTCCAGACTTGACCCAATATTGCAATGGTTTTCAAGCTGAAGTATAGACACAAAGCCTGTCCTGTGTCCCTAAAGGCTGAGGCAGAGAGAGCAAGTTTCCAGATCTCGTAATCATTCCTGAAGCTGATCAGCCTGTAAACTCTGGGATCTAACAGTCTTTCTTTTCTCTCTGTTCAAGTGTCCTCCTCCTGCATGTCACAAAACAGAGGCATGCCCTCCCTCTCCTAAATCCTATTTTGTGAATTATTCCAGGGTGTCATAAAGAGGGCCACATCTAGAATCACTCTCCTGAAGGAGATCCTTAGTAGTTAAACCAAATAAACTTCAGGAAGAAGCATTTGAGGGGAACTTCCTTCAACCAAGGGACAAACAAGGCAAGAGCCTATCAGCACCTGGTGTTGGCCACCTACCTAACAACTAACTACCGGTCATTCTTCCATCCACCACTGCACCTGTCATAGAACAGAGGTATAAGGCAGATGTGGGAATTGTAAAATGAAATCAAACATTTTCTGGTGAAAAGTAACCCTGATTTGACTGACTAGTTTCACAATGAGGCCTGGTTATCCGAAGGACAAGATCTATAAATTGAGCTAAATCTATACTCCAGGACTTGAATAAGACTACATTTAACTTAGGTATATTACATAAAATAACCAATAAGACATTTTACAACTATGTTATGTGTTAACATTTTTATTTCAGCTTCAAAAATATATGAGCAGATGACAAATTTGTTCTCTTTTAAGGATAGTTTTTGATAACAAAGACTTCTGAACAAATGCCTGGTCCATTGCATAGCCACCTCTCCAAGGTTCCCAGTTGCCTTCTCCAATTGCATTCCACTCACACACAGCCAGAAATGCCTACCATGCCTGCTCTCTCCTCACCTTGGCTCAGGTCTTGGACACTTCAGGAAGAAAGAGAAGAAAGAAGCGTTGGTGACATGGTTCCTGGCACTCACCGTAGACTGGGTGCCTGATGCTGTTTTTCTTTTTCTTTCCTCCTCCTTCAACCTTCTTGCTTTCCGCAGCAGCCATCTCTAACATTTCTTCAAGCCTCCCACACTTCCTCTTAACAACAACCCACGCCATTTTCATCTAGGTCGCATTTATCTTGCCAAAATCCAGCCCCTTCCATAGTACAACTGCTCTTGGTGCCCTGTGCCTGTTTCCCCAAGAGATCTTTTTCCTTCACAATCCCACCTTCTTTCCTCTACACCTCCTACTTCATCTTCAAGCTCTTGTTCCCATCCGCATTTGGAAACACTTTCGCTTCGCACACTGAAACAAAAAACAGAAATCTATGCAATGAGCACATGTACCTTCCTGCCGCTGGCTTACCTGCCTGGTGCCATCTCCTTGTTCGACTCCGCTTACATGCCATATTTCAAAATCAGTGTGCTCACTTTTGCCCTCTTCTCCTCTGTTTTAAGAATGTGATTGCTGCTCTCACCACCCCAACGTGCTATCTGCAAGACTGGGCATTCTTATAAAGTAAGTTGTTTTTTTTTAATTTCCAGGGCTGGAGAGGTGGTGCAGAAGTTAAGAATACTTGATGCTCTTGCTGATCAGAGTTTGGTACCCAACATTCATATCATGTGGCTTACGAATACCTCTCACTCCACTCCAAGAAATTCCACATCCTCATTCAGCCTCTGTGGGCACCAGCCTGCACATGCATACACACACACACACACACACACACACACACACACACACACACACACACACACACGGGGTGGGGAGGAGAGAGAGAATGCCTTCCCTCACTTTCCTTGTCCCCCTTCCTCCCCACAAAGGCACATTATTATATCTAAATCTAGTACATATGTCGCCTCCACACTGTCTCGATAGACTTGTTCTTATCTAATCACCCCACCTCCCTCAATTCCTCCTCCTGTTTATTTGTTTGAAAAACACCATCTGTCTCTAAAGATCATGCTGTAAGAATCATCCCTGTGTACTCTAGGCAGCAGGATCAATCTCCACTATGTCTGTCTCTACCCTTAGGCCGATAACCTGTAAATATGCATATTTCACTGTAGCATGAATTCTTAAAGGGTCTTACTAATAAAAACAAACCGGGAGCCAGGTATTGGGGTGAACGCTGAAAGATCAGAGAAACAGAACAAGCCACAGCTAACCTCACCTTGCCAATTCCTCAGCTGATCTTGTTTTCTCAGACTGGAAGCCTCTGAGTCCTTATCCAAATGGATCTCAGCTAAACTGCTTCTCGAAAGCCTGAAAGCTTAACCAGCTCTAGTTCCTGGTTTTCATGCCTTATATCTCTTTCGGTTTTCTGCCATCACTTCCTGGGATTAAATGCATGCATCACCATGCCTGACTGTTTCCCATGTGGCTTTAAACTCACAGAGATCCTGATGGATCTCTGCCTACCAAGTATATAGGATTAAAGGTATGTGTGCCACCATTTTCTGGCCTCTATATCTAGTGGCTGTCCTGTTCTCTGACCCCAGATAAGTTTATTAGGGTACACAATATTTTGGGGAACACAATATCACCACATTTCACTCAGAACATGTTTGCACGCTTCCAGCTTACACATTTGACTGTCTCCTAGACAACGTATGTCGATTAGCCCATAGGTTCCTGACGCGTAACATACCTAACGCTGCACTTACATGTCTACCTCATCTGAAGGGCACTGTACATCACTGATGTAGACTGAGCCTACGGTTACCCTGAACTTCCCTCTGGTCTTGAATCTTCACCTGTTTTCCACAGTACAGCCTGTGCAAGAACTGCAAACTGCTATTCCCTCAGCAGGGTCTTTTTTTTTAAAGCCTTCCACAGCTTCTTATCACAGGTACTTCTCTTTCATTTGTTCAGTCGTTGTCCCAGTTAGACCCTAAGTACACCATCTCAAGTCCCCCGGCCTGGCTTTCACCGCCCTTCTTCCTGAGACCTTGCTCCCTGTGTCGATCTCTCCTCTTCCCACTCTGCTGAAGTGCTTTCAGCTCCCAGTGCTCACAGACCCCCTCCTCCCCACCCCCTGCTGCTAACACTCTCTGCCTCTGGCTTGGGGATTCCTCCTACTTAACAAGCAGGCCTGCTGCCACTCAGATGTTCCTGATCCTTGAAAACCTTTACTAACATCACAGTTCCGAGTCTGATTTCTATCTTATATACTCCGTGGTTCGCTGATCTTCCTTCCTCTTTTATTTCACTGACTCTGTGTTGCTTTTTAAGTATTTCTTAATTAGGGCTTTTATAAAAAAAAATGGGTATCATTGTGAGGTTTTCGTACATTCTTTATTCTTGTGACCAGCCTCCTCTCACCTTCTCATGCTTCCTCCGCCGAATATTCCATCTCTACTTTCACGACATATTTCGTTACTTGCTTCCTCCCAAAAATACACCTATAATCTCTTTTCCCCCCACCGTGGTCCCTTTCTTTTTTTTATTTTATTTATTTTTATTTTACAATATAATTTAATTCTACATATCAGCCACGGATTCCCTTGTTCTCCCCTCCTGCCTCACTCCCCTTCCCCCCAGCCCACCCTCCCATTCCCATCTCCTCTAGGGCAAAGACTCCCAGAGCATTGAGATCAACCTGGTAGACTCAGTCCAGGCAGGTGGTCCCTTTATAGCTTCATGATTCCATCCCATGGGGAAAGTGTGTGTGTATAACAGGAATTTCTCCTTACAGCTCTAATTTATTCCACTTAACATAGTAATTTCCAGTTCCATCCATTTTTCTGCAAAAACCATTCTCTCATTTTTCTTTATAGCTGAATAAAATTCTTTTATTTATATATACCACATTATTTTTGTGAGACAAGGTCTCACTCTGTATCTCTAGTTGCCCTGGAACTCCCTGTGTGGATGAACTCACAGACCTGTCTTTGCCTGCTAAGTCTGAAAGGTATGTGCCACCTGTCCACATGTTCTACATTTTCTTCACTTGTTCATCTATGGAGAGCATGTTCACTGGTTACATGGATGATAACTGGGTACCTGTCTTTGTTCCAAAGGCTACATACGCTCTGGTGTTTTTTTGTGTCCAGGGCACTTCTCACTGCCTGTCACAGAGAAGATATTGAGGAAATATACTTAATAAATGCACAGATAAATACCAAAAAAAAAAAAAAATACCAAAACTTTGCATCTAAAATCAACTACATCACTTCTTTGAATGGCTTGCAAACCTGTTTGATGAACAACTATAAAATTTCTATTGAGTTCTTATGAAGATGAGAGCCTTCCCAGTGTCCCCAACATCACCCCCTCCTCTCTTCTCCATACCCAGCCTACAACTCTGGCAGAAGCCCACTGCTCTACCAAAGGTCACACCAGTACCTGGAATTCCAGAATCTATGCTAGTATCCAGAATCTCAGAGGCATGCCAGCTCCCAGAAACCCAGAACCCCAGAGATTACAAAGGTTACCAAAATCTCAGCTCAGACACCCTACTGGCCATGAGGACTCACCAATCACCAGAACTACAGGCTACTCGGGCCATAAGACAAGAAAGGAAATGGAAACCAAGGGGAAAAAACATCCATCCAACAAAGATAAACTCAGAAATGGGCACTTTACCCCAAACCCACATGACTAGAGGCCAGGGTAAGAACGCAGTCATCAACAACAAAAGCAATGTTGAAACACCAGAACCCAGCTATGCTACCACAGCAAGCCCTGGATATTCCAACACATCTGGAGCACAAGAGATTGACCTTAAAACCAATTTCATGAAGATGATAGATGATAAATTAATAAATCCTTTAATGAAATCCAGGAAAACACAATTAGAGGAAATGAATAAACCCCTTAAAGAAATTCATGAAAACAAAAACAATGGGAGGAAACAAATAAAATTCTTAAAGAAAGATTTTCAAAAAGCCAAGAAAAAAAAAAAAAAAAAAACAGGAGAAGGAAATGAATAAAACCATTCAAGACCTGAAAATGGAGATAGAAGCAATAAAGAAAACAGAAACCAAGGGAATCCTGGAGATAGAAAATCTAAGTAAGTGAACAGGAATTAAAAATGCAAGCATCACCAACAGAATGTAAGACATGGAAAAGAAAATCTCAGGCATGTAAGATATGATAGAAGAAATTGATATATTGGTTAACAAATTGTTAAATTTAAAAAATTCTGACACAAAACATCCAGGAAACCTAAGAATCTAAGAATAATAGGAATAGAAGGAGGAGAAGGAGGAGGAAGAAGAAAGAAGAAGAAGAAGAAGAAGAAGAAGAAGAAGAAGAAGAAGAAGAAGAAGAATCTCCGTTTTAAAACCTAGAAAATATTTTTAACAAAATTATAGAAGAAATTTTTCCTAACCGAAAATTATGCCTACAAAGGTATAAGAAGCAGTAAAGGTGAAAAGCAGAATGCTAGTAAAGATATAATTGAATGGGGCAGGGGGCATGTTCCACTCCCAGCAAGCATCAGAACTTGGCAGCTTCAGTCACATGGCCCTGGCTTTAGAGTGAAGGATAGAAGAAAGAGGTTATGGAATTTGCCTCCACAAATAAGGAAAGCTGCATGTAAGCCACAAATAAGGAAGGCCAGGCATGTGTCAGGGATGTCCCTGAACGGAGTTCTAGAAAGGCCATTGCATGAAACTGTGGATTGCCTTACAAACTCTACAATGTTGGAGATGCCAGAGTCATGGGATCCTTCTGGAGGAAATCTGCTAACAGGGAGTGGAACCAACCCAAGAGAAAAAACTCTGTTGCAGTCAACAAAGCTGAACGGAGTTGGAGATCTGAAAAGCATTTTGATATCAGACATGGAGATGCAGAGTTTGAACTTTGACAAGCTGGTTTTTGGTCTTGCTTTGGTCCAATATTTCCTCATTATGCTCTCTTTCCTGTGTTTTGGAATGGTAATGTACATCCTGTGCCTTTAGATGTTGAAAGTTCGTGATCTGCTTTTTGATTTTGGTTTTATAGGGGATTACAGTTAAGAGATTTCATGAATCTCAGAAGAGACTTTTAACTTTGGACTTTAAAATATTGTTTGGGACTTTTATAGACTATGAGGACTTTTGAAGTTGGACGGAATATATTTTTGCATTTTGAAATTGCTACAAGTCTTTGGGAACCAGGGAGTGGAATATGTTGGTTTAAAAGAAAACAGCACCCAAAGGAAATGACACTATTAGGAGATGTGGCCTTGTTGGAGTAGGTGTGGTCTTGTTGGAGGAAGTGTGTCACTGTAGAGGTGGGCTTTGAGGTCTCATATGTGCTCAAGTCATGCCCAGTGATACAGACCACTTCCTGTTGTCTGCAAATCGATATATAGAACACTCAGCTACTTCTCCAGCACCATGTCTGTCTACACACCACTAAACCTCGGAAAATGTAAGTGACCCCAGTTGACTGTCCTTCCTTTATAAGAAAAAAAATACTCGCCGGGCGGTGGTGGCGCACGCCTTTAATCCCAGCACTCAGGAGGCAGAGGCAGGCAGATCTCTGTGAGTTCGAGGCCAGCCTGGGCTACCAAGTGAGTTCCAGGAAAGGCACAAAGCTACACAGAGAAACCCTGTCTCGAAAAACAAAAAAAAAAAAAAAAAAGAAAAAAAGAAAAAAAATACTCAATAAAACACTCAGAAACTGAACGCAAGATTACATCAAAATGATCATCCATCATGATCAAATAGGCTTCAGTGCAGAGATGCAGGGATGGTTCAACATACAAAAATCTGTCAACATAATCACCATGTAAACAAACTAAAGGGAAAAAACACATAATCATCTCACTAAATGATGAAAAAGTCTTTGGCAAAGTCCAACACCCTTCTTGATAAAAAGTATTGGAGAAATCAGGGATATAAAGACATACCTCAACATAATAAAGGCAACTTACAGAAAACCTATAGCCAACATCAAATTAAATGGGGAGAAACTGAAAGAAAATTCACTAAAATCAGAAGACAAGGCTGTCCATTCTCTCCCTGTCCATTCACTAGGGTACTTGAAGCTCTAGCCAGAACAGTAAGATGATTAAAGGAAAATCAAGGGGATAGAAATTGGAAAGGAAGAAGTCAAAATATCTCTATTTACAAATGATATGATAGTAAACACAAACAACCCCAAAAATTCTACCAGGGAACTCCTACAGCTGATAAACACCTTCAGTAATGTAGTGGGATACAAGATTAACTCAAAAAAATCAGTAGCCCTCCTATATACAAATGACAAACTGGCTGAGAAAGAAATCAGGGAAACAACACCCTTCTCAATAGCCACAAATAATATAAAATATCCTGGGATAACTCTAACCAAACAAGGGAAAGACCTATATGACAAGAACTTCAAGTCTTTGAAGAAAGAAATTGGAGAAGATATCAGAAGATAGAAAGATCTCCCATGCTCATGGAACAGTAGGATTAATATAGCAAAAATGGTAATCTTACCAAAATCAACCTACAGATTCAATGCAATTCCCATCAAAATTTCAACATAATTCTTTACAGAACTTTAAAGAACAATACTGAACTTCATATGTAAAAAGAATAAACTAGGATAGCTAAAACAATCCTCTACAATAAAAGAACTTCCAGAGGTATCACCATCCATAACCTCAAGCTCTACTACAGGGCTATAGTAATAAAAAACTGCATGGTATTGGCATAAAAACAGGGGAGTTTAATCAATGGAATTGAGTTGAAAACCCAGATGTAAATCCATATACTTACAGACACTTGATTTTGTTATAAAGACGCCAGAATTATATAATGAAAAAAAAAGAAAATAACTTCCACAAATGGTGCTGCTCTAAACTGGATGTCTTCATGTAGAAGAATGCAAATAGATTCATATCTATTACCCTGCACAAAATTTAAGTCCAAGTGTATCAAAGACCTCAACATAAAACCAGACACACTGAATTTGGCAAAAGAGAAAGTGGTGTGGAGGCCCACAAAGGTTTCCTAGTGAGATCTGAGCTTGCTTTACCCAGCAGGGTTGTCATAAAAGATTGCTTGAGCATGTGTGTGGTTACCAGGTGATTGGAAAGGGTCTGCATTTGGCTGTGCTAAAGGGAGGTCTTTTGCTTCACCCCTTGGCACTTTTATAAAAGGCCCTTTAAAAGAAAGAGAAGAGGCCAGTGGATAATAACCCAGGCCCTCCCAAGGTTATTCTTGGACTTAAATTTTGTGCAGGGTAATAGATATGAATCCATTTGCATTCTTCTACATGAAGACATCCAGTTTAGAGCAGCACCATTTGTGGAAGATATTTTCTTTTTTTCATTATATAATTCTGGCGTCTTTATAAAAAAAAAAATCAAGTGTCTGTAAGTATATGGATTTACATCTGGGTTTTAAAGCTTTTGTTTCTCTCCCCTCTATCATTCTATCTATTTCTCACTTCACCCTTCTCAAGAGTACCCTGGAGGTGGGGGGGAGTGAAAGAGGAATGGCCATAGACAAATGGGAAGGCTCCCTATGAAGTGGGAAATAGCCCTGAGGCACTGACACAGAAAACAACTTCCAAACAGAATACCAATAGCACACGCACTAAGACAGACAATTAATAAATGGGACCTCATGAAACTGAAAAGCCTCTGTAAGCCAAGGACCCATCAACAGGATACAACAGCAGCCTACAGAATTGGAAAATATTGTCACCAAATCCATATCTGATAGAGGGCTAATTTCCAAAATATATAAAGAACTCAAGAAACTAGGCACCAACAAACCAAATAATCCAATTGAAAAATGGGGCATAGACCTAAACAGAGAGTTCTCAACAGAGGAATCTCAAATGGCCAACAAGCATGTAAAGAAATATCCAGCATCCTTAGCCATCAGGGAAATGCAAATTAAAATTACTCAGATTCCATCTTACATCTGTCAGATGGCTAAGATCAAAATCACAAGTGATAACTCATGCTGGTGAGGATGTAGGGCAAGGGGAAACTCCTCCATTGCTGATGAGAATGCAAATTTGTATAGCCACTTTGGAAATCAATATGGCAGTTTCTCAGGAAATTGAGAATCAACCTATCTCAAGACTCAGCTAAATTATTCCTGGACATATACCCTAAGATGCTCCATCCTACCACAAGGACACTTGCTCAACTATGTTCCCAGCAGCTTTATTTGCAATAGCCAGAAACTGGAAATAAAATAGCCCCTCAACTGAAGAACAGACAAAGAAAATGTGGTACATTTACACAATCATGTATTACTCAGATGTTAAAAAAATGACATCATGAAATTTGCAGACAAATAGATGGAACTAGAAAATAATTGACCTGAGTAAAGTAACCCAGACCCAGAAAGTCAAACATGGTATGTACCCACTTATAAGTGGATATTAGCTGTAAAGTAAAGGATAATCATGCTGCAATCCACAGACCTACACAGAGAGGTTAAGTAACATGGAGGGCTCAGGGGAGAAATGCATGAATCTCCCTGGGAAGGGAAAATAGAATAGACATGGGGGTGATAACTAGGGGGCAGGAAGGAGAGACAGGAACAGGAAGTATCAAGCAGGGGAAGCAGTGAGGATGCAGGGAGAGAATACTGGGAGAGACAACTGGAATTTGGGAGCATCTCACGAATGAGCTAGAAACCTAGTGCAATGGAAACTCCCAGGAATCTACATAAGACTCCTAGCAATGGAGGATAAAGAGCCTGAACTGGCCATCTCTTCGAACCAGGCAAGACTTCCAGTGGAGGAATTGAGACACCATCTCAGCCACAAAACCTTTGACCTACAATTTGTTCTGCCTTTAGATGTTCTGGGACAGGAGTCCAGCATAATCATCATCAGAGAGGCTTCATCCAGCATCTGATGGAAATAGATGCACAGACCCACAGCCAAGCATTAGGCAGAGCTCAGGGAATCCTGGGGAAGAAGAGGGAGGAAGGATTGTAGGAGATAGAGGGATCAAGGACGCTATAAGAAAACCCATAGAATCAACTAACATGGATTCATAGGGGCTCTCAGAGACTGAACCAATAATCAGGGGGCCTGCATGGGTCTCACCTAGGCTCTCTGCATATGTTATGGTTGTGTTGCTTGGTGTTCTTATGGGGCTCCTAACAGTGGGAGTGGGGGCTGTCCCTGACTCTTTTGCCTGCTTTGGGAGCCCTTTCCCTCCTACTGGGTTGCCTCATCCAGCCTTAATATAAGGGGAAGTGCCTAGTCTTATTGTAACTTAATATATTGTGTTTGGTTGATATCCCTGGGAAGCCTGCTCTTTCCTGAAGAGAAATGAGGATGAGAGGATGGGGTAGGGGGGAAGTAGGAACTAGAAGGAGAAGAGGGAGGGGAAACTGGTCCGGTTGTAATATAAGAAAAAAATTTAAAAACGTTCTTATGAAATCATTCTCTAACAATGATAACAAATCCTATTTCCTTATACATATCAAAATAGCTTACTGGGATATGAAGAAGTCAAAAAATGAAATTTTTCTTCTTTCACTAATTCTGTTGGCAAACAATGGTCATCTAGCCTCATGAACTATCAGTTCATCCTTCCTCCATGATATCCACTAAACCCTGGACAAAGCCAAATCATTTCTGACTTTCCAAATACTATTTTTAACCTCCAAAGGGTAATTGTCTTATTCAGGTAGAAATATATTTTTAAATGGAATTTTTCCTTACATGTGAGAAAACATAAGTTGAAAATACTACATTTTTTAAACCCCATGCTTCTGATACCTTTCTCCCTTTCAGTGTGCCAGAGGTATGAACTCCCCCAGCTCCAGTTAGGACAATGATTTATTAAACAGACTTAAATGAAAGGCAGATTGCTATGGATACACTTGGATTCATAGTCCATGCCTTGGGGCTGTTTTAGTGGCAACTTCCTAACTAATTCAGAAAGGAGAAAGTTCTCTCATTATTTCAAGTTAAAGAGCTACACCTACCAGCTCTTGTCTGGATGTCACAGATGTATCAAAACTAAAAAATGAGATTCTGCTGCTCACAGTTTATGTAGCTACTCAACTGTGCCATGTTTTGCATATGAACCAGGTGCAAATGACTACTGGAACCTTTACACCATTTTCAGGTAAAATCTCCAGCATTTGGAATAATAAATGAACCCTTCCTTTTCTCCCAATGGTCCTTCTACTGTATTATTACTCAGACCATCTCCTGGTTCTCTTTTCAAATTCCCCACTCATTTTATAAAAGTAACTAAAAAACTTGAAACACATGAAAAAAAAATCTCTCTCTATTTAATTGATAGAGAAACACTAACCCTATCCATGCACACAGAAAAGAAATGACCTGACAGGCTGTCCCAATTACTTCTCAGAGCATGCAACTGAGAGGTCAACCTGAGGAGCTGGCTACACTGATAGGTCAGATCTTAGAGCTAATGTATCCATATAACTTAAAAATGCAAGGGGTCATTTTCTGCCAGCACTGTGAGTAGAGAACATACTCATGGTGACAGTGACTATTAATGTGTACTGAACTCAGTGCTCTGCTTGGCTTCATTGACTGTGTGAAAGGATAGCTTCATTCTGAGCAGATAGAGCACAATGACTTGAAATTTAAAATACAGGAATATCTTTCCTCTATGCAGAAGTTAAACCTGAAGGAAAGTCTTCCTTGCCCAAAATTCCCAAGACTCTTCCTGATTGGAGTCCAAAGTTCCATGTAAGTCTGCTCTGGAGTTGTAAGTCAAAAAATGTACTTTTCTCTTTACCTTAAGAAGGAACATCCCAAATATGAAAATACACTTATTGCTAAGCCTGAAATATCATGCCTAAGAAAGATGACTATCAATAATGGCATAAATAGCAAACTTACTACCTGTGAATGTATGTTAAATATTGACAATCAGATCAAGACATTGGCAGCTTACAGTTTTAATTACTGACGACCATCTGCGTGCTTTCAGACCAAATGCTTGTCACTCAAGATATTGCTAGGACCTTTGTATTTAATGGAGAGGGGAGAAAAGAAGTGGTATGTTCTAAAACACAGAAGGACTCTGGCAGAACTGTATGGATTTCTAGTAAAGTTAACTCAGAAGGAGGCAAGTCCAAATCATTTGTGACCCTCATATCAAGTCACCAAAAAAAAATGGTATAAAAATACGTTGTGCATAAAAACAAAACACATTAGTAACCAAAATGTTTCCATGCAGCAGCGGTTTGAGTTTTCAAAGTGATCTCCATGTCTCTTACAGCATAAAATACTATCTACTACAAAAAAAAAGAAGAAAAGAAAGAAAATGGACCTGATATAAATAATTTAAATAAAAGGGGGAAGGATGATTAATATTTATCTATTTTTCTTAAAATACTTACATATCAAAGTGAGTTATTTTAATTATGCTTTAAATGAAAAAAATCAAAGCTATTGTTTGTATATATTCATTCAGAGTCAGCAGAGATTAGACAAATGGAGGGAAGGTGGGAAGGAACAGCTGCAACTCGAGTATAATGGAACTGTTGCACTCAACTGAGTGAAGGATGCAGAATAAGTACCACTCTGCCTCAAAGATATCTACATCCTACCCCCAGAACATGGTACTGCTCCTCCTGTTACTTGGCAAAGGGTAATTAAAATTACAAGTAGAATTAAGGTTAGTAAACAGTTGACTTTCCAATAGGGAAATCCATTCTCATTTATCTAGATGAGTTCAAAGTCACAAGAGTTCTTCATTATCAAGAAAGGCTGGGAAGCCCGGCTCAGTTGATTGAGTGCTTGCTTGCCTGAAATGCTCAAGACCCTGGGTTCAATCCCTAGGGTTAAAAATAAGAAGTACAAGAGGGAAGAAAATTATCTATCTATGTGATACACAAAAGAAGACACCAAAACAAAGAACACACGTAGTCTGCAGCAGATGGGAAGGGCAGGGAAACACACCCTCTTGTAGAGCCTCCAGAAAGCACCCCAGCCCAATCCACAGCTCTATGAAACCCGTTCCAACTCTGGACTTCCACAACTGAAGGTTTCGAAGTCGGGGATTTGCCACTAAGTTGAAAGTAATCTCTTAGCTCCACAGACAATAAATAGAGCGCAGCACTTCACAGTGGAACTTGCATGGCAAGGGTCTCTAAGAAACAACTAGAGATAAACTCAAAATGTCATGATGCAAAGTAAGGAAGACAAAAATAAAGTTTAGGGAAACTGTAGGAAGAGGCAAAAGCAAATGTGTTTATGAATACTAAATGATGTTCTGCCTGCAATAGAAATAATAGCCATTGATGGGAAGGTGTACTACAGTGCTGCTGTGGTTTGGACGAGCTCCTCCCAAGGGTTCACATGTCAGAGATTTGGTACCCAGGAGGGTACAACTAAAGAGTGGAAGGGCATACAGTGGGTGAGACCTTGTGAAAAGTCCTTCAGTCATTCAGAGTAGACCCCCAAAGAGGGTGAGATGATCATGTCTTCTATTCTTTGTTCTGACTTACAAGATGATTAATTTGTATTGTTACATGATCTTGCCATGATTGCTGACCTCACTACCACCCAAAGACGTGGGACTATTTGTTGTTAGATACTTTTACTCTTTTGGGGAGCCCACCACCCAGCTCCCAGATAAATCACACATGGAGACTTATTCTTATTTGTAAATGCCCAGCCTTACCTTGACTTGTTTCTTGCCAGCTTTCCTTAACTTAAATTATCCCATCTACCTTTTGCCTCTGAGTTTTTCCTGTTCTCTTCTGTACATCTTACTCTTACTCCATGGCTTACTGTGTAGCTAGGTGGCTGGCCCCTGGAGTCCTCCTCCATCTCTGGCCACTTCCTCTCTTACTCCTAGATTTCTCCTTCTATTTAATCTCTCTGCCTGCCTGCCCTGCTATCCTTTCTCCTGCCTTGATATTGGCCATTCAGCTCTCTATTAGACCATCAAGTGTTTTAGACAGGCACAGCAACACAGCTTCACAGAGTTAAACAAATGCAACATAAGTCTTGTGCACGGTGACAGATATGGATCTATTTGCAGCCTTCTACACGTTGATATCCAGTTATGCCAGCAACATTTGTTGAAGATGCTTTCTTTTTTCCATTGTACACTTTTGGCTTCTTTGTCAAAAATTATATGTCCATAGGTGTATGGGTTAATGTCAGGGTCTTCAATTCGATTCCATTGGTCTACATGTCGGTTTTTATGCCAATACCAAGCTGTTTTTATTACTGTAGCTCTATAGTAGAGCTTGAAGTCAGGGATTGTGATGCCTCCAGAAGTTGTTTTATTGTACAGGTTTCTTTTAGCTATCCTGGGTTTTTTGTTTTTCCATATGAAGTTGAGTATTATTCTTTCCAGGTCTGTGAAGAATTGTGTTGGTATTTTGATGGGGATTGCATTGAATCTGTAGATTGCTTTTGGTAAGATTGCCATTTTTACTATGTTAACCCTGCCTATCCATGAGCATGGGAGATCTTTCCATTTTCTGACATCTTCTTCAATTTCTTTTTTCAACGACCGCAACATAAATCCAGCTACTCTGAACCTGCTAGAAGAGAAAGTAGGAAGTAGTCTTGAATGCATTGGCATAGGAGATCACTTCCTAAATATAACACCAGTAGTGCAGACACTGAGACAAACAATCAATCAATGGAACCTCTTGAAACTGAGAAGCTTTTGTAGAGCAAAAGATACGGTCAACAAGGCAAAGCGACAGCCTACAGAATGGGAAAAGATCTTCACCAACCCCACAGGTGACAGAGGACTGATATCCAGAATATATAAGGAACTCAAGAAATTAGACATCAAAACGACCAACAGTCCAATTGAGAAATGGGCTTTAGAACTAAACAGAGAATTCTCAACAGAGGAAACCCAAATGGCTGAAAGACATTTAAGGAATTGCTCAACATCCCTAATCATCAGAGAAATGCAAATCAAAACAACTCTGAGATACCACCTTACGCCTGTCAGAGTGGCTAAGACCAAAAACACTGAAGACACTTTATGCTGGAGAGGTTGTGGAACTAGGGGAACTCTCCTCCACTGCTGGTGGGAATGCAAGCTTGTACAACCACTTTGGAAATCAATATGGCGCTTTCTTAAAAAATTGGGAATCAATCTCCCCAAGATCCAGCTATACCACTTTTGGGCATATACCCAAGAAATGCTCAATCATACCACAAGAGCACTTGCTCAGCTATGTTCATATCAGCATTGTTTGTAATAGCCAAAGCCTGGAAACAACCTAGATGCCCTTCAACTGAAGAATGGATAAATAGATTGTGGCACATATACACAATGGAATACTACTCAGCAGAGAAAAACAATGACATCATACGATTTGCAGACAAATGGATTGATCTAGAAAAAAAACATCCTGAGTGAGGTGACCCAGACTCAGAAAGACAAATATGGTATGGACTCACTCATAGGAAGATGCTAGATGTGGAACAAGGATGACTGGACTGCTACTCACATCACCAGTGAGGCTACCTGGAAAACGAGACCCCAAAAAAGACACGGAGAAATGGACGAGATCTACATGAACAGCCTGGTCATGAGTGGGAACAATGAAGGGCAACGGTCGAGGGAAAGAGAGTGGGAGATCCTAGCTGGATCAAGAAAAGAGAGGGAGAACAAGGAATAGGAGACCATGGTAAATGAAGACCACATGAGAAGGGGAGGAAGCAGAGAGCTAGGGAGGCCCACGGAGATCCACAAAGATACCCCCACAAAAGACTGCTGGCAATGGTCAAGAGACGGCAGGATCTGACCTACTCTGGTGATGGGATGGCCAGACACCCTGTTAGTTGTGCCATAAACCCCATCCAAGGAAGGTCTGAAGAATCTGGATGCAGACATCCACGGCTGGGCCCCTGGTGGAGCACTGGGAGTCTAATTAGTGAGAAAGAAGAGGGTTTATATGAGCGAGAATTGTTGAAGCCAGGTTGGATAAAGCACAGGGACAAATAACCAAATGAATGGAAGCACAGGATCTATGAACCAAAGGCTGAGGGGCCCCCAACTGGATCAGGCCCCCTGAACGGGTGAGACAGTCATTTGGCTTGATTTGTTTGGGAGGCAGCTGTGTGTTGGTGCCGGGTCCTGGGCTGTTGCATGAGTTGGCTGTTTGAATCCTGGGACCTATGCAGGGACGCTTGGCTCGGCTGGGGGGACTGGACCTGGCTGGACTGAGTCTACCAGGTCGATCCCGGTCCTCGGGGGAGACCTTGATCTGGAGGAGGTGGGAATGGGGGTGGGGTGGGGGAGGGGGAGGGGGGCGAGAGTGGGAGAACAGGGGAATCTGTGGCTATTATGTTGAACTAAATGATGTTGTAAAATAAATTTACTTAAAAAAAAAAAAAACAAATGCAACATAAACAAAAGTAATATTCCCCAACAACTATTTGATCTTGAGAAGAAAACATGACCAAAATAACCCTTTTCTCATTTTAACTAAGTTGCTTCTGATACTCTGCCATAGTAACAGAAAGCGGGCTAATATAAGCACTAAGACCAAATTGTACCAGTATAAAAGTGAAGTGGAAAATGAGGTACAATATCCTTCATATGGGTAGCATGGCACTTTCCTGAACTCTTGTACCACAACAAAACTAAAAGTATGTAAGTGATAAAACTAAAAATGGGTAACATAAAGAAAACTAAAAAGGAAAATAAAGAGAACATCAATGGCTATAGATTTAAAAAATATGTGACCAGTGTCCAAATGAGAATAACATTGAAAATATGGGCAAGACACATGAAGAAAACCAAAATGAGCCTGTAATTCTGCACTCTCTAAAAGGAGAAACATTATATGTTTATATTTTCTGGAAAATGCCCTCAAGTAGAAACCATAGCTCTCAAATGGCAGATAACTAAATGTAGATGGGTTTCTTTTTGTAGGTGGGTTTTTTTGTTGTTGTTTTGTTGGGGTTTGTTGTTGTTGTTGTTGTTGTTGCTTTGTTTTGTCTTTTTATTGAGTCTCAGATAATATAATGAAAATTTTTGTGTGAATTATTTTTTATGACAAAATATAAACAACCTCTGGGAGTGTGGCTCTTTTTCAGCTACAAATAGACTATGAATCTATCCTAACACTGTGATGAACAAAAGAAAATTGCTAAGACATTTTATGGTCACTGAAAGTCAGTCAGTTCATATTGGCACAGTTCTAGGCATTATTCCTCTTTATTTCTCATATCAAATTTATTGTCTGGTAACTAAAGGCAAATAAGAAGTTCTAGGGAAAATATTAAGATCATGCTGGGAGGTTATAGTTGCTTTTAAAACATAAAGCTCAAAATGTAACATGTGGCATTGTTTTAGAATCAACGTCTTAGCTAGGGGTTTTTAAAACTGATAAAACACTGTGACCAAAAGCAGCCTTGGGAGGAAAGGGTTTATTTGAACTTACAACTCCCACGTCTCACTCCATCACAGAGAAATGGTGGGGCTGGAATTTAAGGAAGGAACTGAAGCAAAAGCCATAGAGAAATGCTGCTTACTAGCTTGCTTATCATGATTTACTCAATGTGCTTTCTTATACAACCCAGGACCACCTGCCCAGGAGTGGCACCACCCCACAGTGAGCTGGACGCTTCCACATCAATCATTAATCAAGCAAATGCCCCCACAGACTTGCCTACAGGCCAGCTAACAGAGACATTTTCTCAGTTGTGGTTCCTCTTCCCAGATAACCCTACCTTGTATCAAATTGACAAAAACCAACCAGGACAACCAGCCTGCTATTTAGCTCTATTCATGAAGGCAACATGAAGATGATAAAGGAAGATGTGTTCCTGTCAATCACACGTTATGTATGTATAAACGCATAGAAAATGGTATCTAAAGCAGATATTTTTTGTATGCACACGTCTCTTCTTTGAAGGTGGAGCCGTTATGAAGACATCTTTTATCCAATTCTTAGTAATTTTACATGGTTTCCTCCAGAGGTAACTTATTTGGTTTCTTCACTATCACTGACAAACAGTGAGGCTTTAAGAAGCTGTCCAGACAGACAGACAGAAGAAGTGATGTACTAGTCTAGCTATTCAGGAAGCTGAGGCAGAAGCGTTATGAGTTGAAGCTAGTGGAGCCACATAACAAGATTCATTCTCTCTGTCTCTCTGTCTCTCTGTCTCTCTGTCTCTCTGTCTCTCTGTCTCTCTCTCTGTCTCTCTCTCTCTGTCTCTCTCTCTCTCTCTCTCTCTCTCTCTCTCTCTCTCTCTCTCTCTCTCTCTCGTGTGTGTGTGTGTGTGTGTGTGTGTGTGTGTGTGTGTGTGTGTGTGTCCAATAATGTATGACCCTAGGAATGTCATACACAGAAACACAATAACAGACAGGAACCAGAAGATACAGATACAATTTGGAAATCACTAAATCTCAGCATCTCAGTAATGAAAAGTCCCTTGGATCAACAGCCAACAGAAATCCGAAAAATCCAAGGCCTATTTCCCCACCCTCACCGTTCCGTAGTTGCCAGTAGTTCTTTCTGTCGGGTTGAGGTCTCACAATCTTTCCCCTGTCCACACTGCCATGTCTATTGGTGTTGTCTTTGTTCAGCTCATGTTTTGGCAATCATGTTGGTGAGACTTTATGGATGTAACTTCTGAGACTCCTAGAAGAAATAATCTCACAGCAAACTCTTGGATCTTTTAAGTACACCAATTGGTTATCCAATACCAAATGGTCAGCCCTGAAAACATACATAGGAGTAACATACAGGCTGAGTAAGTCATATTTATGAATGTGTGTGTGTGTTCATATGCATATGTGTATATGCATGCAATAACAATTAATGAAAATAAGAGGCCATGAATTTGAAATAAAGCATGGAGGGGTGTATGATAGGGTTTGCAGGAAGAAAAGGGAAAAGAAAAATGATACAATATAGTAATAATCTCAAAAATGAAAGAAAAAATGGCCCATGTTCTGGAACAGATTTCATTCAACTCTAGTTGGTCAGCATCTATGAGTCACAGCTCACCATCCCCCAAGTAGGTACAATTCTTTTGTTTCTACTTTAGCTTCTACCCATATTCACATTCTGTTTCCTAGATGTCAGTTCCATATCCAACCAATTTCCCACATTAATTCTTAAATATTAGACATCATCTATCACATCACCCTGCTGGATAATATCTTTCTTTACAAAACTAAGAAGGATATATAAGAGTGTGTATGCTTGTTTTTTATCTTGAACCCTACTACATATGTTGATTATTATCTATTTTCTTATCAAATATATGTTGAGTGTCCCATGCATTCAGGCAAACAGAAGAGGAACTCTGTCATCAGGAAGCCTAAATTCTAGTGAGACAGAAGACAAAATGGTAAACAGTCAATAAGACTAAAAATTCTGAAAAGTAAATGCAAATTTGGGTGATTATTTTTATGATTTTTTAATATAGTATCTATAAAACACAAAGTTATATATAGCAAGAGCTGGAAGAGTGATTCAAAAAAGTAAGAGAAAAGCTCCACAGGTGGGAAAAAAATATGACCTCTCCAAACCCCACAAGTCAATACCATGAAGTATTAATGAGAGAGAAGGTAAGTGGCCAAAATGGCACTGGAGAAACAGACAGGTCCAAGAGAATGACATGGGATTTGTGTTCTAAACTCAATAGTATTCCATGTGAGAATTGGCAAGACATACAATCAGTTTGATATCATTTAACATTGAATACTCATCCACTATGTTCTGCTGCAATGGGATTGCTCACTTTCAAGATCTTTCTTAACATTTTGACTGGACACATCATTGTTATAGAGATATGGGTGGAGGCAAGACAAGAATAGAAACAGATAACCGAGGAGGTTCTTTAAAGGAAGTGATGGAAACCTGCCTCCTTGGAGAGGATCTATCACTTTTGTAGCCTCCATGGGCACCAGGTACGTACATGGTGCACAGACATGTGCAAGCAAGTACATATACACAAAATAATTTAAAAAAAAAATTTGCTAGGGAAAGAAGCAAAGAAGGCAGAGTCTAATTAGGAAGGATTTGAGGTCAAAGGAGACTCAGTCCCCTGCACTGCATGATGAACATGTAGACACCTAAGAATTAAAATGCAGTGGCTGCGGCAAGCCTGTCAAACCTACTCCAGAGGTTTTACACTCTCGTCAGTAGACAGCTGAGCTCCTGCAATGGCGCCTTGGGGCTGCTGCAGGTTCCTTCCTTAGAACAAAAGTTACTGAAATTTAATCCATCTTATGAACAAGGGCTTAAAATAAGATGTCATTTGAAAGATAATTGATCAAAGGAGAACAAAAGGTAACGGAGAAATCTTACCATATCAGCTTATTAAATGTCAGAGTACCTGACGAATCCATATATAGTGAGTACTCTTAATTATGTCCCACAATGGATCCTCGGGCAGAACACGATGATGAATTATGCCTGCAGCACAGTCTCAGGATACTAAACAAGTTTGTCATTGTTTCGCAGCCTCCCGGCAATGATAAATTAAGTAACTTCTTTTACTAAATCCTTCAGGAATTTCAATACCATCAAATCTTGATTTTTCAATAATTTTAATGAATATAGTCCATAGTCAATAGGACTGATAAACTTGAGACACCTCAAACCTGTTTTAATAAAACTGACTCACAAAATAGAAAGGCAAGAAACCAGCAGATAGCCCTTGACAGCTGTGCAGACCAGCTCTGTGTAGTCGGTAAACAGTGGTTTTCATAAAGAGCTTTCCTGAGCTTGTAGATATGCAAAATAAGACATGAGCAATGTTTTTAATTAAGAAAATAAAATTCAAGGACGCAGCCTATTTTTTATGAGAGCAAAAACAGGTGGAGCAACATGAAAGAGTAATCATTCCATGAGAAATCTGTTACTGAATTAATCAAAAGCAAATTTTTTTCTCTGAAGGTTTTTTTTTTGGGGGGGGGAAAGGGCATAATGATATTTATAACCTCCAGTAACCTACATAAATATGAATTTTTGTGTTGTTACATTGTGGAAAACTGTCCTCTGTACAGGTGGGTTGTTGACAATGTTCTTGGGCTCTATTGGCATGGTTGATGCTGATAGCAACACTTCTCTGTCACCAGTTCCAATAAACAAAATTATCAGGGCCAGTGAAATGATTCCATGGATAAAGGAGCCGTACCAAACAACCTGAGTTCGATCCTTGGGACCCCATGGTGGAAGAAGAGCGGTGATTCCTGCAAGTTGTCCTCTGATCTCCAGTCCTGCACTGTGGCACACACTCACTGACAGAGAGAGAGACAGAGAGAGAAAGAGGGAGGAAGGGAGAGAGAGAGAGAGAGAGAGAGAGAGAGAGAGAGATTCCAATAAAAAAGTAATGATAAAGTTTTTACCCGATGGGTGCAATCTCTCCGCTTCAACTAATGCTGTAAAACACTGAGCAGCTTTCTTCCTCTTGTTCTCAGCTGCTATTTTCATAGTTCTCAAGAAGGCACTTGGGCTCTCCTGGAACAGATGAGGGTGCTATGACATTCAGACCAGCTGCTCAGGGAACTAGAATAGAGAGAAGGAAGTAAACACATCTCAGATGCAACTAAATAGCATGACAATTGGCTCCATACATACAAATAATGTTCAAAACCCAGAACAATTCTGCTGCTCTGTAACTGAAGCCCAGTCATAAAAAAGAGCCATTGACCTTCATGTGAGGAAATGGCAAATAAGAGCACTTCTTACAATGCTGTTATATCTGAGTCCTTCTATTAAAATCAGCAGCCTGGCAAAGCTACATGAAAAGCCTTGTCAAGACATTAAAGGCGGGCAGCTCATGTTTGGCTGTGTTCATTTTGCATGTTGTTGTGCATTACGGTACCAGCTTTAAAATGAAATGTCAGTGAGAAAAATACCAAAAGGGCAGTGTTTTAAGGTAGAGCTAAACTGCCACCTAGAGAATATAGAAATGACAGCACCCTGGCCCTCTGCAGGTACTGCAAGGAAAACACTGGTTTAATTCAAAAGCTCAGAAGCCATGTGAAATATCTTAACATATCCTTAAGCTAATTTCACTAATTTTTTTTAAAGTTTTAACTATGCTTTTAAACTTTTTGGATACAATGAGCCGGCACACAGTCTTTTAGAAGTTAAAAATGATAGCTGTCCCAGCTGAACAAAAGCAGAGCGTCTATATGGAGGACACTGTACTATGGACCTTGCAAAACAGCCATGCTCGGGTGTTAAGACTTTAATTTCCAGGTAGAAAAGTCATTCCTGAGAATGAATTTGAAAAATAACGAGTCAGATCAAGTGGCAGATGTTTTTAAGTGTTTATCGCCTTTCCTAACAATCATTCCTCCAAATGAAGTCAAATTTACAACACTATGGCAGCTAAAACCCAGTAGATCCTTAACTTGGAGGAGGAAGGGTTGTTTAGACTGCCCAGTGGAAGCCAACGGTGGGAGTCAAAAGTCTAAAAAAAAAACTTAAGTTTGAACTAAATCAGAGAGCACATCCAAAATTTCCAGGGATGTATGAGTCTCCTTTTCTAAATGTAATAGTATAATTGAACACGCATTAGGTTCTCCAGACCATAAACCATTGCCTAGTTAAGGTAGGCATTTGGGAAGCTAAATGAACTCTCTTAGGCCATGAGGGTCCCATTTAGTAAATTACTACTTCAGTGCACTGCACGACACCCTTGTGGCCTAGTAGTGGATTCCAAAAGAGCTTAATTTACACACTGGGAGAATCTAGTGCTCATTAGAAGAGAAGGATGCCTGCTCACATATCTACATTGAACAGAAAGTACCATGTCCACCAAAAAGTAAAGTGGCTTAGAGAGTCAAATGTCACTGTCACAAAACAGGAGACCCACACGATCGGGCCTGCAGCTGCCAGACCACATAACATGAGATTTCTCCACCTTAAACTTTGAGCTGCTTACTTACCTTCTCTATTTCCTGATAGTGTTTTCTGTAGTTTTGCAGAGTCGGAGGTTCACCGGTTCCAAGGGGTTTTAAAGTGGGGAGGGTACACATCAGAGGTGTTTATATGCCCCTCCCACATGTGCACATCAAATCAAATTATTTAGGACTGAAATTTCCCTTTTCTTCCAGACATTTTTTTCTTACTTATATTATATGTTTCAACAATTTGCAATGTTTTGCCAGGAATTTGCCTTCCAGAATTCACCAGAAAGCATCAACCCTTACACCCAAATTTATCTAAGAATAACACTTCTCTTTCCAACAAAACAGAAACATATGTGATTTTTTCAAAGCCTTGTTTGTGAAACACATTCTTTCATTCAGTGCCTTTCTTAGAAAAAAACACTGTTTGAAGATAAAACAACATCATGATGAGGGGCTTCTAGAATGAAAATCCTGTGGTAACTGGGCCATGTATATCTTTTTTTCCTTTTATGGAAAATAGATTTTTTTTCTCACATAATATATCCTGATTAGATTTTTCTCTCCATCTACTCCTCCCAATTCCTCCCCACATCCTCTCTGATCCAAATCCCTTTCTGTCTCTAATTAGAAAACAAGCAGGCTTCTAAGGATAACAATAAAATAAGATTAAAGGATAAAACAAAAACTAACAGATCAGAATAGAACAAAACAGTCAGAAGGAAAAGAGCCCAAGAAAAGGCACAAGAGACATAGATTCACTCATCCACACACTCAGGAATCCCATAAAACAGTAAACTGGGAGCCATAAATATGCAAAGGATCTGTAGGGTAAAAATAGGGTAAAAAGAGAGAAGATATATATATATATATATATATATATATATATATATATAGAGAGAGAGAGAGAGAGAGAGAGAGAGAGAGAGAAAGAGAGAGAATTTTTCAAAAGTAAAAGCAAAGCCCTGACATGTCATTATGAGAAAAGGACATCCAATGATGCCCTCGAGTTAGTTTTTGTTGGCCATCTACTGCTTGATAGGCAGCCTACATATAAGAGAAGTTTGTTTCCCCAGTGAGACTCCCTTGTAGCAAACTAAATTTTCCTTTGCAAGTGGTTATTAATTGGAGATTATTTTGGGTCTAGGGGTGGGTGCATGTTCCATTTCTTTCAGGTCTAGGATCCTACCTGGTGCAGACCCCTGTTCATCCAGTGCATGCTGCCTCGGTCTCTGTGAGTTCATATAAGCTTTGATCATGTTGATTCAGAGGGCCTTGTTTTCTTTGGTGTCCTCCATCCCCTTCGGATCTTATATTCTTTCTGCCTCCTCTTCCACAGGGTTCCCTGAGCCCTGAGAGGAGGGATTTAATAGAAACACCCCAGTTAGAGTTCCATGTTCTAGGATCTCTTATTCTCTGCATGTCTGGCTGTGGGTCTCTGTATTTGTTCCCATCCGCTGCAGGAGGAAGCTTCTTTCATGATGGCTGAGCAAGTCACTGACATATGACAATAGCAGAACAGCATTAGGAGTCATTTTATTGTTAATAGTGTGTTTGATTGTTTGATTATTATTTTATTTTGTCTAGAATCGTATTATTCGTTTTACCTTAGGTCCCTGGGCTATCTAGTCTCAGGTTCTTGGTCACCCAAACAGTGTCAGGTATGGGTTCCACCTCATGGAGTGGGCCTTAAGTCAAATCAGATATTAATTGATTATTTCCACAAGCTTTATGCCACCATTGCCCTAGCATACCTTGTAGGCAGGACACCATTGGAGATCAAAGGTTGTGTGGCTGGGTTGGTATTTACATTTCTCATTTAATAGCATAGGGAGTACTTTCATGTACCAAAGACTAGAACATAGGGGTGAAAAGTCACTGATATAGGCACCAGCTCAAGGAATTCTATAGGTGTTGTCTTCAGCAATGGAGCCTTACCGTCAGCTTGTGGAGAGCAAATTATAGTCTTGGCAACAGCCTGGGTTGTTGGGAGATTACCATATAATCCCTTTGGCCAACAACTCAATTGGGTGTAACCCAATCCCAGTACTGGAAGCTTCATTTGGTGACAAGAGATGGCCAGTTGGAACTCTGTCTCCCCCATAATTTGGAGGTTTCAGTTAGATCACCTTCATGTATGTATATATTTTAGGAAGCTTCTGCTGTATTAGGTTTCCATGTGGCTCCTCAAATGCACCTTAATTTTAGCTGTCCTACTATGTATTCCTTCCCTCCTAACCTTCTTCCCTCATCCTCCCCATATTACCTCCCATTCAAGTCCCCTATCCACCCATAACTATCTACTCCATTTCCCTTTTCTCACAAAATCTATCTGCTCCCCCTAGTCTCTTACTCTATTCCTAACCTCTGTAGTTCTACTGGTTGTAGCTTGGTTACCATTGACTTAACAGCTAAATGAATACATAGCATATTTCTTTCTGGGTCTGGTCTGGGATACCTCATTTAGGGTGACTTTTTTCTAGTTCCATTCATTTACTTGTGAATTTCTTTTTTTCTTTTTCTTTTTTTTTTTGTTTGTTTGTTTGTTTGTTTGCTTTTTTGAGTTTTGTGAGACAGGGTTTCTCTGTGTAACAGCCCTGACTGTCCTGGAGCTCACTCTGTAGCCCACGCTGGCCCCAAACTCACAGAGATCCTCCTGCCTCTGCCTCCCGAGTGCTGGGGTTGAAGTTAGGCAGCACCACTGCCCAGCTGCCTGTGAATTTCATGGCGACATTTTTGAGTGGCTGAGTAATTCTCCACTGTGTAAATGTACCACCCTTTCCTTATCCATTCCTCTGTTGATGGACATGTGGGTTGTTTCCAATTTGGGGTTATTATGAGTAGAGAAGTAATGCACACAGTTTAAGCATCCTTTGGATATATGCCCAAGAATGGAGGAGCTGGGTCTTGAGGTAGATCAATTCCCAGTTTTCTGAGAAACTGCCATATTGATTTCTGTCGTGGTTATATAATGGATGAGTATTCCTCTTACTCCACACCCTTTCCAGCATGAGCTATCACTTGTGTTATTGATCTTATCCATTCTGATGGGTGTAAAATAAAATCTCAAAGTAATTTTAATTTGCATTTTCCTGATAGCTAAGGATATTGAACATTTCTTTGTACTTCTCAGACATTTGTTTCTTCTTTTGAGAATTCTCTTTTTACATCTGTATTGGGGTTTTTTTAATATTTAACTTCTTTAGTTCTTTTTATATTTTGGCTATTAGCCCTCTATCAGATGTGTAGCTGAGAAAAAAATCTTTTCCATTCTGTATGCTGATTGATGGTGTCCTTAGCCATGAAGAAGATGTTTAGGTTCATGAGGTCCTATTTATTAACTGTGGCTCTGAGAGCATGGGTTACTGATGTTCTGTTCAGAAAGTGTTTTCCTATGCCAATGTGCTCAAGGCTATTTCCCACTTCTCTCATATGAGGTTCATTGTGTCTGGTTTTTTGTTGGAGTCTTTGATTCACCTCAACTTGAGTTTTGCACAGGTTGATATGCATAGATCTATTTGGATTCTTCTACATGCAGCTCTCCAGTTTGACCATCACCAAATGTTGAAGACACTATCCTTTTTCCAGGGTGTATTTCTGGCTTCTTTATCAAAAAGCAGGTGTCTCTAACTGTGTGGATGTGGATTCCCTGGAAGTGCCTGTCTGCCGGGGCTGGGGCTGGAATAAATTAAGGAGTTGGGGAAAGGAAGTTTGGAAGGGAAGGTCTGTGTGATGCACTGGGGAAGAGGGGAGCAGGAAGAGAGTTGAGACCATAGCAGGTGGTCTGCTACAGACCTGGGGATTGGATTTGGAGGAGAAGAGGGAGGGGTGAAGATCTACTTCCCTGGCCACTCTTTATTCTACAACAAAATCTAACATTGGATTTCACTAAGGATTTTCCTTGTCAGCTGTTGCCTTACTGAAACCTAGAGAAAAACTCAAGGTTTACTTTGTTCTGAGAATTCTGTGTCAGCACCTATGGAATATGAGTCAGAAACATACATGGTATTTCTGGACCTTTTTTACACAAACCTGAAGATGTACACAAGCAGTAATTTTATGACTAAAGTCTACCCCCATATCCCTGTGAGATTAATATCGTTTTACATGTCTCTCTTTAAACACTGCCTCCTAATGATAACTTATACGTTCATATAAATCACAAATGATAGCTATTTATATCAGGAAATTTTATCTTCTGCCTTGGAGCTATGCATTTGCCTAATTCCAGATGATGTGAAACAGAACCACTCTTTATACAGTAAATATGTTGAACTTCTCTAATGCATATTTTGACTGAAAAAAAATATGACAATTTAAAACCCAAGAAAAGACCTTAGTTGAGAAGAATAAATTTCCTATGCATTTCAGAAGTCTTAGCCTAAAATATTCTGAGGGTCATTTCAGTAATGGCAACATGTTACTGAAAATCAAATAAGCATGCCTCCAGTTTGCCAGATGAAGCTTAGAAATGGGGAGGTGGGAGGGAACTCTCGCCTCTGCCCTTGGTGTTTATCTTTAGGAACTGATTGGTAAGATTTTGTTTTGTGGGATTTTGTTTGTTTGCTTATTGTGTTAAGTGTAAACTGATCATCTTTTATAAGAAGTAAGTAGAAGCATTGGGTGCCTTTGTCTGTAAAAAAAAAAAAAGTAATAAATGAACCCCTATCTTTCTATTTTAAAAAATCAGCATTGTAACAATCATGTTTAAAAGCATAGTGAACAGACTTATGGAAGAATAAGTTCAATCAAAGGACTCCCAAATAGTAGGATAAACGGTCATCAAAAGAAGTGATGTAGGACCAGTGGAGTGGTTATGCCTATGATCCCAGCACTCAGGAAGCTAAGGCAGGAGGATCACAAGTTTGAAGCCATCCTGGATTACAGAGATACCTTTGTAACATGAATCTTAAAAGGTCTTATTAATACTAACAAACCCGGAGTCAGGCATTGGGGTGAACACTGAAAGATCAGAGAAACAAAACAAACCATATCCAACCATATCAACCTCTAGCTGATCTTGTTTCCTCAGACTGAAAGCCTCTGAGTCCTCATCTGAATGGACTAAAAAGTCTAAAAGCCTAAAAGCTTAAAAGGCCTCTAGTTCCTGGTCCTCACACCTTATATACCTTTCTGCTTCCTGCCATCACTTCCTGGGATTAAAGGCACGTGTCTTTCCCAAGCAAGGCATGAGATCCCAAGTGCTGGGATTAAAGGTGTGTGCCACCATGCCTGGTTCTGTTTCCAGTATGGCCTTGAACTCACAGAGATCCACAGATGGATCTCTGCCTCCAGAATGCTAGGATTAAAGGTGTGTGCTACCACTGCCTAACCTCTATGTTTAATATAGTGGCTGTTCTGTTCTCTGACCCCCAGATAAGTTTATTGGGGTGCACAATATATCAACCACACACTGTTTGTGATATAGATAAGCAAGGGAAAATCATATCTACCTAGTGATCAATCTATATACCAGGAACTACACAAGCTATTTTGCATGTATTTTTATTCATGTAGATTCATGCAACCCCTTATCGGAACTAAATCATATACCTCTGTTTGGTAAGTCAGTTTCATAAACAGTAGCTACCCCAAATTCTAATGTTAGTTCTAAAAGGGCTAAAGCAGGGAAAGTTAGAGAAGTAGCAGAATTTTAAACATAAGATTGGGAGGGGGTTATGAACAGGACGTGACTAAAGCCTAATGTTTATAAAACAGAAAGGAAAGAGCTACAAAAGCATCTTTGTTTGTCACAGAGCTAAGCAGATCTTTAGAAGCTTTGAGGTTACCTTAAGATCTTAAGTTTAGAATCACTGTAAAGACAAATGGAAGTCACTAGGGAGTTTTAATCATGAGAGAAAGATGATTAAATGTGATGTCTACAGGGTGGTTCTGACTCTAGAGACAGAATGAACTGGATAGCAGTAAGAAATAATGACAGTGAGGTAATTTTTTTTAAGAGCTTTAAGCCAGTGAAAAGCTAAAATGGCCTAAATCAGGATAAAAGCAGTGGTAATGAAGGGAAGTCAAGGGGTTCAAGAGGTATTTAAAAGTTATCATGCATGAAATTTTTGTTTAGGATTGGATATAGAAAACCAGGAGGAAAGAGATATGGTGAATAACTCCTACTACCTTGCTCATGAAGCTTGACATTCTTAATGGTTCAGAAGAGTGCAATGGGGGAACATCCACAGAATGAGGAGGACAATGGGGGAAAATGATGAGTTCAGTTACAGGGATGCTGATTTTGAGGCTCCTAACAAAATGCATCCAACAGGAGATATCAAGAGATTTGAATATACTGGTATGAAGATCAGACGAGATGCACACTTGAGGGTAAATCAGCATATAAATGGTTATTGAGGCAGTGAAAATAAATGAGAATGCCTGACATCCTGTGTAGTGTAAGAACATCTGAGCGCCTAGGAGACAGCCCAAAAGAGCACTGAAACTTAAGTGCCACAAACTGGAGAACAAGAAAGATCAAAAAAAATTGTAAGGGAAAAGGAAAATCAGTAATTATTGTACCAGAAGCCAAAGGAACATAATGTTTCAGGAAGAAAGATTTGATTAAAAAAGCAAAATGTCCTCTAAATTTAACAACCTTTTGACTGATATTTTTTCCACTGCATTTAATAAAACAAATGCTTGTTTAATCTGACCTAGGTGTAATGAGAGACCCAAGGACTAGAGTTTTATTGTGGATTCAGCAATGATGAATAGGGGAAAAAATTAGAATCTACATTCATAACTAACCTTTCAAGAATTTTGGGAAGAATTGGTGTATGATGACAGCTGAACTATGACACAGGTTTGAAACACAGAGTTTGGGGGGGAGCGTTATTTGTAGTATGTTATATAGGTAGAAAAGCTTGGGACACTTTAATTAATGGGGAAAATCTGAGACAGTCAAGGACAAAGAATATTATAGAAAAAGGGAATAAAACATCGTGCAATATTGCAGTGTCCTATGTGAACCTAACTGGGCCACAGAAGCCCAGGTACTTATTCAAACACTTTGTGCATTTCCATGAGTGTCTTTGAATAAATTTAGCATTTGCTCTGAATAAAGCAGGTTGCCCACCCTGATGTGAGAACCCTCATCCCATCAGCTGAAGGCCTTAATAGAATAAGGCTGACCCTCTCTTCAGTAAGAGAGAATTCTTCCTGCCTGACTGCTTTTAAACTGGGCATCAGGTTTCCAGAGTTGTTGTTACTGGGACTCATTCTGAAACAGGGGAAGGAAGCAGGAAAACATGAAGGTTTGCTGAAGTCAGGAGCAGCTGGGACCACACAAGCTTGCTTTAAGATTTACCAGGTGTTGTCAGCTGACTTTGTATGCAGGCAAGTATGATAATGAATTACTCCAAGACTAATATTTTATAATGAATAAGCACTGGTATAGTCCATAGTAATAAACTTAAAGACAATCACTTCCGTGAGTATCTCAATAGATACAGGAAAAGCATTTGACAAAGTTCAACTTGACTTCATGCTAAAAGGCCTAAAGAAACTAGGAAAAGATAGGGTATACCTCTATATAATAAAGGCAACATGACAAACATAGCCAATATTATACTAAATGGGGAAAAAACTAAGATAATTTCTCCTAAAATCTGGCATGAGGTAAGGTTTCTTGCTTCTCCAATTTTATTCAATATAGTGTGCTAAGTCTGAGCTAGAGCAGGAAGTGAGAAGAACAATAATTAAAAGGATAAATTGAAAGGAAGAAGTTAAACTATCCTATTTGCTAGTGACATGAGCTTCTGCGTCTAATAAACACTTTCAATAAGGTAGCAGAATATAAAATCAACATATAAAACTCAGGAACTTTTATAAATGCCAATGGTTAACTTGCTAAGAAAGGGATCAGAAAATGTATCTCATTCACAAATAGCCTCAAAAAGAATAAAACATCTAGGAATAAAGCTAGGCAATGAAACCTTCAAGACATCAAATGATTGAAGGAGCTTCCTTGCTCCTGCACTGACGGAATGCATATTGTAAAAGTGGCTGAACTACCAAAAGCAATCTACAGATTCAACGCAGCCGCCATCAAGATCCACTAAGAAGAAGGAACATATATGGTGTTCGTCTTTCAGAGAGCCTGGGTTACCCCCCTCAATATAATGTTTTTCTGTTCCAACATTCTACCAGCAAATTCACTGATTTTACTTTTCTTTATGGTTGGATAAAATTCAGTTGTATATGTGACACATTTATTATTATCCATTCATCAATTGACAGACATCTAGGTGGATTGCATTTCCTTGTCTTTGTGAAAAGTGCATCAGTGACCATGTATGTACAGGTATCTCTGGTAGGGGCTATGGTCCTTTAAGTGTAAGATGGAATCTCAAAGTCATTTTCATATATTTATGTATATCTAAAAGTAATGAGAATGTGTCCATCACTTACTAATCTAAATGGGATAGGGAGAAGAGCTGGGAAAACAAAGCCAGGGTTTCAGGGAAACTTTTCCTCAGTCCTCATTTCCTCTATTCAGTGACATGACTACTGTCCCCGGTGAAAAACATTATAATAGATTCACAAGTACAGTGAAAAATTAGAGAATGTCATTACCTCTGACTGCAGAGAATCTAGGAGGGCCTAGATGCCAGGGCATCGTAAGTAAATTTAAAGAATGTCACAGTGTAAGCTTGGAATAGATGTTCTGGCACTGGGTCTGTATGGAAAAAAGTAGAAGAACAGAAAATATTTTTTTTCCAGCACAGCAAAGGTTTTACCTTATTGAGAGTAGAAGAATCCCAGGAAGGAGTGAAGGACAGTAGCAGAAGAAAACTCTGAATGTAGAGAAAAGATGAAAATACAGAGAGTATTTTTGTTGAGGAGAGCTCTGGCTTTTACCACTTGCCAATGGGCTACAGAAAATACAACAGGCAACTAAGGGATGATGAGAGTAAGAGAAATATGTGCCTATGCATGCAATAACAGTTAGTGGGGGAAAAAAAGAGGCCATGAATCTAAAGGAGAGCAGGGAGGGGTATGTGGGAGGGTTCGGAGGGAGGAAAGAGAAGGGGGAGGTGTTATCAAATTATAAGCCCGGAAAGGAAAAAAAAAGCTTCAAAGGAATAAAGAAGAATGGAGTTCCAGCCCTGTTTTTATTCTCAAAGATTGTTTAGATTGTCAAGGATGTTTTGTGCTTCCAGAGTGAATTTTAAGGTTTTCTTTTTCAATTTCTTTGTAGATAACAAATGGTTGATGAGTATATATTAACAAATCTTTTTTCTGAATTCCCATGCCTAGAAAGACCATTTATATTCAGCATACACTCCTAGAATAATATTTTCTTTTTCCTTCATTTTCTGAAAATTCTGATCATTCTTTTTCACAACAACAACAAAAAATAATAATCCAAATTTCAGCTGTGCCCAGAGGGGACACATATCTGACTCTCAATGATTAGCAAACTTGTGTCACTAACCACAAGGCCCATCTAGGAAGGAGGATGAGGAACCAGCATAGCAAGACCATTTTCAGTGAAAAATGAGATAGGAGCAAGCATTCCACTGAGCAGAAGAGTCTTAAAGAACTCTTAAGCTTGCACTTTTAGATAAGCTGAATTAAATGTCTTCATTTTTATAATTCCCATTTTGACCAATGTCTTCATTGGGTCATTGGAATGTTACTTTTCAACAACAGCAACAAAAATAAAAACTTTGAGAGTAAAATTCAAAATAAACAAGCAAAAAAAACCCCTCTAGTTATGGCTGCTTTAGATAAGACAATGATGAAGTAAATGAGACTATATGTGTATATATGTATATATAATATATATATATATTGAATAAGGTTTCAATTCTTTTTTAAGAAAAAATGTTAGTAATATTAATTTATTTATCAAAAAGTGTGATTAAGTGTTACCATTTAATATCTATTCTATTGCCTGTATTCACCAATTTTATTTTAGGAAAGCAATCAACTTCATGATCATATTCTCTCCCCAGCATCCAACAGAACTTTCTAGATGCTCTCAATTTACATCATTGTTACACTTAACAAAAAGGAATAATATTGTCGTCTGGTTTTTAATAATTCATAAAGGTCTCATGATGTGTTTCAGGACACTTCTCAGCATGTCCTTTGAATGCACTATTTAAATTTCTCTCTTTAAACATTTTACCTTCCTCCTTCTCTCTATTTATTTAAAGTTCATCCACAGAATTTTGCCACCAATTATCCCATGGCTGTGGTATTTTGTTACTTAAACAGAAGCCATAAAAGCAAAGAATGGCTATTTTAATCCCACACAACTAATCATGCAGCATTCACTAGCTTCATTTGCAGCTTTAGCTACAGATATTAGATGAAACCATCTACAGATATGACTTTCACACCTTGCTCTAATGCCTTTCATCTACACCAGGTGGTGTGAATGTTGAAAATTTTAGTTTAATTGTATGTGTGACTTCTGGAATCATGACTTTATGATATTAAGTGTGTCAGGTGGCTAATTCTCCCTCTAACAATATTGTATAACAGCAACAAGCAATTCCCTCCTGTAAAGATTTTTATTGAGAAGCTTTAGGCCAAATAAAATCAGGATAAATAATAATCGTATACCCTCAAAATCACATGTCACCGGAGAGCTGAGTCTTAGAGGTTTTAAAAAAAAAATATGGCATGCGTTTCCACTAAGAAGTTTGTGTAATTTAGAGGAAAGAGTTGGGAAAATAAAAAGAGATTATATTGGAACAAATTGAAAAAAAGGAAAACATAGACTGATAAAATGGTTTTAAGTGAACATCAGCCATTAGTTTTTAATAGCCTAGAATTTAATATTTTTTTCATTGATAAACTTTACCAGAGATCTTCAGAACCCAAGTGTAGGGTATATTTGTACTTCATTAGGGGGTGGATTCTAATATGTTCCTGCTTTCACTCCTGCTCTTCTCTCCATGTCTTATATATAAATATATGTATATATTTCTATTTCACATAGGAAGGGCTGACTCTAAAGAAATGCATGCCTTGGTAGTGGTATCCAGGAGTATGTACGGATAGGAAAATGAGCAGTGTAGCATGGACAAAGGACTGACCAACCAAGTTGATACAAATTCTCCATTCTCCTCCTATGTGAGAGACTCAGACTAGGTGAGAAATCCATCCATGCCAGAGTCAGCTTCCGAAGATATAAACAGAACAAGGGTGCTCACACATAGAAAAACAAAACCCACAAACATGCTTTATCACTATGTGTTCAGGTCAGCTGTAAGGAGCCATTTACATGATAAATCCCTAGGCTGAGTAGCCAAGAGAACTGTACCATAAGTCAGTGTTAACCATCCATTCAGCATATATATACCCATTCTGTGGTTAGCAGCACATCCTATGGAATATGCAATATTGAGTAAAATGAGCAAAGCCTCTGGGTTTACAGAATGTACTTTCAGTGTTAGAGCCATATAACAAACATTGAGTAGTTATAGCTTATAGGAATAGATAAAGAGGGATGGGATGTCACACTTAGTCCCTGAAAATAGCCACTTGTATTCCATTTCTCCCTTTAAGAAATATGCTCTATTTTTTTCTCCTTGAATACAGGTTAGCCTTCTGACTTGCTAGACTAACAGAATAGGTGAACTCCAGGCCTTACAGAAGGAAGAAGGAGAAGAGGAAAAGGAGGAGGAGGAGGAGGGAGGAAGGTGTGTATGTGATAAAAAGAAGAAGAAGAAGAAGAAGAAGAAGAAGAAGAAGAAGAAGAAGAAGAAGAAGAAGAAGAAGAAGAAGAAGAAGAAGAAGCTGCAGCAGCTGTGTTGAGCCTCTGGGAACCCAGATACCCAACTAGAAGGGTTTCCAGGCTATTCTTCTCCAGTGGGTGCCCACTTTGAAATGTGATAGAGAGGATGATATAGGAGTTAAAAGCAAGGGTCACTCTCCTGGGTTCCCACCTGCATTCAGACATGTGAGAGACCTCAGCTGAAGCTTTCCACAGAACAAGAAACCCCAAACCTAGAAATACCATGCAGAATATAAATTGCTGCTATTTTAAACCATTAAATGTATGGGATATTTAGGTAATGCTACAAATTACTAAAACCTCAGGGAGGAAGGGAGGGAGGAGTATATTAGAAATTATATAAGTGGAGAACCTGTTGTTCTCCATATCTTTTCTGAGGATAGAACAAGAAGGAAACATTTAGATAGCATAAGGAGAAAAGCAGTTGCATTGGGTAAGAAATAGCTAAGGTAAGCAGAACTAATCCTACAGGCTGCTGAAAAGGAATGTTTCTAAACTAGAAGTCAAGAGATAGGGAATGCTCTTGCTGACCCAGTTACCAGTCCCTAACCCTGGAGCAGCACATGAGAAAATTCACATGCTTGCCTCAACCACATCTGGGTCTGACACAGATGATGAAAGCCTAACTCTCAGGCTTAACCAACAAGAATCAAATGGATAAGGCCAAGTGGGTCATTGTAAGGGGTACTGGTGTATTTTGCCAGTGTTGTGTAGCTATTTTCTCTAAAATGAAACAGTCCTTTCTGAAGGGAGAAAGAAGGCTCCTAAGACCCCGGAAGCTGACAAAACTTCCATGTAGTTACAAAAAGATTCCTGCTGGGTGGTGGTGGCACACACCTTTAATTCCAGTACTCGGGAGGCAGAGCCAGGTGGATCTCTGTGAATTTGAGGCTAGCGTGGTCTACAGAGCAAGATCTAGGACAGGCACCAAAACTGCACTGTCCTGAAAGCCTGTCTCGGAAAAAAGAAAAAAAAAAAAAAGATTCCTCGAAACTTAACAGAGAAGACTTAACTGATGTCATGACTCAAATGGACTTAATCAATATCTACAGCACATTCCATCCTAACAAAAAAGAATATACCTTCTTCTCAGCACCCCATGGAACCTTCTCTAAAATCGACCACATACTTGGCCACAAAGCAAATCTCAACAGATACAAAACAATTGGAATAACCTCCTGTGTTCTATCAGACCACCATGGTTTAAAGTTAGATTTCAACAACAACAAAAACTACAGAAAACCTACAATCTCATGGAAACTGAATAATGCTCAACTGAATCACCAGTGGGTTAAGGAAGAAATTAAAGACTTCCTAGAGATCAACGAAAATGAAGACACTACATACCCAAACTTATGGGACACTATGAAAGCAGTGCTAAGAGGGAAATTCATAGCACTAAATGCCCACATAAAGAAGTTGGAGAAATCTCACACTAGTGACTGAACAGCATACCTGAAAGCTCTAGAACAAGAAGAAGCAAAGTCTCCCAGGAAGAATAGACGCCAGGAAATTATCAAAGTGAGAGGTGAAATCAATAAAATAGAAACTAAGAGAACAATACAAAAAATTAATGAAACAAACAGTTGGTTCTTTGAGAAAATCAACAAGATAGACAAGCCCTTATCCAAACTAATCAAAAGACAGAGAGAATCCAAATCAACAAAATCAGAAATGAAAAGGGGGACATAACAACAGACATTGAGGAAATCCAGAGAATTATCAGGTCATATTTCAAAAACCTCTACTCCACAAAACTGGAAAACCTAAAAGAAATGGACATTTTTCTGGATAGGTACCACATACCTAAGTTAAATCAAGACCAGATAAACTATTTAAATAGTCCAATAACCCCTAAGGAAATAGAAAGAGTCATTAAAAGTCTCCCAACCAAAAAAAGCCCAGGACCAGATGATTTCAGCACAGAATTCTACCAGATCTTTAAAGAAGAGTTAACACCAAAATCTCTAAATTGTTCCACACAATAGAAACAAAAGGAACATTACCAAACTCCTTCTATGAGGCTACAATTACCCTGATTCCTAAACCAAACAAGGATGCAACAAAGAAAGAGAACTACAGACCAATCTCCCTCATGAACATTGATGCTAAAATACTGGCAAACAGACTCCAAGAACACATCAAAACAATTATCCTTCATGATCAAGCAGGCTTCATCCCAGGGATGCAAGGGTGGTTCAACATACAAAAGTGTGTCAATGTAATACACCATATAAACAAACTGAAAGAAAAAAACCACATGATCATCTCACTAGATGCAGAAAAGGCATTTGACAAAATCCAACACCCCTTCATGATAAAGGTCTTGGAGCGATCAGGAATACAGGGAACATACCTAAACATAATAAAGGCAATTTATAGCAAGCCAACAGCCAACATCAAATTAAATGGAGAGAAACTCAAAGCAATTCCACTAAAATCAGGAATGAGGCAAGGCTGTCCACTCTCCCCATACTTAATTCAATATAGTACTTGAAGTTCTAGCCAGAGCAATAAGACAACATAAGGAGATTAAGGGGATACAAATTGGAAAGGAAGAAGTCAAGCTTTCCCTATTTGCAGATGACATGATAGTATACTTGAGTGACCCCAAAGATTCCATCCAGCAACTGATAAAGCTTATAAACACCTTCAGCAACATGGCAGGATACAAGGTCAACTCAAAAAAATCAGTAGCCCTCCTATATACAATGGACAAAGAAACTGAGAAGGAAATCAGAGATACATCACCCTTTACAATAGCCACAAATGACATAAAATACCTTGGGGTAACACTAACCAAGCAAGTGAAGGACCTATATGATAAGAACTTTAAGTCCCTGAAAAAAGAAATTGAAGAAGATGTCAGAAAACGGAAAGATCTCCCATGCTCGTGGATAGGCAGGACTAACATAGTAAAAATGGCAATTTTACCAAAAGCAATCTACAGATTCAATGCAATCCCCATCAAAATACCAACACAATTCTTCACAGACCTGGAAAGAATAATACTCAACTTCATATGGAAAAACAAAAAACCCAGGATAGCCAAAAGAATCCTGTACAATAAAACAACCTCTGGAGGCATCACAATCCCTGACTTCAAGCTCTACTATAGAGCTACAGTAATAAAAAAAAAAAAAACCAGCTTGGTACTGGCATAAAAACTGACATGTAGACCAATGGAATCGAATTGAAGACCCTGACATTAATCCACACACCTATGAACATATAATTTTTGACAAAGAAGCCAAAAGTGTACAATGGAAAAAATAAAGCATCTTCAACAAATGGTGCTGGCATAACTGGATATCAACATGTAGAAGACTGAAAATAGATCCATATCTATCACTGTGCACAAAACTTAAGTCCAAGTGGATCAAGAACCTCAACATAAATCCAGCTACTCTGAACCTGCTAGAAGAGAAAGTAGGAAGTAGTCTTGAATGCATTGGCATAGGAGATCACTTCCTATATATAATACCAGTAGCACAGACACTGAGAGAAACAATCAATCAATGGGACCTCTTGAAACTGAGAAGCTTTTGTAGAGCAAAGGATACGGTCAACAAGGCAAAGCGACAGCCTACAGAATGGGAAAAGGTTTTCACCAACCCCACATCTGACAGAGGACTGATATCCAGAATATATAAGGAACTCAAGAAATTAGACATCAAAAAGACCAACAGTCCAATTGAGAAATGGGCTATAGAACTAAACAGAGAATTCTCAACAGAGGAAACTCAAATGGCTGAAAGACATTTAAGGAATTGCTCAACATCCCTAATCATCAGGGAAATGCAAATCAAAACAACTCTGAGATACCACCTTACGCCTGTCAGATAGGCCACAGAAATGATGTGTGTCCATCACCAGTGAGGCTGCCTGGAAAACAGGACCCCAAGAAAGACACGGAGAAATGGATGAGATCTACATGAACAGCCTGAACATGAATGGGAGCAATGAAGGGTGAGGGTCGAGGGAAAGAGAGCGGGAGATCCCAGCTGGATCAAGAACAGAGAGGGAGAACAAAGAATAGGAGACCATGGTAAATGAAGACCACATGAGAAAAGGAAGAAACAAAGTGCTAAAGAGGCCCACAGAAATCCACAAAGATACCCCCACAAAAGACTGCTGGCAAGGGTCGAGAGACAGCAGGAAATGACCTACTCTGGTGATGGGATGGCCAAACACCCTAATAGTTGTGCCAGAAACCCCATCCAAGGACTGAGGAATCTGGATGCAGACATCCACGGCTAGGCCCCAGGTGGAGCACTGGGAGTCTAATTAGTGAGAAAGAGGAGGGTTTATATGAGTGAGAATTACTGAAACCAAGGTTGGATAAAGCACAGGGACAAATAACCAAACGAATGGAAACACATGAACTATGAGCCAATGGCTGAGGGGCCCCCAACTGGATCAGGCCCTCTGAATAGGTGAGACAGTCGATTGGCTTGATCTGTTTGGGAGGCATATAGGCAGTGGGACTGGGTCCTGTGCTCATTGCATGAGTTGGCTGTTTGAAACCTGGGGCTTATGCAGGGTCGCTTGGCTCGGCCTGGGAGGAGGGGACTGGACCTGCCTGGACTGAGTCTACCAGGTTAAACTCAATCCTCAGGGGAGTCTTTGCCCTGGAGGAGATGGGAATGGGGGGTGAGCTAGGGGTAAGGTGGGGGGAAAGGGGGGAGAACAAGGGAATCCGTGGCTGATATGTAGAACTGAATTGTATTGTAAAATAAAATTAAATTAAATTTAAAAAAAAAAAAGATTACTAAGGGCTCTCCCAGGGGTAAATGAAAGCACTAAACAGCTACTGAGGGAGGGGCGGGTGGCTTGCAATCTATGCAAAGACCACTAGTCATAGAGCTTTTCTTAGTCTTCCTGTGCTGCTATAAGATTTTCTAGTAATGGGCAGTCTGAGGAAGACTATTGTGTTGGTAGCCTTCAATTAACCAAAGGCTTGGGTATGCTTTCTTCCTACACTCACACTGATCCTGGCCATAGACTGGATAAGGAGACATTTGGCCATGTGTGTAAACAAAGGCTTCCCAGGGACTGTCTACTTCAAACACTCTTACTTTGAATGTAAGGGAAGCCTAGCCATTCCCCCTGGAGAGGGAACTAAGTGGAATAAGGCCTAGAGGATGAACCGCCATGTGGAGACCATATAGACAACGAAAGATCATGTGGAGAGCTAAGATGTACCAGCAGAGATCCCAGCCAAATAGCATCATCACCAGATGACAAAGAAGCAGCAACTTAACCTGCAAAAATGTTAAATATAGCAATCATGAGTATTGATTCTCATGACCCTCATGGTTGTCTGTCATGCAACCCTCAATAGATATTGGAGGCAGGCAATAAATAAGGCTTCCTTAAGAAGAAATGTCAAGAGGTTAAGAAAGTAGCCACGTAGGGTGGCAAGATGTCTCAGAAAGTAATGGTCCTTACTGTGACAAGCCCAATGACTACAGTCCCAAGCCCAGCATCAGCTCCTGAGGTCCTGAGAGTTGTGGTGGTTTAAATGTGAATGTCACCAACATTATTAGTTCATGTATTGAAACACTTGGTCTCTAGTTGAAGGTGCTGTTGGGGGAGGTGTGGGAGGTGTGGCCTTACTAAAGGGATATGTCACTGGGGATGGCTTCGAGATCTCATAGGCCCACCCAGCTTCCAATTCCTTCTCTCTTGGTGTTTACAGTAAAAGATGTGATCTCTCAGCGCCCTGCTCCAGCCATCACATCTGCCACTTGCTGCCATGCCCCTCCAACTATTACAGACTCCCCCTCTGGAACCCTACACTAATTCTTCTTCCTGTCAGTTGCCATGGTCATGGGGTTTTATCACAGCAACAGAAAAGTAACTAATACAGTTGTCCTCTGACCTCCATACACACAGTGGTGTATCCTGCACACATATGATCTCTCTCTTTTTGTCACACACACACACACACACACACACACACACACACAATGATAACAATAATAAATAGGCTAAAAGATATTCTTCATTTTTGTTGTTGTTTGTTTTGTTTTGTTTTTGAGACAGGGTAACCACCCTGGCTATCCTGGAACTCACTCTATAGACCAAGGTAGGCTCAAATTCACAGAGATCCAGGTTAGCCTCAAACTCACAGAGATACAGCTGTCTCTGTCTCCAGAGTGCTGGGATTAAATGTGTAGAATTAAAGTTATAAAAACATATCTTTTGCCACCGCCACCTAGCAAAAGATACTCTTCTTAAAAAGGACCCAGCAAGATGATTCATTGAATAAAGGTATTTGTTGCCAAGGCTAACAACCTGAGTTTAATTCCTGGAACCCTTATGGTGAAAAGAGGAAATCAACTCTCACAAGTTGGTTTTTAACATCCACATGTGCACCAGGGCACATGTATACACACACACACACACACACACACACACACACACACACACACACACACTAAATAAATGTAAAAAGAAGTCATATCTTTGTATGCACCTGAAAACCTCAATGAAAAGAAGAGTTTAGAAGGTTAAAAAAAGAAGCCAAATATAGACATACCTGGAGAGACAGCATCTAAGGCAGAGACAGCAGCTAGTACAAAGAACCTCAGGTGGGCCTGGCATATTTAAGGAACTTGAGGGAGGCCAGTGTCACTACAGTGGGGTGAGTGAAGGAGAGAAGGTTAAGAGACTAAGTCAGTAGCTACAGGGGCCAGATCAGGGCATGTTTGTAAAGCCAGACACAGGAACTGTGAGAAGGCCACTGGAGAGCTCAAGGCATTTATCAAAGTCACTGGGCCATTACCTATTCTGCCTCGGTGTGTTGGGGTCACGGTGTTGGGCATTCAACAATGACCAGGACTTTTGTTTGTGAAGTGGGAAGAAGTGGGAGGACAGAAGAGAAACATAACTCCAAAGAACCCGAAGGGAAGATGCAGGGAGACTTCTTTCTATCACCCCTGGCCATTATGAAAAACAACAAGCATAAAAGCCTCCTATCCACTCTAAACTGAGACGCTCCTCTGTCTCTTCTTGTTTCTCTTCAGGACCATTTGCCACAACTTTGCATTCCTGTGCACTACACCAGCATGAGAAAGTCCACTGCTCTTTCAATACAATTTAATATCCTAAAAGCTTTCTCCATACAAACCAAGGCACTCCAAGAGCCTTGCACACATATTTGCAGCATATCTTGCCAGGCTGCTGCAGTCTGTGCTCTGAGTGTGTGTGTCAATATATTTACAGAAAAACACTGTTAAATTTAAAAAGAAACTCTTCAAAAAGACACCATGTACTTCCCAACGGGTACTTCCCAAATATAGTACTTTACAGATTGAGATTTGGGAGCAATTGACTCACCACCTGCATCAGAGTCCCACCACCAGACTAAACAACGTAGCAGCAAGCAAGAAGACACAAAGCAAAGGCCATTATCACCTTAAATAAATGCTCACGAAGCAGTCTTCTGTGAGTGGTGCCACACACGTCAAAGTATATCTGGTATACAAATGATGACAGAAAATGAGAGGATTCTTCCAGCCTGATGAGGGGTGAGAGGAGTTCCTAAAGGGAAACATGGTGATCATGTAGGGTGGTGGTGGTCAGGGGGATTGTAAAACTACAACTGGTCTACCCATCGGCTTACATTGAATCAGTACTGTCCCCCAGTGCATGACTGTGTGTGAAATAATAATTCCGTAGGCCTTTCTGTTAAACACATTGTCTTTGTAGGCAGGAAACAAAAATGTTCTCTTCCACCAAAGTAAAATCCCCTAAAGATACCCTTCATAGGCTGGTTAAGATGGAAAACTTCAAACTATTTCCTGTTGTCTCTCCCAACAATGAAACCAAATGGTCTTTTCCACTCTGTTACATTTCTTACGTTCTAACTAGTAAGGTGTTTCAGTTCCCAGCTACCTGATATTTGATGTCTAGCCTGGGTGTTTCTCTCCTTCTAGCAGCTCCCAACATTTTGCAATAGAGCTCACATGGAACTAATTTTTTTTAAGTCTAAAACTAGTATCTCTTATTTCTCCTAATGTTTTACAACGTATCTTTTAGATACAATTATATTTTTCATTTCAAATCATGCACTTCCAAAGCCCTGTAGCCTAACACATGAGATCTGATTGCAGTTTTAAGAGAAATGATAAAATGCCTCACATTTGATGTCACTATTACGGTCTCCGCATCCTGAGCTTTCAAGTCTAAGGCAATAACTCCTCAAGACCCCCAATAAATCACTCCTCTGCTTGGCTGAAGGACTAAGACAGTGCATGTCTTTGTTCACAAGAATTGCAATCATTTAGTGTCCAGATTCAAGTCCTGGAGCCCCACTGAAAGCTTATTAGCTTGGGCTTCCTAGATGTGTGGCCAAACGGTTTAGACAAGCATCCCAATTTAACTTGGGTGAGTAAGAGTTTGAGGAGCTTGGTTCTCTTTTGTCCTGTGAGAATCTGGTGAAATCAGCAAATTTGCAGCCCTGGAAAATGGTGGGGACAAGGGAGGGCAACATGGACACCACCATCTGTGCATCTCTCGGGAAGCTGACTAAGGCCTATCAAAGAACACTACCCGCCCCCGTGGCGTCGGAACCCATATGAGAACCCATTGTACTAATCTGTTTGACACTTCTCAGGAAACCAGAGTGGGAAAACAGCATACACTGTTGCCTGCTCTGCTCTACCTCATTTTATTCTGTTGAGAAGAATCGTTGACAATTTATGTCTTTTATCTCAACCTCAAAATGAAGTGTGTTTCTTCTTATCCAATTCACATAAGTGCTATGAAGCTGAAATTGCTTTAAGAGCATTAGAAGAAGGATATCATATAAATGCAAATAACAGGAGGTTTGATAAAAAAAAAAAAAAAAAAAAAAGAGTAGTCACATCCAAGTACACAGTACGGCCCTATCCAAAATGAACAGCTTGAGGTTTCCCGGCTACTGTCATTCAGGATAAATCAGAGGGTACAGGCTAGGGAGGGAATCTTCTGGAATTATTTGTGCTTGAACTGCAGCCCTGTGTTCCTTATGCTGTCATGTAATAGCCACCCAGAGAGGCAAAAGGATCCACCAGAAATCTCAGAGATAATAAGTCCTCTAAACCTGCTGCCTGCACCCAACAAGGACACAGGGGTGGCATCACTGGTGCGAAAATGCTCTCCAACTTCCCGTTCAGCCTTAATGAGGAGCATTAAGGAGCATCTGGAAGGAATGTTCAGGTTGCTGCCGCTTTTAAACACTTAGCACAACTATTTGCATATTACAATTTCTGGCATTTATCATTTTAACCTCACAGATTCTCGTGACTACCATGCCCCCCCTGCTCCATTCTAAGTGGTGAGTCTAAGGAGACTCTATACAAAATAATAATCATCTAGCAAGATACATATATTTTTTCTGGACACTTCCGCACTTTGAATGACATGTCAGCAATCATTTGCAGACCTCCTCTGAAATTTTCTCTGAATCTGCTACGGTTTATCCAATACTGACCACAGCACTCTGAGTCACTACTAATTGGAAAGGTTTCTGGAGAAAGTGTTCACACAGCCAATGAGTGTTTCAGGGCATTTGTGTAGTACTTTCCTAAGTCTATATAAGACATAAACAAAAGTCAAGGAGCATACCCAAGGATGAGAGGCACTCCCCTTCAGCATAGCAACCTCCACTGCTTTCTGCCTGAGTTCCAGAGTAGACAGCTGAGACCTTCAACAGTTACACAGCATAGAATCAGATCCCTGGTCATGCGTGATGCAGCTGAAACCTTACCTTGTTTAATATGCATATTATGGGGTTGTTTTTTGTTTTTTTTTTTTTTGTGTGTGTGTGTGTGTGTGTGTGTGGCTAGTGTCTTATTCTTTTATTTGAAGAGACAAGCAGGTAGATTTTTTTGTTTTGTTTTCAGAAAACCCATAAAGTGACACATAGTCCTCGTGGATGTAAACAGAAGACACTGACCAAGCAAAAAAAAAAAGTTGAGACCTAAACCAAAATCATCTAAAGGAGGTGGGAGAGAATGTCCATGCATTTGAATAAAGACCAGATGCCATAAACCCTACCAGTATATTATCTTGCTTTCCTTCACAAGCCCATGTATGAGGGAACATGAAGCCAAACCTAAGAGTCTGCCAGGCCCGAGATCATGCTCAGTGTCAAATGCCACACTGTGTAGTAGCCAGTGGGCTTAAAATGGAATTTTAATGAGGAAAATGGGGACCATTTTGTAATTTTAGTCTCCTTCTGCCATGGTAGGCAAAAACTTCCAGATTGCCTAGCATTTATCAAAACCAAAAATCTCACAACCACAGCAAGATACACTATCAAAAGAAGAAAAGTGAAGATTCATATTTGAACTACTTTTCTTATACTACAGATCACAAACTTTGAACCTACAGAACTTTTGATATATATCTAAGTGGAAGGCTCACAGAACTAAGGAGATACAATTTTTTAATCGGATGGAGTAGACCTAATATAGATAAGACTGGAAACTAGATCAAAACTCTACATTCTATTGATTATATCAGTACAATTCTTCTACCCAAATACCACTGAAAATACTACATGCGTAAGATATTTGCAATGAATGCTAGAACTTTCTTTGAAACTGCTTATTATCTTGCATTTTCAGAACAACAGATTCCTGCCAACACTCAAGTCTCCCAGTTGATGAGGACAGAAAAGTCGAATTCATGACAGGACTATGGAATCTCTCCCTTTCATGTTCAAAAAAAATATTTCTAATGTTGTCCGTGCATGAAAATGAAACTAAAAAAAATCAGCAGTAATTTCTTCTCCATCTGATACATGTAAAGTCCATTTCTCATCAACGGCTCTTAGAAGAGCCTGCCTCTGATTGCGGCTCCGCTTTGCTCATCACAGGCTGATGGATGTTTTCGCTCCAAATAAGCTGCCCTTTGCTGATTGCTGCAGGCTGTTCAGTCTGTCAATTGTGAAAATACAGCATTTCGCAGCCAGGCCATATTGCTTATTGTAATCCGAATCAGATGCAAACATTCTCCAGAGATACACCAGCTCGTGACTCTGTTTGCTCCCCAAACCCTTGTTCATTGTGAAGGTGGGGTGTCCTTAGGACAAAATGCCATGGGCTTGAGATCAAATCACTCAACCTGGTTACTATCTTCCCCTCACTCACTCAGAGAATAAGCCTCTCATTTTCCTGAAAGACGTGCAAAGGCAGGCTGCACTGCCTTTTAAAACACAAAGAGGTGGAATCTGACATTTTTGATGAGAATACAGAAAACTAGAGACTAAAGATTTTCATCCCTGAGAGGAACTCTAAATGTCATGGGCTTCCTGCTTGTCAATCAAAGGGATGTTGGTTAAAAGTATGACTGTGTATGTCATGAAACACTGAGAGTTGGGTAAACAGAAGACCCTGAGATGCATCATAGGCACTACTTCTAGAAGGGGAATGAAGAATTTAATAACCATTTAAATATAACTAGATGGCATCCAAATGCATGTGCACTGAAGATCCATTTTAAACTTCTATTCCAACTATAAAAGGGGCTAGCATTTGCTGTTAATTAGGACTAGGTTCTCACAGGCAAGGAAAACTCAATAGGGAGTAACAAGTTCTCAGAAGAGATAGGGAACACATGTCTCTTAGCAGGTAAGAAACCTAGAGTTAAACAACCCACAACTGAAATAATGGATAACAGCATCATCTTGGAATCATCTTGCATCTCTCTTCTCTTATCCAATTGTATAGCTTCCTTCTCAAAGCTTTCTTAGGGTGTGAATGACCTCTAGACCCTGGCTATTATATCCATGTTTCCAGACATCAAAACTGGAGAAACAAGGAAGAAAACATTGGCATCTCCTTTTAAAGAGACTGCCAGGCAGTCCCACCAGCCACTTCTCTTTACATCCATAGGTGAAAACTTGATCATCTATATATACCTAACAGAACAAGAAACAATCAAAGACAGTATTCAAAATCACAAGAAGCCCAGTAAAACCTAAGGCTATTTTAAAACTTAAAACAGTACATTGTACTTATTAGAAAACTAGCAATGCCTTCCAGAGCACTATGATCTTACTCCCATACCTGCCCAGACATGTTTGTAAATGACCTTGCACAAGTCACTTAATCTCTATGCTCTTCAATTTTCTCAACTCTGGTAGTAATGTCCATATTAATCAGTGTGACATATCCATTGCACAATATATGTGTACCTATATATACACAATGAAAACTATCAAGTTGCATGTGACAAACACAACTTTTGTCAATTTCTGTAAAATAAAAAATTCCTCAACTATAAAATACCTATCTGTGTAGTTATAGCTTAAAAAAAAAGATGGCAAGTATACAGGGCATGTAGATGTCGAGCTGATTGCAGCCTCCTCCTATGCACTAACAGAAGCCATGCTGCCTCCTGAGCCTGCCATGGGACCCCCATCCATTCCCTTAGGGATCATACTAGGTTGGCTATCCTGTCACCTAATCCATCATCTTTCCAATACCACCCCCCATATTCTAGTCTGAGCTAAAGGAATAACTGGACCCACAGTGGATGTGGTAATAAGGAGGCTGATTATATAAGAGGAGTCACAGAAATGAAAACAAGTGGGTTACAATCAATACTGACCGTCAGATTGACAGGATCCAGTGTCACTAATACAGAGGGTGAGCACAAAGAAGCATGTAAAAACGGACTATAGTGGTGTTTGCTTCTTCCAAAAGGACTAAACATTTTTGTTTAGTTTTGTTTCCCAAAGACAGCAGCTTTTGAGGTTTCTAACAGTTTCTACTGTCTACAGAGCTGAAAGTACATCTAGACTGCCCATGATTCCTCATGCCAGCACTGCAGCAGGACCCAGTGAGAGTTTCTGAGTGGTGTAGGAGGGCCCATCATCACTGTGAGTCAAATGTAGATGCAAGTGCTCCTGATAATTCTCTGTGTGCTGTGGGGAGAATAGGGGCTTGCTCATCAGGTCCTGCTACCACAACCTAGGTTTCCTGGAAGCAGACAATGAAATGGAGTTTTTGGATGCATAATGTTTCCGAGAGATGAACAGTTATGAATGGAAGAAGTAGAAGCAAGACTGGGCAGAAGTTAAATTGCAAACTGGGCTGTATAAAGCTAACAGAGAGTTCTGGAGCAAATATAACCTAAAGGGATTTTTATATGCAGGCTGAGATGCCCTGGCATCCACAGAGCTCTAGAACAGTATTATCTAAAGGAACTTCCATCTTCAGACTGACACAAGTTGATGTCTATGAAGTTATGGAGCAAGCATTATCTAAGGGAAAGTACATCTTCAGGCTGAGATTTCCAGATCTATATAGAGTTATGGAACTAATATTATCTAAAGGAAATCCATCTCTAAGCTGAGGTGCCCTGATCTCTGTACAGTCCTAAGGGAATACTATCTAAAGGAATGCCCACCTTCAAGGTGAGATACCCTAGGTTCCAATAGCTTTTCATCTCATGTCAGTTGTGATCTGATGACCTCAGATGAAGTCCACACTACATGACTATGCAGCAAAATCTACCTTGAAAAGGGTATTGGGCAGCAGACATCTACACACCTGCTGTAAGAGGCACCATCTAAGTATTTCTGTTTTCCAGGCTCATACATTGACTTCTTATCATAAATAGAGTTGACACAAAAATCACTATATTTCACTACTGGACTCACACATCACAGATTGGCTGCTTAATTGATAGCAGGCTTGAAATGCTATATAAACAATTCAATTAAGATCAAGAAGATTGGAAAGTCAGTCCTACTCTATCAGCCTTCTTGGTATAAAGATCAATGTATATAAATAAGGATTTTTCAATTTAAAAAAGATTAGAATGTACTTCATAATCAATAGTGAGAACTCTAAATGCAAGAACTATGGAACAAAATGATGCTTTAGCAGATTTCCAATATTTTCTAAGTCTTGCTTTACTGAGGAATAATGCATTTTAGTACACACTTCCAATTTTCAGTTCTATTGAGATACTGGCATTTTCTATTTAAAATGCTCAGTGATAAGTTAGATTTCCTAAATTCTCAGGATAGTCTTTCAACCACTGTGTATGTCCTGCCCATGGGGATAACATCTTTTAAAAATTCCAGGAACCCTTCTATATTGCACAAAATTACCACACTCCCAAAGAAGCACAGTATACCAGAAAGGTTTTTTATATAGAAATAAAATCATCCTTACATCACAAATAAAACTTAATCCAGTGTGTTATCAAGTGCAATTCAACCACAGTCTAAAATACAGATCAACCTCTCAACAAATCAATTTCTGTTTCCAACAGAGACCTTTACAGAAAACCACAATCAAACTGCAGAGAACAAGAGATCTTGTGGTGCTCAGTCCCAACACAAGTCCTGCACCTAAGATTCAGGTATAATTGCAGAAGATGGAAAAAAAGATTGCAAGAGCCTAAGAAACATGAAGTTAGCTGTGTCTCCCCTAAGTGTCAGAGACTTCACCCATGAGGTCTCATCAATATGGCTGCCTAAACAAGACCTGGACAATGATGATATTAATGGACATGCTAACATGGAAAGGGGACACCTTATAGGACCCCAACCCTAGACAAAGAACTACAGGCAACTGGGGAATGCCGAGGAATGATGAAAGTGGAAGAAATGTTTTTCCCCAGGGAAGAGCCCCCCATCTGGTTATTCAATACCAAGTAGTCAGCCCTGAGATTATATATATACAAGTAACATTATATGGACTACGCAGATTGTATTTATATATCTAGGAATATGTGTGTGTACATAACAACAAATAAATAAAAAGAGGCCCTGAATTTAAGAGATCAAGGCAGTGTGCATAGAAGGGGTTGGAGGGAGAAGAGAGAACTGGAAATTATATAATTATAATTTCTAAAGCTAAATATTATTATAAAAATAAAAGTACAATACACACCAAGCCCAAGTTATAATTAATTTTGAATTGAGGAGGAATTATTACTGCACTTTTCTAAACCAGTATAATCCCTAACTACAATCTAAATACTTATCCTTATTCCCACAGATAAGTGAAGCACTCAGCCCTCATCTTTATGCAATACAGAGAGGTCATTACAGAGATCCACAACTGGCCAAAATGCAGAGAGCAGCTGACTTTGATCTAATAAAACCCAACAAGTCTATCTACAACACAATCCCTACACCAAACTCAGGAAACATCAAAGAGAGGGAGTGGGAAGTCTATAAGAGACAGAAGACTGGGATATCTTCTGAGAAACTGTGTCTACTAGAAATGATAGGGAGCTACACCCATGAAAGATCAACAATATGGCTGCCGAAACAACAATATGGCTGCCTGGACAAGTACAACACGAGCTGACATGTCAATGTAAATGGGGAAATTGCACAAGTCCCTACCCCTAGATGAAGATTTCCAGGCAATTAAAGATTGCAGAGAGAGGGAGCAACTCTTCCCTAAGGATGAGCCCCCCAAATGGTTATTTTATCTCAAATGGTCAGTCCTAAAAACATATACACATAAGCAATGATAAATAAACAGGTTTTGTTTATGTATTTATTTTCATATACATGTAACGATAATAATTAAAGAATAAGAAGAAATTGATTTGGGTGGGAAGGGGAACATGGGAGGATTTGGAGTGAGGAGTAGGAGGGAGGAATTTCTGCAATTATATTTTAATTAAATTTTTTTAAATTTAAAAGAATAGTTATACAACCAAGGTATAAAATAAACTTCATTCTTTTCCTAAGAAATAGTTTTATACATTGTGTGTGTGTGTGTGTGCGTGTGTGTGTGTGTGTGCGCGCGCGCGCGCGTGTGTGTGTACACAACTTATAGAAGTCAGTTCTCTGGGTTCTAGAGATGGAACCCAGGTCATTAGGCTTGGTGGCAGGCGCCTTTACCCACTGAGCCATCTCTCCAGTCCTTAACTTTGAAATTTTGAGGGGAAGGGATTTAAGAAGCATTCAATAAATCAGATCTCCAAAACACTATGTAGGCTTCACAGTGGCATGCTTCAGTGAAATGCCAGTCTTCAGTTTCGCCTTCCTACAGAGCTGTTCTTAAAATACCTATTATAAGGGTTTTTTTTTTGACCAAAGAATTTTTCTGTGGAATATATCAGAGAATGTACCAGAAGGACAAGATTTAATATAGGAATACACAAAATGTCCAAGAGTGTTCGACTGTTTGGAGCCAAGTATTTACTGAAGAAAGGATCAGGGTTGGGAAAGGACACCAGACAGAGGTATGACTTTGGGACATAGACCAGCAAATCATATTCACAGCTCAACAAGCTCATCACCAATGTTTTCAAATAAAGTTTCATTGAAACACTACTATATTCACATGTGTGGTGGTTTTTAAAAGAAAAAAAAATGCCCCCCACAGGGAGTGGCACTATTAGGAGGTATGGCCTTGTTGGAGGAAGTGTGTCACTGTGGGGGCAGACTTTGAGGTCTTTTTCTCAAGCTTCCCTCAGTGTGACAGTCAGTTGACTTTCTGTTGCCTGCAAGATGCAGCACTCTCAGCTCCAGCACCATGTGTGCCTGCACACTGTCATGCTCTCCTTCATGATCATAATGGACTGAACCTTTGAAACTGTAGCAAGCCACCCTCAATTAAATGTTTTCTTTATAATAGTTGCTGTGGTCATGGTGAGTCTTCACAGCAACAGAAACCCTAACTAAGACAACATGTCTGTCTATGTCTGTGATGGCTTTCATACAGAACTGAGTCAAAGAGACCTGTTGTACAGTATACGAAACTAAATTTGTTTATCATCTGTCTTTCTGTCCTAATATGTATTCTGCTAGTATAACAGAATGCCTGAGGCTAGGTAAGTAATTGTAAACAGAAATTTGTCTGACTCGTGGTTCTGGGAGGCAAAGAAAGTCCAAGAACATGGTGCTAGCATCTGGGGCTCTTCCAGTTGTGAATTCCATGGTGGAAGATAAAAGAGCAAGAGTGGGAAAGTGAAAAAGACTGAATACAATATTATAAAAACCCACTCATAATCAGCCCATTCCTTTGATGAACATATTAAGCCATTCATAAAGGCTAAGCTTCCAATGACCAAATAATCTCTTGTAAGACTCCGCCTCCCAACAATTTTATATTTAGTATTAAGTTTCCAACATAAAATTTTTGAGAACTGGCTGGTGAGATGGCTCAACAGGTAAAAGTGTTTGCTGCCAAGCCTGACAACTTGAGTTCTGTCCCTGGGAAACACATGGTAGAAAGAGAAAACCAAATGACTCCCAAAACTGTCCTTTGACTTCCAAACTCAATCCTTCACACACACACACACACACACACACACACACACACACACACACATACACAAACTCACAGATAACACATACACAAACTCACAGATAGAGAGAGAGAAAGAGAGAGATGATGGATAGATAGATAGATAGATAGATAGATAGATAGACAGACAGACAGACAGACAGACAGACAGACAGACAGACAGATAGATAGATAGATAGATAGATAGATAAAATAAATTTCAAAAAAGAACTTTGAGGAATATATTCACACTACAGCATTGGCCCCTTATAAGACATTTTCAGACCCCTGATATAGATAGTGTCAAAAGGTAACACAGAGGAAAGAGGTACACCAAGCTTGTAGCCATGTCAGACCTAACTAGATAAGTTAGTTTCCCTGGATAACGAAAGAGCTAAGACAGAGTCTTCTGGACAAACAGTGATCTCTTTAAACTCCCACATGCCAAGCCATCCAAGTTGTGAATATCTCCAAAGAGTAGTTCTCTCCTGCTGCTGTCTCGACATATTTTTCTGATACATTCAACCACTTTCCCTTACATAGTAGGAGGCTCCAAATTTCTCTCCTTAAAACCCCCTCTATTGTACCTGTCACTTTCCTGAGGACATAGTCATAGACGTTCTTAGTGTCAAGTCATTTTATAGGCTGGCAGCGCCCAGTGCTACACCTCCTACTCCTGAGACCCACATACCCACAGCTTTTGAAACAACTTTACCCCTCAAATGCAGCTCCCATAAAATTCAATTCTTTGTTCATACTGAGTAAGTCTAGTGATGAGTTCAGGCTTGTTAGTTAAAAGCCTAGGCCCATTTGAGGGCAGTATAGTCCTAAAACATATGCATATATGAAGGTGATCTAAATGAAATATCCAGATAATAAGGGAGATAGAATCTCAATTAGCCATCTCTTGTCACCAAATGAAGATTCCAACACCAAAGAACTAATTGAGTTGTTAGCCAAAGGGGTCCCATAGGAATTTCTGAACAACCCAAGATGTTGTCAAGACTATAGGTTACTCTCCACAAGCTTCCAGCTAGGTCTCAAGACAGCTCCTACACAACTCATTGAACAAGGACAAGTTGAGTTGGTGCCTACATAGAGACTTCACCCCTACATTCTACTGTCGTTGGCACAGGAAGGTACTTGACACACCACCAAAACAAATGTAAACACCAACTCAGCCAAAACCCTTTTGATCTACAATGGTGTCCTGCCTATGAGATATACTAATGCAACAGTGACACAAGCTTGTGGGAGTAACCACACCAATGTCTAATTGATGTAAGGCCCACTCCATGACATGGACCCCATGCTTGACACTGATGACCAAAAACCTGAGACCGGATAACCCAGGAACCTATTCTGATCTTACGTTTTTACTAAAATAAAATCCAAGGCCTGTCCTTACAAAGATCACTAGATAGACTGGTCACTTAAACTCTATTCTTATCTTACGTTTTTACTAAAATAAAATCCAAGGCCTGTCCTTACAAAGATCACTAGATAGACTGGTCACTTAAACTCTAACCTTGGTTTCCTCTGTGTAAAGTGGAGATAACGCAGAATATGGGTATGATGATTAAACAATATAGTATGTTTGAGGAATTTGAAGCAGTACTGACAAAAAGGAGTAAACCCATATTTATGGGAGGTAGTGAAGCTATTACTAGAGTCTTTTATTTTTATTTCTGGTGGCAGTATTTCCATTAAATACTTTTAACTTCTCTTGAAATTCTGAACTCCCTATACACCTACAAAGCTAAATATAAGATTAACTCATGTGTGTGTGTGTGTGTGTGTGTGTGTGTGTGTGTGTGTGTGTGTGTGTGTGTGTGTATACCTGCCATGCATGTGGGGGCTGTGAGTTTTTTTCAATTAATTTTTAGTTAGCTTATAAAATAATGTTTTATGGTAGCATTTTTATGCATACTTTATTGTTGGTGATCCTTTTCCCCTACTTTCTTCTCTTGCTTCCCTCACTCCATCTCCCTCCCTTGAAACATCATTTTTCTCTCTCATGGCCTGTTTTTCAGTTTCATACACATATATGAAAACTAAGATTCACATGAGAGAAAAACATGTGGTATTTGTTTTCCTAAGTCTAGGCTACTTTGAAGTTAAAAGGCTAAAACTAAGTGTACCATATGACCCGTCCATGCCAACTCCTGGGCATATCCAAAGGACTCTAAGTCCTCTTGCAGAGATCTGTGCACATCCATGTTTATTGCTGCACCATACACGATAACTAAGAAATGAAACCCACTTAGACGTCTACCAGCAGATTAGCAGATGAAGGAAATGTGATGCCGGGGCAGGGAAGAGGATTCAGTGGATAAACTGCTTGCTACACAAGCATGACAACATGAGTTCAGATCCCCAGAACCCCTATAGAAGCTCACCATGAAAATGCAAGCCTCAAACCCCTGCATTGGATGTCAGAGACAGATCCTGCTGTAGGCCATTCTAGCTAAAAAGATTCCAGGTTCAGCGAGAAACCTTGTCTCAAAAAGTATGGTAGAAAAGACATTGAGGAAGACATCCTAACCTCTGGCTTCCTCATGTGCCCACATAGATGATCATAGTTGTCACTGCATATAACAAACACACACACACACACACACACACACACACACACACACACACACTACATCACATACATCACATCAAATAAATAACACACACACACTACATCACATACATCACATCAAATATATAACACACACACACACACACACACACACAGAGAGAGAGAGAGAGAGAGGAAAAGAAGAGGGGAAGGAAAGGAAAGGAAAATGTGGTGCTATCCTAGTTTCATCCTGCTGCCATAATAAAACAGTTTTTCCAAAAGCAACTTAGGGGAGGATTGATTTGGCTTTACACTACCAGGTCACAGCCCTTCACTGAAGAAAGGCAGAAAGGGAACTTGAAGCAGAAACTGTAAAGGAAGGCTGCTTGCTGGTTGGCTCACTCTACGGTTCATTCTCGGGCTTATGCTCAGATAGCTTTCTTCTACATCTTAAATCTGCTTGCCTAGGGATGGTGCTGCCCACAGTGGGATGGGCTTTCCCATGTCAATCATCAATCAAAAACGATGCCCCTATAGGCAAATGCCCACAAGTCAAGGTGATCTAGCCATTTCTTCAGTCGAAGTTCCCTCTTCCCATATGACTCTGTATGTGTCAAGATGACAATAAAAACTAACCAGGTGGGTACCTACATACAGTGGAGTTTTGTTCAGCTGCAAATGAAAAAACGAAATCAGGACATTTGCAAGAAAATTGATGGAGCTAGAAAATCTGTTCACCCACTGATTTTAATTGCTGACTCCCATGTCTTCTCCACACAAGTCTGTAAGTTCCCTGGTGGCAAACTTCATCTAACACAGAAGGACATTATACAGTGGGTAGGAGGTGTCAGACAAAGAAACTGGTAAGATGGTAGTCGATGAGAACAAAAGGATGGCTTTTAGACCAAGACAGTGGGTTCCAGAAACTTTGGAAGAAAGACTCATGGACAGAACATCTTAACCACAGGATGCCAGAGAGAAAGTATTCTGTTTTATGCCCTGGCCTGCAGGACTACAACCGGTACTCGACCACCCTAAGGAGGGAATGTAGGGACAGGAGATACAAAGGAAAATACACCAAGTCTAGATTCTGATCAAGGTGCAACTTTATTTTTCTCCAGAAGGGTTTATGTAGTTCCTGCAGGGTGGGGGGAGCAAGAAGCTGTCATCTGCATAATGTGGGGCAAGCTAACAGGATGTTTGTATAGGATGTTTACAGGGTGAAAGGGTCAAGGGCTCTGACTCAATGTCCTGTCGCTAGGCAACCTGACTGTAAGATGATCTAGTTCCCTGTCTTATAGGGGGGGAGGGTTCTGTATTTTTCCACTAACTAGAGATTCTGTCCTTGTCCTTGACAGTTTTACTTCCAGCCCGCCTCAGGCTTACCCACTCCTCAAGCGATATTTGAAACAGAGCAAAGACCACTGTTTTGAGCTAGCCCCGGCCATGAGAGTGAGAATTAGATGCTACCTAGATTCCCTCTGCTCGGTTTTAATGCATTAGTCTGCACCTTCTTCCCTGTTTTTCTTATTCATCAAATGGACTCACACAGAGCCATGACAGTGCAGGCTTTGAAGTTAGCCAAATCTAGGTCTGCGTTTCAGTCCCTCCCTGATAACTGTGGAGCACAGGAAAGTTACCTAAACCCTCCTAGGTATGTTTCCTTGCCTAAAAACAGGATCAATAATTGTATCCACCTTGTTAGCTTACGTGAAAATAGAACAGATAAAGCATATAAAGTGTTTAGTGTAGCACCTGGCAGACACTCGTGTTAAGATGAACTGTGTTTGCTTTATAAAAAGTAAATGTACACAACTGTCTCCCATATGCAGAGGGGCCTAGTCCAGTCCCATGCAGGGTTCCCTGACAGTGGGATCAGAATCTATCCCTGGTGCATGGGGTGGCCTTCTGGAGCTCATTACCTATGGTCAGAAGCCTGGCTCAGCCGTGATGCAGGGGGCTTGGTTCTGCCTCAACTGAATGTACCAGGCTTTGCTGACTCCCCATGGGAGGCCTTACCTTCTCGGAGGAGGGGATGGGTGAGGGGGAGAAGGCTGGGAGGGCAGAAGGAGGGATGGGAGGGGGATCTGTAGTTGGTATGTAAAATGAATAAAAGAAATTCTTAAATAAATAAAAAAGTAAATGTAAAGAACTGGGTCTTTAACATAGAGGCACACAATGACAGGGAACCATGTGATCGGGACCACAATTCTTCTATCACACTCTGTGAAATAGAATCATATATCTTCTCTGGAATTTTATAAGGAGCAGGAGTTATCAGGACAGTTGCCAAGAGACAAAATCTTGGGCTATAGCAGCTAGTGCGAGGCATCATATGAAACTGGGGCTGGAAGAAAAGAAAGGTGTCCAATCACCTGAAGTCACCTGACCTCATTAATCTGCTTATAAATTAATCATCATCAATTAATCATCAATTAAGAAGGATAATGTGTACTTTCGATGACACTAAATGATGAAAGGCCAATCTAAACTCCAGCATGGCACTCAGTCGACAAGGTCCTTCACCTGTCAGTCCTGAATTGATCACAAAGCTCTAAAGATTCTCATTCAGTCCAGAGAAGCAGACACCAAATACACTTGGAAATCTTATCCCACTAGCAAACAAAAAGGCAGTCTGCATAGGCAACATGTTATAGTGCAGTAGCTAATTTGGAAATGATTAGTTTACAGGACTGAATGTTTATTTTTGCTTGAGCAGATTATAAAATCCAAATGGCTTTTCGAGCTCCTGATTGAAAGGCTTTTTTCTTATTTACAAAAGTGACTAATTTGACACTTACAGCAGGTAGTTGTTAATTTTCCTTTCAATCACATTAATGCCCGTATAATGCCCCAAAGAAGAGAGTGACCTTGAAAAATAAAAACAATCAAAACCCAAGAGCAGGTACTCCCTAACTCTGCTCACGTTCCAGTCCAATCCTGCTACTTCCAGAGTTCAGACACCAGCAGAATCTTAATTTAACAGTTTTAAAAGACACCAGCAAGTTTTGTAAACAAAATTAAGAAGACTTGCAACTGAGTTCAAGGCCAACCTGTTGACATATGAGCACCAAACCAGCCTAAGCTACAACCTAGGTTGAGGTGAGGGAATTTCCAGGGTTCAGGGCCCTGATTGGCTGACATTTGTCTGGGGGTTTAGGGAACATAGGGAACATTTGGAATGTAAGGTATTTCCCCTTAGACACAGGCCCTCCCCTGGATGGGGTCAGTTTATGGCTTTTTCTGAATCTGGGTGTTACCTGCCAGTAAGCCTGTTACAGAAGCTGTGTCTGGGCCATTAAGCCTCTCATGGTAGTTGTGTGGTCAAGCTATTTTGGGCCCCCTTCACAGCCAAAACTGCCAAGTTCTAGTGCTTGGTGGGGCTGGAACATGCCACCACCACCACCACCACCCCAGTTTAATTACATCTTCACCAGCTTTATGTTTTCCTTCACTTGCGGGGCATACATGAGCTACAAAGATGGTGCCAGAAGAATTCAGCTTTAGCTGTTTACTCAGAGCGTAGATACAAAGGATGGTGTTTACACTGAGGGTAGATAGGAAGAGGGTGCTGAGAGGAAGTTGGCTTGGGTTGTTTGTATGGAGATTAGAGACAAATGGTGCTGAAGGAAGTTAGCTCAAGTTGTTTATGCCTATGTATGCCCCACATTCACTGCCTAAGCTTGGCAGTCCTTGAACTTGCTCTGCAGACCAGGCTGGGCTCAAACTCAAAAATCTGCCAGCCTCTACTTTCCCAGTGCGGGGATTAAAGGTGTGCACCACCACATTCATCTCTAAGCTTTTCTTTAGTTCCTCTTCACAAGTTGAAAACTTAGCTGGGTGAGATCTTGCCCTGAGGTCATCACTCTCTTTATTCCTTTATTCCATCTCTTAATCTGTTTATTTCCTTGAACACAGGACTTAGTTCCATTCCACTTCCTAGTGCTCTTTTTCTCCTCAAATTTTACATTTTTAGTTTTGTTTTGTTTTATTTTGTTTGCTCAGCTTGTTCCTTTTCTTTATAAATCTTCATTAGAGTGACCACTAATAACCACACAACAAAATCTATACTAGGCTGTTTTAAGATTGCCTCTGACAACAGAATTAATCCAAAATTCTTCACTTTAGCCTTGGACAGAGTCTTTGAACAAAGGCAAAAAGCAGTCACATTCTTCATCAAAATAGCACAAGAATGATCTCTAGGCAACATCCTAAAATTCTTCTCCTCCGAAACCTCTTGGGCCAGCCCCCCCACAGGTTCATCACATCCCACTCAGCACCACTGTCTTCCATGCTCCTACTAGGATGGCCCATTAAGCAGCACTTACCCGGCATTCAACTTCTTTTCTAATCCACAGTCCCAAGGTCCATATTCCTTCAAACAAAAGCATGGTCAGGCCTACCATAGGAATACTCCAGTCCCTGGTACCAACTCTGTCTTAGTTAGGGCTTCTATTGCTGTGAAGAGAGAGACCATGACCACAGCAACTCTTATATAGGAAGACATTTAATTGTGGTGCCTCAATTCCAATTCACACGTTCAGTCCTTTATCACCATAGTGGGACATGGTAGCATGCAGGCAGACATGTTGCTGGAGAAGGAGCTGCTACATGTTGATATACAAGCAACAGGAAGTGAATTCAGAGACACTCGGCATGGCTTGAGCATATATGAGACATCAAAGCCTGTCCCCACAGTGACACACTTCCTCCATAAGACCATACCTACTCCAACAAGATCACACCTCCTAATAGTACCACTCCCTTTGGGGCCATTTTCTTTCTTTTTTTTTTTAAGATTTATTTATTTATTATGTATACAGCATGTATGACTACAGGCCAGAAGAGGGCACCAGATCTCATTACAGATGGTTGTGAGCCACCATGTGGTTGCTGGGAATTGAACTCAGGACCTCTGGAAGAGCAGTCAGCGCTCTTAACCTCTGAGCCATCTCTCCAGCCCATGGGGCCATTTTCTTTGAAAGATAGATAGATAGGTGGATAGGTAGATAGATAGATAGATAGATAGATAGATAGATAGATAGATAGATAGATAGATAGATAGATGATAGACAGACAGATAGATAAATGTACCCTACATACATACATATACCACCAAGACAACTAAAACTTGCTCCACTTTCACCTTTGGTTTTATGTGTAGTTTAATCAACTTTCTTTCTTTGCCTTCCTTCCCACATTTCTAAAGCAGTAATTGCCATCTCACTGTCTTGAAAATGTTACAAACTCAGTTCTAGAATTTTCTCTTAGCTATATTTTCCCATTTGAAATGTAATAAAATTATACTAAAAGCTTTCCTAAGTTTATTTTTAACTTTAAAAATGTTGTGAGTCCACTATGTCATAGTTATTTCAATGAATGTAAAGACATTTTGTCCAAAAGACCCCTGGCCAACTATATCTATTTTATCTACAAGGAATAAACAACTGTGAATACAGGTGAAATGTGAGCACACATTTCTTTATAGCCCTAAAGAAAAGAAACATCTACATGTCAGGTTCCAGTGGCAAGTCAGGAAATGGAAAGGCCAGGGCTGCAGAGACTGTGTGGGGAGGACAGCCATGCAGTAGAGAGCCAGAGAATCAAAGTCAAGACGTTCCAGGGACAAGCCAAGGTTGATTGGAAAATGGGAGCAGAAATCTCCAGCACAAGGAGAGGAGAGACTCCAACAAGAGAAATGATCACAGGAGAATAGGATATCAGGGCTTATAGGGGTTTTATTTTAAACTAAACCTGAAAATCACATACAAGAACTTGCACTGTATGAACAGACATATCACAAAGCTTAAATGTGCTGCTATTAGAGTCAAGACTTTCCCCAGTCAAAATTATACAGAAGGGAAATCTTAGAGGCTTTCTCCTCTCCCTGCTTCCACAGGATCTGTCCTATCTTCTTCTTGCCTCTCCACTACTCCCAAGTCTGGGGACTTGTCTTGAAACTCTGCTTTCCTTACAACATTTCTAAAAGCACAAGGTAGGGAGCTAAACCTGGGTGTGAAAGTCAACAGTGTGAGTGTGAATTCTTCCCTCCTAACCAGTGAAGAGATTGCACAATTACCAGGCCCGGGCATGGGAGCTTCTGTGGAAGTTAGACATGATACTATGCTTTAAATACCAGCTACAGACCCCGACTTATAGTGGCTACCAGGACGTTGCTCTTTTCCTCCCAGGAATGGGATTCCTTCAAGACAGGAGTGGAATGACTACAAGTCAGCTGGTTGCATCATTTCCAACAGGTCTTAATAACTATTGGTGTTTTCATCACTCATCCCTTCTGAAAAGGATGATGAAGGGATGAAAGGAAATAGAAACATCATATTTAAACACAAAGAAAAATAGAATCTGTGGTGGGAAAGCAAGTGAATAAAAAGGTTGCATGGGAAGCTTAGTCGAAGGTGGGTGTTCTCTAGAAGATTCCATAAGTCTTTCACTAGCACTTAGGACACAGATTCACACTTGAAACTTCGTGAGTGTTCACCTAACAAAGATTTCTAATCTGAAAGATCAAAAATTGAAGCTAAGGGAAGTTCTTTGTAGGCAATGCTAAGATGTGACATGGATTGCTAAATGGTCTTATTAATAAAAAACCCAGAGCCAAATATTGGGGTAAATTCTGAAAGATCAGAGAGACAGAATAAGCTACAGCCAACCTCACCTCGACAACTCCTCATCAGATCTTATTTCCTCAGATTGGAAGCCTCTGAGTCCTCACCCAAAAGTGCCTCTGCTGAACTGCTGCTAAAAGGCCTAAAAGCTTAAAAGCCTCTAGTTCCTGGGCTTCATGCCTTATACACCTTTCCACTTCCTGCCATCACTTCCTGGGATTAAAGGCATGTGTCTTTCCCAAGCAAGACAAGAGATCTCAAGTGCTGGGATTAAACGTGTGTGCTACCATGCCTGGCTCTGTTTCCAATGTGGCCTTGAACTCACAGAAATCTGGATGGATCTCTGCCTCTGAAATGCTAGGATTAAGAGCGTGTGCCGCCACTGTCTGACCTCTATATCTAATCTAGTGGCTATTCTGTTCTCCGACCCCAGATAAGTGTCATTGGGGTACACTATATATTAGAGGACACAATATATCACCACAATAAGGCCCATAGGTTTACTTGATAACCAATAAAAGCCATTCTGTTCTGATGTAGAAGGTATTAAATGGGGGAGAAATGTGACTGTCTTTGCGGGAAATGATAACTGAAATACAAGTCTAGAAACCAGCCTGATTGCAGGGTCACGAGAATGAGATTTGATGGCACTGGCGATTCTCTAATACCTTCCTTGCTGGGAGCGTCTGATGATTCATAAAAGAAAACAGTGCCTGTGGGAAGTGGAGATAGAAAAGGGAACTTGATTTACACCATATCCTCATTTATATGGATGAATTTGTTCGAGTTAGTCACAGCTAATCTATGACTATAGGATTACTCTATAAATTCCTATTGAAATGAGATGGTGCAATTATCCACAAGATTGATGCACAGTTTAAAAAACCCCAAGTTTTGCCTACATTACTCAGATAAGTTCTCACTGCTCAGTCATGGTAAGGGGGAGTACACTAACTCCCACTGTGGGGTAGAAGCTCTTGTTATTCTAGGGAACCTTCAAGTATTCCTGATTACTCATCACGTACGGCTCGAAACATTTATAAATCTTCTGAAACTTAGACTTACTTCTTTTTTTTTTTTTTTTTTTTTTTTTTTTTTTAAGATTTATTTATTCATTATGTATACAGTGATCAACCTGCATATATATATGCAGACCAGAAGAGGGAGCCAGATCTCATTACAGATGGTTGTGAGCCACCATGTGGTTGCTGGGAATTGAACTCAGGACCTCTGGAAGAACAGCCAGTGCTCTTAACCTCTGAGCCATCTCTCCAGCCCCGACTTACTTCTTTTATAGACTCATTATATTAGAAAATAATAGCACAACTTTTGAAAGAAATTGAAGTCCCACAGCTGTTATGTCCTACAGATGACAGTCTTAGCTCAGTGTAATTCCAAGCCCAATAGACCATGAGAAGGCTGTCTGATTAGTAATGGACTCTAGAAAAACTTACAGTTTTTCTGTCCCACTAAAATGGTCTTATGTTTGGTTTGTAATACAACTGCTGGAGTGGTCATCCATGAGGCCAGCACAAATAATCTAGTGCCCTTGCTAGACAGTAAGTTGAAAGGCTAGTTGGGAAAGAATTCAGAGGTTGTGTCAGGAAACCAGTCTCTCACGGCAACCCTGGAGGAAATCTGAAAGTGGCCAATCTTATTTTGATACCCTTAACTTGGTCTTTCTGTACTGTTTCTCCAATTTCATGAGTTACCTTCCTCTTCTTCTCTACATGCCCAGAACTTCCTGTTCTTTTTCTCGATTAAAATGAGTCTTTGGGAGAATTCTTAGTGTCAGCTGCGTGCATCTGTGTTGGAGACCCTAGTATAATCATTCTCAAGCATATTTGTACTAGTGCTAGCTGAGCTGACTGAAGCTGTTCTCTTATACAGAAGGCATTTTTAAGCTTTAACAAAATAGGTGAGAAAGATAATGGAATGTTGGGCAAGGGATTTGTATCAGTTTGCTTAAAATACACAAATATTTTGGTTGCCTGTTTTCTTGATTTCAAGTCTACACTTGGAAACACCTTCTTATGTTCTCCAAATAAATTTTGTAATGTGTCATACTAAAGGATGCCCCAATGTAATGTTTCTAAATACATGTGCTTCTTGTATCAAAGGAGAGAATACATAGAGTCCTGGGACCAGAGGGTGTGGTCTTGAAGAATAGTGCTCAGAAGGATGCTCATTTCTGAGGGACATTGTTTTTTCCTCTTGTATAGTAAAGCTCAGTTTAATCCAAAAGACAGATGAAAATGGGAAACAACTGTGAAAGTCTTATCTGTGTAAGGCTGTAATAATGCCATAACACTAATCTAGAGAATAACTGACCCCCTTTGATGAATGGCACATAAATAAATGAATTCCAAACAGACTTTTTCATGCACTACATGTCCATTCTTTATTATTTCAGGGTCACTTGAATGCTAAGGCATTTTTATAAATGAAGCTGTTCTGTACAATATAGACTCACACAGAGAATGGGACAATATCTCTAAATTCATCATTCACCCTAGAGAATATCCTTCTTAACTAGGCATCCTGTGAATACACAACTTAATATTTCATTTTGATTTACAGTCAAGGATTCTGAATGAAGATGAATATAATTTATACAAAGTCACCTTCATGCAAATGGCAATTTTGGAAGAAAGTGGAAATGCCTGTTTCACAATCAGACTTTCTTCCTTTATCCTGGTAATAAGATCTAACATGATAAAAGTTAATAGTAGGTGATAAATATACTCTTGAGAAGTAGCATTTCATTTTTAATTGATTTTTGAGATTTTATGACTGTGATCACTGTAAAACTATCTTTAAAGTTATTTCATTCAAGGTTATCTATACATACTGATTTTACTGTACTTTCAAATTAAAATGATTATTATTTCAAGATATTCTTAGAGATGAGAGTGCATCTTATTATAACTAAAAAGAAGTTGCCTGGGATGTATTTTTTTTTAGATTTATTTTTTCTTTATACATGTGTATCATACGTGTGTGTGTGTGTGTGTGTGTGTGTGTGTGTGTGTGTGTGCTTGCCAGTAGAAGCCAAAAGGGGGTATCAGATGCCCTGGAGTTGGAATTACAGAGGGTTTTAAGCAACTCATTGTGAATACTGGGAACTGAACTCTGGTCCTCTGAAGGAGGAGAAATTGCTCCTAACTGCTGAGCTATCTATCATTCTAGACCTATAGTTTGATTTTTTTTTTTTTACTAATCCATTTATACTGGAAATTTACATTCACTAGCATATAGTACCTAAAGTCTTGGAAACTGCTTAGTATGAAGCTTCAAGAAAATGGTATTCAAGATCTGAGCCTATAGTTCAATAGTAGAATGCTTGCCTACCATACTCAAGACCATGGTTGCATCTCAAAACTATACTCCCCTCTACTCCCAAAAATCCAGATTATCAAAATGTGTGAATCAACTGTCCAAAAGAGAATACTTATACTTTTAGACTAAAATTGTATTAATGTTTCCACTTCCTATATGATGACAATTAGCATCTAACCACTTAATAAGTCAATTAATTAAGGAATGTCTACAATTTGCTAAGCTGGGAATCCAGGCTGGGTGAGGTAGTGGGAGTGGAATACATTGAGGAAGCACTGAATATTTCAATGGTTTGTGTTGTGTGGTGATAGGTTTAATCATGCTCAGTATTGTCCTGTCATTCAGGTGCTTTATCACTAAGTTTATCACTTTATAAACTTTATCTGGGTTTATCACTGGTTCATCTAGCAACTTGTTTATATCGATAAGTGGCATGGTCTTCAATATTGACTTTGGCTTTACCTCAAAATTTGTTTTGATGATCAACATTACAACACAAGCCTGCCAGGTGATACAAGAAGCATTGGAGAACTAGCAGCTCATGATGTGCCCATTTTCCTTAGCCAGAAGTAAGAAGCAATGTGGCCCGACAAGAAAAACAGGAACCCAGGATCTAGTTTCAGAGGAAATCATCAAGCCTCTTACTTATTAAAAAAAAAAAAAAGTACAGGGCTAGAGAGATGGTTCCGTGGTTAAGAGCACTAACTGGTCTTTCAGAGAACCTCAATTCAGTTCCCAGAACTCACATGGTGGTCCACAACCATCTGTAACTCCATATACAGTGGATCTGACACATTCTTCTGACCTCCATGGGCATACCAGGCATGCATGTGGTACACAGACATGCATGCAGGCAGAACATCCATACACATAAAATTAGAATATATATACAGAGTGAGTCTCAGTAGGGAACATAATTCCCTTTCAGGGCATCTATTTTCTCTTATTAGGAGACTGTGCACACAATTGTCATCTGCTTGGAATGTATAAGCACTTCGGCACAGTAGCACACTGAAAGTTAAGGCAGGAAAAACTGCAGGTTTCAAGCTAGCCTGGGCTACATGGTGAGACCTGTCTCAAACCACAGAAACAAAAATAAGCAAATAATAATAATAATAATAATAATAATAATAATAATAATAAAGAAAAATGGGCACACAGGATAATATAAGATAGAATTCTATCATAAGAATATTAAAATATCAAGAAACAACATGGTTTGTGGAGCTACTCTGAAAAAGAGGAGATATGGAAAGAGTATAACCAAGATGTGCAAAAGAGTGATGTTAGTTTACCAATGGCAGGGAGGCATGTTTGATTACAACAGAAAAAAACTCATAAAACTTGGAGCTATCCAAAGTGAAAAGGACCCTCCCCTGGCTTGGTTTTAGGAAATGTAATTAGTCAAGAAAATGCACCAACAACGAATTGGAAAGGAAAACCAAAGTCAAACTGAATGCTTAGCATTTCTAATTTTTTTTAAATATTTTAATGTGCTCGTGTGTGTGTGTGTGTGCGTGTGTGTGTGTGTGTGTGTGTGTGTGTGTGTGTGTGTGTGTGTGTGTAGATTTGTGTACTTGAGTGCAGTGCCCTCTAAGAGCAGAGAAAGGCATCAGATTCCCCAAAGCTAGAGTTCTAGGAAGTTGAGTCATTGGATATGGGTGCTGGGAACCAAACTCTGGTCTTCTGTAAGAGCAGGACGCACCCTTTTGATTGCTGAGCTATCTCTCTAGTCTCCATCCTCTCACATTTTTATAGACATCTCCCCTGGGACATCGAGAAATAATTTAAGAGACCTTTATGTAACCTAGAGCATAAAGGATATTACAGAATAACCATAAAAGTGAAACTTTTAATGCAGCAAATAAACCTAAGTTCCAGGCAGGGCGTAAACACAACGGGTGAGGAACCTGGAGATCACATGGGATGAAGAACACTTCCCTGGCTCTTTCCTGGAGCGCAGCACAGCTAGGAAGCAAGTGGACAGGCAGAGGTCAAAGCCTGTGATCTTTTATTTTTTTATTATTTTTTAAAGTTTTTTTTTTCATTTTACACACCAGTTCCCTCTCCCTCCTGTTCTCTCCCCCCTACACACACACACACACACACACACACACACACACACACACACACACACACACCTTTCCCAATCCTACCCCCCATCCACTCCTCAGAAAGGGCAAGGCCTCCCTTGGGGAGTCAATAAAGTCCTAACATACTAAGTTGAGGCAGGATCAAGCCCCTCCCGCTGTGTCTTAACCACTGGACAGGGCCGTGACTATTCCGTGATGCAAGAGACACTGGAATAGGAGACAGACAAAAGGGGGTCTTACAGTCTAGATTTCCTAAAAAGGAATAGTTATTACTGTATTTGAAAATTAGAGGATGAGGGGGTGGTTGCCTCAGCACACTACAAAACTAAAAGGACATTGCAGTACCAAGCCACCCTCACAAAGCTGTGTCAGGAAGTGACACATACAGACATTAGGGACTGAAAATGTGTCGCATGGGCTCCCTCCTGAGCCTGAGTTTCCAAATATCAAGGTAAGGGGTCGGGGGAGCAGATTCGATAGTAGTCATTTGCAGAGAATGGTGTTCAGGGCACATGAACTTCATTGCCAACCCTCCTTAGGAATGAGATCCTCTTTTCAAAAGGGACCTACATTCAGCTAATGGGGTGGGGAGTCCTGTGGGAGACGATAAATATTTCGACTTTCGAGTCAAACTGCTAAGTCTTAGCCTTCATAGTCACACTATACGCACACTATGAATCGGACTCGTAATAGCTCTGAAGGGCCCAGGAGAACATTAATGCTAGCCTCCTTATTTCATAGATGAGGAAATGGGATTCATTAGCACAGAACAGTCTGTCAGACCACATGGTGAGTTACTACTGGAAGCAAAATTAGGAAGGGTAGCATTGCTACCATTAGAGACTCTGTCGGGGCCTGGCACTCATTAGAAGCTCGGTGAGTCTGATAAGGCTGCGGTCTCAATCCTGGACCAAGTACAGTACCTCTGACCCTTTAGTAAGTGTTCAGAACCTCCCAACCCCCCACCCGCCGAAACACACTGAGTTCACTTTTTGCTTTGTAAGCTGCTAGCAGTGAGAGGTGAGCTTTCAAGTTACACCTAGCTTTTGCTGCCCTGAATAGAAAGAAGCTGGGGACGCAACCATCTCCTTGGAGCACCATGCTCCAGTTATTTACTGTCGTGTAAAAGAGCCATCTACAAACTTTAGTGGCTCAAACAACAGTCATTTGTCTTTCCTCCGGATCTGTATCAGGCAGGTCCAGCGGGCACAACTGCTCTGTCTTGGGTGCATCATCCGGGCAGTTCAGCTGAGGATGCGGGATCCCTTTTCAGGCTGACTCACTTCGATGGCTGGCATGTTGGAGCTGACTCTCATCTGCAGACACAGCAGGAGAGTCAGCTGGCTGCTTCAGCTTGCTCTGGCATGGAGCCTGGGCTCCTGGAGCAGGCATCGTAGTCCTAAGAGAACAGCAATGGAAGCTAAGGGTTGCTTAAATCCCGGGTCACAGATGAGCGAGGTGTGCTTTTCATTGTACCCTGCTGACCGGCCATAAACAAAGCCCAGACCCAAGGAAAGGGGACAAAGATCCCAACTCTTGATGAAAAAGTTTCAGAGACTTGGTTGATCGTGTTTTAAGGTCATTATAGGGGAGATATTCCTCCCTCCTCCCTGTAAATATGATTCCACTTTGCTGATATGGTAAAGAACTGAGAATTAGTAGACGTATGCCATAGACATCAAAATTATAATCTCTTCCAAGCATTTATCCCTTCACTGTTTACCAATCAGACAGACAGCAACAATTAAGGCTCAATCTTTGCCTCCGTTTCCTCTTCCACATAAAGAAGATAATAAGCCTTCTTGTGTGGAATGAGAAGCTTATTTACAACTGTAAAACAGAATGTACTTACGGTTGTCTTAGTAAATGTTTATTAATAGTGAATTACCTGTAAAATGTCCCACACAAGTGAAAGGTATAATCATTATGTGCTTAGGGATGATGCAATGGGAGCCTTTTGCGGGCTCCTCAAGACAGCTACCTATCCACGCCTGGGTCTCAGAAGCCTTAATTAATTCTGCTAAACATGCAGTTAAGTGGCAATCCTATCTTTTAAAATGATAATGGTTTGCCCAATCCTCTTAGGTATTTGATGAGATGGACATGATGAAATATTTATGGGATTTTAGCCTCTACAACAAGAATTGTATCCAGACAAAAAACCTTTCAAATCATACCTACAAACGGCCAAATGAGTTGTTTTCTTTCTGTAACAAACAAAAACACTCCTAATTTAACTAAGGTGATGAGTGTGGAGATGTGAGACTAGTTCTGATTGTGAGGGAAGCTAGCTAGCTAGCTCCTTATTTGGTTCGAAGGCCCAGTAACCAAGTGGGGTTTTCCCACAGGGGTCCTAGGAGTTAGGCAAAATGACTTCCTGTTAGGCAATTTAGACCACAGAAAGCAATAACTTCCTCAGCTCAGCCACTTACTGAAAGATTGGTTAAATAAGATGAGAGTTCTCCTCGCTGAAAATGGGACCTGCAGCTGGGAGGTCCGTTTCCAAGGGACCAGGAGAGGCAGAGCTCCATTGCCCAGCGAAGCAATCTTGCTGCAAGAAACTGAATATAAAGCATGAGTGGCATGCAGCCAGGCAGCGGGCCTCGACCGAGCATCTGTATTTCAGTGCCAGTTTCCATGTCACGGCTTGTGTTTGCTGTACACATCGCCTGTAGCATGTAAGCTTCTGGCCTAAGAATTGTCTGGATGACTGTAAACTTATTTCCAAAGATTTTTTTTTTTTATAGAGAACATTTGTTGTGAACATTTGAAAGCCAGCTGAAAGATCATGTTCTGTTCCCTAAATAAAATTCTATATGAAAAAAAAATCAAAGTATATGAAGACAGTCACTGCATCTGTAGCCACTACCATACCATAGGAATTAGCCCCCAACCCCACTCCCCACCCCGTTTCAATGAACTGTTCACTCATACGTTCTCTGGCAGGTTTCTTGCCATCCTTGACTCATTATGGTTTAGAAGATTATATTATATACTCTATTTCTATAATGAGATATGTGGAGCCTTTATACAGAAGAGACACTTATGCTACTGTTGTTTTTTTAAATGGACATATAGCCAAAGGCTTTATGTTTATATCTATAGATTAGTGCTACTCTCAGCCCTGGTTAGAGAACTTTCTTTCTTTTTAATGTATTTATTCTTTGAGAATTTGTATACATGTATACAGTGTATTCTTTTGCAGTAGGTGGCAATTAATACAGAAACTCAAAACCGGTCAAAGTGATAAGAATAGGTCATCGTTGAGTTCTCAGCCCCAAAGGGGACTTCTACATCACCTCCCATCCCAAGACCCATGGAACATACTGGAAAAAAAAAGAGGGGAGAAGACTGAAAAAGCAGGAGGATGGGGAAGAACGTTGTAGAAGGCTGTTTTCTGAACATTGGCATAGCAGTTGCACTGCCAGACTCACAGCAGCTGTGGCTACCTGCAGAAGACCAGCACAAGATTGGGCTGTCGACACTCCACCACAGATGAGGAAGGGCTCACGAGGCCCACCTCTTCTTAGGAAATGAATGGCAGTTCATGGTTCCTGAGGGAAGGGGTATCATGTTCTTCGGTGGTGTGTCCACCGGTAAGTTGTCAGTGTGTCAGTCAATAACTCCTCAGTTTGTGCCCGTGAAGGCAGCACTGGCTAAACCCAGTGTGTCACAACAAACAGAAAACAAGGAAAGAAAAAGCTAGAAGGGAGGCCTGGGAAGAAGGGGCTCTGTGGGAGTAGGGGGAGGTTAGAAAGGGTAATGGGAGTCAGTGTGGTGAAAATACATTATATACATGGATAGAAAATGTGGTACATATACATAATGGAGTACTACTCAGCAGAGAAAAACAATGACATCATGAGGTTTGCAGGCAAATGGATAGATCTAGAAAATAAGATCCCGAGTGAGGTAACCCAGACTCAGAAGGACAAACATGGTATGTCCTCACTCATAAGTGGATACTAGATGTAAAGTAAAGGATAACCAGACTACAAGCCACATATCCAGGGAGGCTACCTAGCAGGGAGGACCCTAGGACAACTGTGGCTTATAGTAAGTTTTGGTTTTGCCCAATCACTGGGCAAGCTTTAGTGAAACATTTCACTATTAAGATAAGAATTTGTACTGTAATAAAAATAAAAGAAAAAGACAATCCCCAAAAGACATGCCCACAGTTCAACGTCTTCTAAACAATTTGTTAATTGAGATTCTTTTCCCAGATAATTCTAGGTTATGTCAAGTTAACATCTAACACTAACCACAACAAGCAACTTAATACATTCAGCTTCAGTTTCCTGAGGTCTGGGATTATAAGTGTGAAAAAATAGAATTGTCAATTAAAAGAAGAATGAGGAATGAGGAAGGGTTTATTTAGCTCACAATTCAAGAGGCTCAAGGCCTGGCACCAGCATCATCTCAGCTGTGGTGAGGTCCTCGAGACAAAGGATGTCACCAGGACAGGAACATATGTGAAAACAAAAGCTCAAGATGCAGGAAGCTGGGTCCTTTCCAGAGTGGCCCTCCCTCCAGTAACAGCTAATTCAGGACCCAGTGAATGCTGCCTGTACCTCTTCTAATGACACACCCTCAAGGATGTAAGGACCACCTCTTACCTGCCCCACCACTGCCTAGCATTGACAGACTTGAGGACCATGTCTCCATCACAAGAATCTTCAGGGGATAAACAGCTTTCAAACCATAGCAGAGATACTGGTAAAACACTGCATAGGCTGTAGAAAATGGAAGGCAATAAGCTAAATCCAAGAGAGGACATAAAATTATAAACACACGATCAACAATTCAAATAAACTAAGCCAAAGTCGGGGGGGGGGGCAGGGGGCGGTGAGGAGATGGAAGGAGGTAGAGTGAGTATTTTCAACACAAAGAGCAGAGAACTGCTGTAATCTATACACAGCACTGAGCCCAGATGATCTCATTTCCCAGAAGGTCTCAACAAAAATGCCCTTGGCTTCTAACAGGGCTATTTGATTGTCACAGTCCACTCAATACTGTCCACAACAGAAAGCCTTGCTCCTAATACCAGTCACTGATGTCATATAAAACATTTCCCTTCATTTGCTAATGTCGAAATATTCTGTCACTTGTTAAATTAGAAATTAGGAACCAGTTTTGTTTTGTGTTTTTTTTTTTTTTTTATGCCCTCTCCAAACTGTAGAGAATTAGAGCAGCTAGGAAGGAATTGAGAAACATGCATTGACTACAGATTCCTCCAAAATCCATCCCTAAAATAGTGAAAGGTTTTCTGTTTAATAGATTCTCAACAAGCCACATACTGTGCTCACTGAAGCAAGAAGTAAAAAGAAATGATTGAGCAACATTAAAAGGTGGAGAGACAGGCCCTTTTCTCTGGAGTGTTTCAACACTGAAATAAAAGGCACAGAGGAAGTACTTGGCCTCAGCAGCCAGGACATCAGCACCCTGCCCTTCCTGAGCTGCCAGGGCTTAGAGTCCCTGGAGAGGCCATTCTCTCCCCATATTAAGGAAAACATTGAAGCCAAAGCTGCCAGCAGGACTTTGCAGTTCACACTGCCTCCCAGTCGAGGACAAAGGCAAGGGGGGCTGGGGAAGCAGACACAGATTCGGATTTGAACTGAAGTTCATACCTGCCTCCATTTTTATCGGAGGCCTGGCTGGAGATGTTTTTATCTTCAACAAAGTGGTATCCTGTTACAAGCCAGTGTACTCAACTATTTTAAATTTTAGACTTTTCAATAAGGAACAGTAGTCCAAAACCACCCTATATTCTCTGTTACTTCTGTACACACGGTAAGATTTATGCACACATGTGTGTCACAGGGGTTACAGGAGGTGCTTATGAACGTCTGCTTGCCAACCACACAGTGCATGCACAAAGCACGGCTGGTATGAAGATAGACAATGGCTTTTAGTGATCATCTTCCAACATACTCATTTCCCATGCATTGGCTGCTGTGTGTCTTTAGCGTGTTCATTTAAGCGTTAGCATTAATGTACACACTTCTGCCAGAGTACATCAGTACTCTGGGATTCCATCATGTGATTTAGATTTTTGTTGTTGTTATTGTTCTTATACTTTGGATTTCAGATTCTTCTAGTGGAAATCCTACCTCTCTCACCCATTACTGCCTCCCCACCCCTCCCCTCACTACCATCCCACCCAGATCAAGGAAAAAAACTCACAGCGGTTCCTTTCTCTAAATATTATACATATTAATTTAGAAGATTTTTCCCAGTTTGCTAACAACAGATGTATTTAAATAACAATCCAGTGTATCTCACACTGCTATAAAACTTTTCGTGTCTACAGCTAATTTCTGTACAAAATAAATGAACGCACACATTCCCGGCACAGCTGAAAACGGTCCGTCGTCACATACAATGCAGGTGGCTGTGCCCTGCACACGCCCTCTCCTCCTCTCCTCGGGTATCTTTATACAAAAACTCCTCTAATCCCAACACAGGTTATTTTTAAGCTGCCTTATTCCTCCGGCAAAGGCAATGTCTTTAGCAATGTTACGCACATAACAATGGGAGGATATCGTTTGAAATGAGAAGCATCTTTTCTCAGTGATCAAATGCTATCAGTGGAATTTTCAGAGTCCAAGAGCTGGAGTTACTGCTGAACAATAGAGAAATCTGAGGGTATGCACAAGAAAGGGGAGAGGAGACAGACAGGTTTATTCCTGTCAACCTTAAATACAGTTCCATACAGCTCTTAGAAGTCTGTGCCTGGGCCAGACGGTCAGGGTGCTCTCATATCCTCACAGGGTTTTCTTCCTTTTCCTTTCATCAATATGAGAATGTTTCTCCTTTCATAGCCTATTATAGGATCTTCCACTATTGAACTATTCCTTGCAGCATGTTCTTTCTTTGTTCAATAGTAATCCTTTTAATAGCTGAAGAAGTAACAGCCTTGTTTTATTTATATAGAGAAGATGGGCTCTGGAATCAGACTTCCTGGGTTGGAGCCTTGCTTCCAACATCTCTTAGTTGTATGACTGTTAGCAAGACACTCAAAATATTTGTGCCTCTTTTTTTTTTTTTTGTTTTGTTTTGTTTTGTTTTGTTTTTCAAGACAGGGTTTCTCTGTGTAGCTTTGCACCTTTCCTGGAACTCACTTGGTAGCCCAGGCTGGCCTCGAACTCACAGAAATCCTCCTGGCTCTGCCTCCTGAGTGCTGGGATTAAAGGCGTGCGCCACCACCGCCCAGCTCATTTTCCTCATAATAGACAAGATTTTAAAGAGCAGAGGGCTCTCCTTCGGTAGCCCAGGCTGTCCTGAAACCTGTAGTTTTCCTGTTTCAGCTTCCTGGGAGCTGGCATCACAGACCTGAGCAGTTATTCCTTGGAAGACTCAGTTGTTAAAGGTAAGCAAAGCAGTTACTGTTTAGCAGAATAAATGTCCAATAATGTTGAAAAATAACTAAAATTTAGTTCCACAAATGAATGGAATTTCTTTGCTCATGCTATTTTCTTAATTATGCTGCTCATATATCCTTTCTAATCTTACATCTTTCTATTTCTGCCAAGTCTCCTTTAGTCTTTATCTTCATGTAGTTCCCTTGGGTCACTTCAGTATTTTGGTTACTTAAAAACTTTATTCCCTGGAGCTGGAGAAATGGCTCAGAGGTTTAGAGGACTTGCTGCTCTCACAGAGAACCAGGGTTCAATTCCCAGGACCTGCGTGGTAATGCACAACCTTTTTTAACTCTAGTTCCAGGGATCCAGTTCTGTCTTCTAACCACCTCAGACACAAGACACACATGTAGTGCGCACACATACATTCAGGAAAACATTCATACACAGAAAATAAATAAATCTGAAAAACTTTTTTTAAAATGCATTCCTTGCATGTGATCTTGGCTCAGAGCTGCGACTCTCATGTTTGCCAAAATAACAACAAAAAATTCAACAGACTGCATATTGATGACTCTCTGTGAACTCAGAAAAGTCATGGGGTGCTGCAATTTGATGGCCCCACCAAAGTCCACTTGTAGAAAAAGTGTCAAAGTTGGGATGTTTATGAAGTGACTCGTCAGGATGGCTGTGCCCTTATGCATGGTCTAATGTTGTTACCACAGGTATAGGACCATGATTGTAGGAGTGGCCTTATTTATTATAAAAGTAAACTGGGTTCTACTAGGCTCCCCCACCTCTCTCTCACACACACACACACATACACACAAATACTTTCTGCCATCAAATAACATAACAAGAAGGCCTTTGACACATGCTGGCACTTTCGTACTGGACTTCCAGTTATCCAACTTCAGGATTCTGGGAGACATTTACTTATGAATTTCCCAGTTTCTTTGTTGTTGTTGTTGTTTGTTTGTTTGCTTGGTGAATTGATTGTTTGGGCTTGATTAATTGACTGACCTCGAACTTGCGATCCTCCTATCTCAACATCCTGAATGCATCTGGCATTCTGTTCTAGCTACACACAACAGACTAGGTCTCAAGACCGACAACCACCCTGGGGATGGAGAGACATACACTGCTGCTGTAAATTAAGAAGGGTGGATGCAGTAGACGAGAAGACCACACCAGCTGCCAGGCCTGCTGAATGACACTTCCAGCCGTAAGTGAGTTAAAAACAGAATGGTCTTCAGCCTTCCCTGCTTTCACCTGCACACACTGTCTCATCTTCACCGAAGCACTAGAGGAACACAGAGAAGGGGGGCATGAAAGGGATGCTGAGCTACACTCAGCAAAGCTGGAGAAAGGCCATACAAGCACTGACATACAGGACTAACAGCCCAATACTCAAACCTAGAGCTTTGAAGTTACTTTCCCAGAAAAAGACAAAAACAGAAGAACCAAACATAAATCTGCAACAGTGATGAAATGAAAGACAAAAAACCAATACCCAGGGCTCGTGAGATGGTGCAATAAGTAAGGTTACTTGCTGCCAAGCCTGAGGACCAGAGCTCAGTCCCCACCAGAATCCACCCGGTAGAAGAGAACTTACTCCTGCAAGTTGTCCTCTGACCTCCACATGTGAGCCATAGCAATTCAATTCCCTGCAGCCACATTAAGCTTCCACCTGCCTGTAAGTCCAGATCCAGTGTAATCCAACACCCTCTTCTGGATGCCATGGACATCTGCACTCACATATGCATACAAACACACAGACAGGCATAATTAAAATCAATAAATGATCTTTTATTTGCCTTTCCCTATAGCTGCTCCTCTCAATATGGAGAATACTTCTTGTCTAACCTTTAGGTGTATTCTCATTAATTACTGACAGAAATAAGGTTCTTCTCTTAGAGAGGTAGCTAGCTCTCTCTAACCCACTACAGCACAGTAGTTCTCCCAAGCTTTTTTTCAAAGTGTAGAAATCATATCAAAATTTATTAATTGAAAAAAAAAATCCTTTCATACATTATATTCTGAACATGGCCTCCCCTCCCCCACTTCCTCCAACACCCTCCCCTCCTCCCTACCAATCCAGTGCCACACCCTTTCTTTCTCTCTCTCTTTACAAAACAAATAAACAAACAAAAAGAAACAGAATGTTTAAAAAAAGAAACACAAGAAAACATAAGAACACAAAATTAGAAAACATAATATGCAAGCAAAAGACCAGTGAGATTAAAAAAAAATACTTTGTTAAGCAATATGAGAAACAAAGTCTACAAAAATACTATCGAGCTCATTTTGTGTTGGCTATCTACTGCTGGGCATAGAGTCTACCCTGCCTACCCTTACATGTGGTTAAGATTCCACTGAACTAAAGCCAGTTTTCCCTTTGCCATTGGGTGTCAAATGCAGATAGCTTCTTGATAAGAGGTAGAAGCCCATGCCTACTCCCCCCCCCCATCACTGGGACACCATCTAGCTTGAGCTTGTACAGACCCTGTGCATGCTACCACAGTCTCTGTGAATTCATGTGTGCATCAGCTCTGTTGTGACTGGAGGACACTGTTTCCTTGGAGTCATCCATCCCCTCCGGCTCTTATCATCTTTCTGCCTCCTCTTCCCCATAGCTCCCTGAACCCTGAGGGGAGATCTCCCAAACTTTTTGATCAAGCACAATCTACACAGACCCAGCTGTGCCTACCACAGCTCAATAGAGCAGCATTCTCCATATACCATCACCAATATGCTTTTATTTAACTTTTTGTTTGAAAAGAACAAAAAGTCAAAAATATCCACAGTCCCAAAACATCATTATATAAAAAAATAGAAGCCTCCTCTATCCAAGCCAGTTCCTGGGGTAAGTTTCTGAAAATATTTTGTAGCCTCAATTGCATATATATATATAATTTATGCCCAGGTCTCTACAGAAATGCAAATATCTTTATAATCACACATGTTAAGCTTTCTTTATTTTCACTCATTTTTCATACTTGTCTACCATTCAAACCATCACTTCACATGTCATGTACATATACACCTCTGTTCTTATTTATAGATCTACATTTATAACTGTGTCTGAAGTACAGGAGGTGCTCTGTGATTCTTAGCTACCGCTTACACCATTCCTCATTGTTATAATATATGTATATGTATGCCTTTCCAATCACGGACATACTTCTTTGTATTAAGAAACATTTAAGGCAGAAGTCTATGTCAGCAGATAGAAGGTGTGGTGATTTGAATAAGATGGCCCCCATAAATTCATATATTTAAATACTTAGGGAATGGCACTAGTTGAAAGGATTAAGAGGTGTGGCCACACGAAGTATGTCTCTGGGGTTTGGCTTTGGGGTTTCAAATGTTTGAGCCTATCCCAGGGGCTCTTTCTTCCTTCTGCCTATGGATCTCAATATAGAACTCTCTGCTCCTTCTCCAACACCAAGTCTGCCTGTGTGCTGCCACACTGCGCACCATGCTGATAATGGACTAAACCTCCGAACCTGTAAGAAAGCCCCAGTTAAATGCTTTCCTTTATAAGATTTGCCATAGTTATGGTATGTCTTCACAGCAATAGAATATTGACAAAGACAGAGTGCTAGCTGCCTAGCATGCACAAATCCCCGGTTTTGATCCCCACCAATGCACAAGTCAGGCATTATGTGTGATGGCACATGGCTAGAATCTCAGCAGGTGGAGGCAAGAAGATCAGAAGTTTAAGGTCATCCTTGACTGTAGAATGAGTTTAAGGCTGGCTTTATCTGTAAGGGACAAGAAGGGGTGGAGGGAGAGAAGGAGGGAGGGAGGGAGGAAGGGAGGGAGGGAGGCAAGGAGAGAGGGAGCAAGCGAGTGAGGAGGAAGAGAGACAGAGAGAGCTTCAGTGTAGTTACATGACTTAGAAAGATAACATTTACCCTAGGACCCATAGACTATCTGGCAGAAACCCCAAGGCCGGGTATGAGAACCTCCTTTTGAGTTGCTGGTCAAGAGAGTTCAAGGGACACTCAAAGCAATAGAGCCTTATTGTGGTTGCCCTTAGTGGCCTCCCAGAAGTTTAAAGTAAGTTCCTATTCCCAAAGACACAGTGTACTTCAGACACAAGATTCAAAAGATTTGAGCTGGATCTGACCTGAAAACTTCCTCCCTGAAGATTAGCTTTCATAGTCTAGGAAGGCCCTATCAAAACTGCCAAGGAAAGGAACCATTTAATACCCCTATCCAGCTGTGACACCACAAAAATGTCTTGCAAGGCAATAGTGGCACTCACATCTTGGCTGTGACCAACAGCGGTCTAGTTGGACTTAAGAAGCTTTTCTTTGCAGCAGATAGAGACCGTTACAGAAAGCCACAACTGGTCAAAATGCAGAGAGAAACTGACAGTGGAGTTCCCAGCCCCAACTGACACGTCTACATCATGATCTCCACACCTAAGGCTCCGAGACTATCACACAGGAGTACACAGGAAGATTGTAAGACCGAGAGAAGCAGGAAGTCTGCCATGAGATTGTGTCTCTCCTAGAAATAACAGGGAAGCCTCATCAAGGATATCTCAGCAGGGTGGCAGCCAAAATAAAGACCTTAACAATGAATGGCAAGACTGGTAGACATGCTAACATGAATGGAGAAGTTCCCATGGAGCCCCTAAAGAAACTACAGGGAACTGATGACTGCTGAGTGGGAGTGAATTATTCTAGTCTTCCCGGGTAAGGTGCTGCCGAATTCACTAATACCCATGGGTCAGCCCTTAAAATTTTTAGATACAAGCAACACTGAATGAACTCTAGAGGTAGTTCAGGGAAAAGGAAGTGTGTGCACACCTGTTGAAACAACAATAATATTTAAAGAAGAGGTCATGAATTTGAGCGAGATTGGGGGCACAAGAGGAATTAGTGGGTGGAGAAGGATGGGTGTAAATTATGCAATTCTCAAAAAAGATCATTTAAAAATGTTTAAAGCCACGATTGAAAAAAAAATTATCATTACAAATATTTTCCCAACATGTCTGTTTTAGAACATCTCAAAGGCCTAGGGTCAGCCATTACAAAGTTCTACTATTTTAGATTAATTTTCCTCATGATTTAAAATTGTCTTAATTTTGTTCAACTAAGAACAAAACACAGAAGCAAATTAACTACCCAGGATGATGTGGCTACAATAGATAACTATGATTACCCATTTCTTTTGTCTGGGAGAGAATATCTGAATGATTTTATTTTCAGTAAGCATAAATCAAACTAAATTAGTGCAAATCAACTTCTACTTTAAATATTAGAGTTGAGTACAGAATTTTATTTGATTTGAGGATCTTATTAAAAATTTTGCAGTCTACTTACTTAGCTTTTCTCTGTAGAACATAAACGATGTCTCTACTACACTGAAGACAAAATTCATCAGACAGGTAATTTTCTACTGAGATGGATAGCTGGTATCTGACAGGAGGGCACTCTGCTGTTGACTGAAGGAAGATCAATATGTTCCACAGGCCAGTAACATAGACAGCAAAGATGCTAGTCTGGGCCTAATTTCTATTTGAGGGTTAGTTGAGGGCCACCCAACTTGTCATTTACTAGAGCACCAGAGTTAGGACAAAACTTTTTCTTGGATAAGTTCTGGATCAAGTGCTAAATGAGATCTTGGCTAAAGGTTGAGAGTTTGTGTCTTAACAGAGAGAAAATGTGGGGCCTTGTGCATGCTAGGCAGGTGCTCTATCACTACGCTACATTACCAGTTTCAATTCTATTTTTGAAAGTTCACTTCTAAATAATAAACTTTTCTCGAACTGAGAAAAAAATTAAATGAAACTCTAAACTGACTTAAAAGTATAACCAAATGTGGAATGCACAGAGTCAAAACTTTAAATGGATTAGAAAAGTTGTGACTTTAAGACAGGTTGTTGGTGAGAAATCTGTAAGACATATGATGATCACAGCAAAAATGTCCAACAAGACTTTCAGAAGAAATGTGATTGGAAACTGTTAGTGTTAAACTCTAAGATGTTAAAACATCAGGTTACTTCAAATTAAACATAGAAATCTAAAAGTGTAAATGTGCCTAAAGAATGTCAAAAAAAAAAAAAAAAAAAAAAAAACAGCTTGGAAGTCTTTTTCCCAAAAGGAAGGGGTAGAAAAAAAACTGAACCATTACAACATTCCCCAACAGAATTTCATTAGAGAATTAATGTCACTTTGTCACATCAAAATGATTTCTCTGCACCCTGAAAAGGCTTCTCTTCGTGGCAATGCTCTTCAAAGCATTGCTTTAAATGTTATTTGGCTGTGCTAAGATAGACAATTAATATTAAGCTCACAGTGAAGTGCAGTGTTCCAGTTGTACAAATCAGTTACTTACAAAGTGTCAGGCAGAAAAAGGGCTATTGAAATCTAATGAAAAACTGTAGTGCTTAATAAGAATGGGGTTTTTCAAAACATTATTGGTAAGCCAACAAGCTGAAAAGTCCCCACAGAGACTTTTGTTTAGTTCTTAAATTACTTTCAAACTTAGAGCTGAAGAAAAAAGAGAATCAAAACCCCAAACATTCAAACCTTTAATAAAATATCAATGACTATCTTCATATAGCATCCCATAAGGACTCCCCATTCCATAAACTGCAATTTCAAAAGTGAAGAAAACAGCAAGCACATTCTTTAACATCACTCTAAAGGAGCAAGCGTGTACAAGGCACTCAAAGATCTCCAGGAAGGAAAGTCAAGCGACCATCATGCACCTCACCACCAGTCTATTGTCAGGTCTCTTTTGTGGCAATCTCTCCACATCAAACGAAAAATAGAGCTAACAACTATTAAAACTATTTAATATAATGTCAGTTTCTTCAATAGTTTTATTAGAAAAAAATATAATTTGTATTACTTCTAATATAAAAGACTGAAAGCCATTATGAAATGTCAAGCAGAATCAGTTATTACATTTTTAAATAAGTTTATCAACTCTTTTATCAACTGATAAGTAAAAAGTGAAAATCAAAGTTTGATATTTAACAAATAATTTAGCTGTGAATAAATTGCCTCCTGGAAGGTGTAAAGTACTTCAATGTCATTGGAGTGAAAAATTGACTTACAACTTTATAAATGTTTCTGAGAGAAGAGAAAGGAAAATGTATTATCATTTTTAACTGAATGCATTCAGATATATAAAAACATTCCTTAGAAATTACAAGTGGACTGAAGTTGTATGCAATCTTCCAAGTATATAATCTTTGTTCTTATGGCTACTGACTCTGTCAGTACCCATTTTCTACATCCAATATTATATGTCAAAAAAACTATTATAAATCTATTTCTTTAAAAAACATTTTGTAGGGACTGGAGAGTTGGCTCAGTGGTTAAGAACACTGGTTGCTCTTCTAGAGGACCCGAGTTCCATTCTGAACACATATATGGAAGCTCTCAACCATCAGTACAGTTCTAAGGGCTCCAACACCTTCTTCTGGCCTCCATGGGCACCAGACAAGTTGTAAACAGATGTACATTTGGACAAACACTCACACATATAAAATAAAATAAAAATAAATAATTTTGAAGCATTTTCCTAACTATAAAAGGAAAATTTCTTATTTCCAAGTAAAAGTTAAAAGACATTTATTTTTAAAAACAGTGAAGGCAAGCCGGGCAGTGGTGGCGCACACCTTTAATCCCAGCACTCGGGAGGCAGAGGCAGGCGGATCTCTGTGAGTTCGAGGCCAGCCTAGGCTACCAAGTGAGTCCCAGGAAAGGCACAAAGCTACACAGAGAAACCCTGTCTCGAAAAAAAAAAACAAAACAAAACAAAAAACAGTGAAGGCAAGGCGTTGCTTCAATTTTCCTGTTTGTTGACACTTGTTCTGTGGGACAGCACCCACAAGACCCTCACAAGCCCAAGCCAGGGTCTTGACATTAGGGAGTGAAGCTACTTGACAGGGATTAGGAAGTGTGGCCTTGTTGGAGGAGGTGTGTCACTGGGGATGGGCTTTGGGGTTTCAGATGTTCAAGCCAGGCTCAGTGTCTACCTCTTCCTGCTGCCTACAAATTTAGATGTAGAACTCTCAGCTCCTCCAACACCAGGTCTGCCTGTGAGCCATCATCCTGATAATGGACTAAACCTTTGAAACTGTAAGAAAGCCCCAATTAAAGGATCTCCGGTATAGGAGTTGCTGTGGTCATGGTGTCTCTTCATAGCAATAGAACAGCAACTAAGACAACCACTCCACTCCAGAACAACCACCACTCCAGGACAGACCCCATGTTCAGAAGTAGCTAACCAACATAAATCAGATTGTGTGTGTGTGTGTGTGTGTGTGTGTGTGTGTGTGTGTGTGTGTGTGTGTACTTTTGTTTTGACTTGGTTTGGCTTGTTTGTTTGTTTGTTTAAGAGAGAAAGAACAGGAAGTTGGTGGATAGAGAGGTAGGGCAGTATCTGCAAGGAGTTCAGGGAGACTAAGGAATATGATCAAAATACGTTATATGAAATTCTCAAAAAAGTAAATCCTAAAAAGAACAAAAAAATTAAAAATAAATAAAAATAAAAACAGTAAATGGATTATTTCATGTCAACATCTCTCTAAAAGAGAATTCAAAGCCTACAAATAGGAATCAAAGATTACACACCAAAGAATGATCCTTCTTTGCACAATTTAGAACATTAAAAGAAACACACCCTTTCTTATCAATAACCCTGGTCTCTGGTTTTAGCCCCCTTAAAGATCATGTTTCCTGGAGCAAGATGACTGATCTATCTGCACCTGTTTCCTCATCTTTAAAATTGGTTCATACTCAGCTAGTTTTGTAAGAATCTTATTTGCTTTAGTGGAAACCACAAAATGAATACGAGAACAGTACCCAATTATTAATTATATAATTTATCCTTGTCTCTATAACGGTAGCTGCTATTCCTTTCTTGCTTAGAATATTCACAACTGAAGTATTCTCAACTCCCACATTTGTCCAGACCTAAATTCCACATGCCACCTCATATGAACAAACTCATTCACTTTTGCCCTAGACTCTACCCAACTCAAGGTCACACAGAACTTTAAAGGTTAAGTATTCACAAATTAACATCACCACTGTGTGAGATAACTTACCAAAACACAAAGTGGTCTACAGAGAGAGTTCCAGGACACCCAGAGGTACACAGAGAAATCCGGTCTTGAGAAAAATAAATAAATAAATAAGATTTCATGGAAGTAAATTTTCCTTCACTTTGGGAGAAAAAGGAAGAGGACGGGATAAACTGCACAAGCTTTATGTTGACTATTTTAGCACTGCAAGTGTGAAAAAAATTCAAAAAGCCTATCATTTGACCCAAAAGCTCTGTGCTATAGACCAGGTCCTGAGGATATAGTAGAAATCAAAGAATTTTGTCATAGTTCTGGAAATGGTCTAAAGCCCAACAAAAGGGAGTCCGTAATTTGCAGCATGGAACAACTAACAAATACGTTTTAATTTAGCTACTTGAAACTATGCTGTTTTTGACTCTGTAACATAATATATTTATAGTATGTAGTCAAGTTTTTTAAATGCGAGTTATAAAAGCATATGATTCTATTTGTACAAATTAATAAATCAGATGCTCAAACATACATGAACCCATATGCAAATACAGATAATGGACAACAATTGGTGATTCTTTCTGCTCATTATAAATTATTTATATTCTGTCTTGCTACGCAGTATTTTCCAAAATACATGTAATAAAAAAATGGCTACCTTTTAATGTAATAACAATATAGTTGTTGTACCTTAGCAGTGACCTCAGATAAAATCCTCGGAGCTGGAAAATGTTTCTACCAAGGTTCATTGTGTAAAGTAGGTTAACCTCATAATAAAATCACACTTAAAGACTGCTTTTCAAGTTATTTCAAGCCTCTCCCTGCCATAATGAAATTTGCATTTATTTATATTAATAGGCAAATGTGCCACTCTGCTCTTCCAAAGCACTATCCAGATCTAAAATTCCTCTAAGTCAGAGGCTAGGTTGCATATTTTCCATTTTTTTTTTTCTCTACAACACTGGACACTGCAAACATTCAATGAGTTTGCATTCCCTACACAATGTCGGGACTCCAGCCCCAAGCCATCGTTTCCCCAGTTCACTTAAAGGATACTTAGAAACTGTTCCATAACACCATTACCCATCCTCGAACAGAGACAGTGAAAGTCAAAGAGCATGTGACTGTGTGTTCTGAGAAAAGCGGGCACATTAACTAAGAAGGATGCAGCATAAATATTTTCCTAAGGTATTTTTGGTAGACACATAAGTTTATTCAGCTGCCTCTAGCATATTCCTGAAAAATAAAACTTAAAAGTCACCAACCTAAAGTGGGGTATTATCTTACAGCTTGAGCATTAAAATGTTAAAAAGGAAGAAATCTTAGAAGTTTCCTGCTCTTTAATATGTAAATTTCAACTAACAGCAATCGTTTACAGGCAGCTGTTGCCTTTAATATTTCAACTTCTTCATGCTGAGATGTTTAAAACCTATCCAGTTTTCAGAACTGCTTTCTCATTAAATATCAGCTTTACTAATTACTAAGTAATAACTCTTCTCTCCTGCCTGAGAATTACGGAGGAAGGGAGGAAATGCAATGGATTTTGAGCAATAGACTAATTAAAATATTTTCTTATTCTGAAACTTGTTTGTTCAAGAATACATGGAAATTATAATAAGTGAATTTTTCTTTTCCATTGCTCAGCACACACCATTTAGACGTGGTTTCTTTTGTCTTTCCATAATCCACAAGGTCCAATGCCAGTCAGTAGAAAGGTCCATGGTTAGTTCAGCTCCACAGGAAACAGAGTCATGATCCTTGATGAATTAAAGATAAAATATTTTCACACACACACAAAAAAAAAAATGGTACAAAAGAAATGAAATACAGTAGTAATGATATTCCTTTCTTTTCTGTAACCCCTTCCTATACTGGAGTTCTGGGATAATGATGTTTTGTGGAGTAAGTATTAAATAATCCATATGGATTTCTCTTGTTTATTCCTTCCTGTTTTAGGAAGCAACAACAGCTTTTATGCAACTTCATGTTAGCTTTCCCTGGATTTTCACTCTATAAACAACAACAAAACAAAGAATACATAACCAATTTGGCAGGTATATTCCTAATCTCAATAAAACAGCCATTAATCAATGAAAACAATGAGCTGACCTCTAAGCATTCTAACTTTTCCCATTTGCAAACTCATCTACACACACAGACACTGCATGGAAACTTCTCCTAAGAGAGTTCTCCTGTAAGAACCTATGAACTAAATGATTGTGTGCATGAGTAAATATCACACACAATGCTGGTAACAATCCCAAAGACATCATTTCCCTTAGAGTGAATGGTATAGAAGACACAATTCCAATTTTCCACAGAACAAGGAAAGTGGTAGGAATATGAAGGAGTGAGTGAAACAAAGAGACAGCCAACCTGGTGTAAACTATTCTCTTAAAGGATTCACAGAGCAAGTGAAGGGTGGGCTATCACTCAAAGGTGGAAAAAGTTCTCCAAACAGGAGTCAAGATGTCCATTCCAAGCACTGGAAACATGAGTGGACAGCATGGAGCCAGGGTACCCTGCTTCAAGAAAGCACTAGGCAGTTTCACTCTACCTGCAAGCTAGCAATTCTACCTGTAGATACTTACCTAAAGGCAACAAAGCAATAGACCCCCTCTATTTTAAGATTTTATAAGAAGAAAAGATTTTAATAAGAATGGGTGTGTCTGCTTTGTTCACTAACAAAAACTACAAAACAACACCCGTAAGACAAATGCATTGAGCAATGCTCATGCAGTGGAACAGTGGCTTCTCCTGCTTCATTCAATAACAGATCATTTCAAAAAACAAGCTGAACTGAAGAAGCCAAACCACAGAGAGCACACAGTGCCTGTATGCACATATATGAAGTTCATGAGCAGGTGACCTTAATCAGTGCTGATGGGACTAAGAACAATAGTCTAGGGCATATGAGGAGAGTGATCATAGAAGAACTCTTTAATCCCAGCACTTAGAAAGCAGAAGCAGACTGATCCCTGTGAGTTCAAGGCCAGCCTCATCAATATAGGCAGTTCCAGGCAGCCATGTCAGTTGATGTTGTCACTGTTCAGGTCTTGTTTAGATAATTATATTGTCTTGGCTTTCGTTTCATATCTAGAAGACAACCTCACAGCAGACTCCCTGATCTTCTGTGGTTTACACACTTCCCACCCTGACTTCTGCAATGTTCTCTGAGCCTTAGGTTACAGGGGCTGTGTTGGAGATGCAGCAGGTGGGGGTCGCAATCACCCCATGGTCAGTTGTCCTCTGCATCTTGGCCAGTTGTGGCCTTACGCAACAGTCTCCATCTTCTGCAAAAAGAAGCTTCTTTGTTGAAGGGTGAGAGCTGCAAATACCTATGTCTAAGTGTTAAGAATGCTGTTAGAAATTATACTAGTGGATTCCTGGGAATGTCCTTAGTACCCTGTTTCCCCCTACTCCCATGCTGTCTTCATTTATCATGGTACCTTGCTCTCCCGTTCTGTCCCTGTTCCACCTCAAACCTCCCATTTCCTTATGTTCTCATCCCCCATTCCTTGCCCTCCATTACCCCCCTTCACCCCCAGTTTGCTCTTGTAGATCTCATCTTTTTCTCCTTCACTGGGCTACCTATGTATCCTTCTTAGGGTCCTCCTTGTTAGCTAGCTTCTCTGGAGCTATCGGTTGTAGTCCTGTTATCCTTTGCTTTACATCTAGTATCCACTTAGGAATGAGTACATACCATGTTTGTCCTTCTGAGTCTGGGTTACCTCACTCAGGATGATATTTTCTAGTTCCATCAATTTGCCCGCAAATTTCATGATATCATTGTTTTTTACGGCTGAGTAGTACTCCATCGTGTATATGTGCCACATTTTCCTTATCCGTTGTTTCCAGGTTCTGGCTATTACGAATAATACTGCCATGAACTCCACCTGAGACTACTAGCAATAGTCAAGAGGGTGCCTGAACTGGTTTACTCCAGATTAGTGAATTCCCTAATTGCCATCATAGAGCCTTCATCCAGTGACTGATGGAAGCAGATACAGATCGAAGGCTGGGCACCAGGCCGAGCTCCAGGAGTCCAATGGATGAGAGAGAGGAGGGATTCTATAAGCAAGAGACACCAAAATCATGATGAGAAAACGTACAGAGATGGCCAGCCAAACTAGTGGAAACCTGTGAACTGTGGACCAATAGCTGTGGAGAACCCATGGGACTGGACTAGGCCCTCTGGATACTCAAGACAGCTGTTTAGCTTAAACTGTTTGGGAGGCCCGCAGGCAGGGGGATCAGGATTCATCCCTAGTGCATGAGCAGGCTTTTTGGAGGCCAGTGCCTAAGATGTGACACCTTGCGCAGCCTTGGTGCAGCAGGGAGGGGCTTGGACCTGCCTCAACTGAATGTGCCAGGCTCTGCTGACTCCCCATGGGAGACCTTGACTTGGAGGAGGTGGGAATGGGGGGTGGGGTTGAGGGGGAAGGCTGTGGGTGGGAAAAGGGAGGAGAGGGGTATCTGTGGTTGGTATGAAAAATGAATAGAAAATTTCTTAATAATAAAAATTTTAAAAAAACCGAAGTGACAAGAAAAAATGAAATTATACTAATGTAGAAAAGTAGCAGTAGTAGGTTCTTCTCTAAGATCCATAAGCTCACTAAGAAGAGTTGGCTGGGTTTATAGAACCAAGCATGACTATACCAGTTGACATGTCAACATGGATGGGAGATATCTCATGAGGCTCTGTCCCGAGATAAAGACCTACAGGAATTTAATGACTACTGCAAGAGGGAGAATTAGTCTTACCCAGAGATGAGCTCCCTAACTGAGTATCCAGTACTGAGTAATCAGCCCAAAAACATATCCATACAAGCAACATCAAATGAACTAAGCAGGTGGTACTTATATACTTATTCATATATATGTAGCGATAATTAAAGAATAAGGGGGTGGCAAACCCGGACCCCATCCCTGGGCACCAGCCACTCCGGGAAGACCTGCCCAACTTGGCACCAGGTTCTGGCCACCAGACAGCTCCCCTTCTAGCCCCACCGGGAGGGATCCCCTTTTCCAAGCCCCCCGGCAGCCCCTGCAATCTCCGCGCCCTGCCCCCACGCCCATCTGCCTGAGACTCCAGCCACTTCCTGAGACTTAGAGACCGGCCCCCAGCTCCCAGCCTGCCCCCGACTTCCCTTCTGGTCCAGAGGTGAATACCCGGGTCCAACCCGGACCCCATCCCTGGGTACCAGCCACTCCGGGAAGACCTGCCCAACTTGGCACCAGGTTCTGGCCACCGGACAGCTCCCCTTCTAGCCCCACCGGGAGGGATCCCCTTTTCCAACCCTCCCCCCCCCCCGGCAGCCCCTGCAATCTCCGCGCACTGCCCCCACGCCCATCTGCCCGAGACCCCAGCCACTTCCTGAGACTTAGAGACCGGCCCCCAGCTCCCAGCCTGCCCCCATTGCCATTCTGGACCAGAGCCTGCCCCCGACTTCCCTTCTGGACCAGAGAGTTGGACAAGAGAACTCCCTTTTGGACAAGAGAGAGAGTCTTCCTGAATCTGTCAGCTCTTTCTGAAACAAGTACACTGATAAGACCAAGAAGGAACCACAAGGAGATGGGCAGACGTCAAGGCAGAAGTACATACAACAAAATGAAGAGCAATACAGCATCACCAGAACCTAGCCCGCCTCCAACATCTAGACCTGAACACCAAAAATTGGAAGAAGCAGAAGAAAGTAGCCTTATGAGTAACTTCATGAAGAAGGTAGAGGCTTGTATAGAGGAAAAAACAAGAAAATTGGAAGAACGCTGTAAACAACTAGAGGAAAGGGCAAACAAATTAGAAGAAAACAATAAAGCCCTCCAAGAAAACAATAAAGTCCTGGAAGAAAACAATAAAGCACTGAAAGAAAATCATGAAAAAGCAATGAAACAAACAAAGGAAACAGTCCAAGAACTGAAAAGGGAAATTGAAAAAATAAAGAAGACACAAACAGAGGGAATGCTGGAAATAGAAAACCTGAGTAAAAGATCAGGAACTTCGGATGCAAGTATAACCAACAGAATGCAAGAGGTGGAAGAGAGGATTTCTGGCATTGAAGATACAGTAGAAGAAATAGTTTCATCAGTCGAAGGAAACACTAAAGCCAACAAAGTCATGAACCAAAATGTCCAAGAAATCTGGGACACCATGAAAAGACCAAACCTAAGAATTATAGGGATAGAAGAAGGTGAAGAATACCAACTCAAAGGCACAGAAAATATATTCAACAAAATTATAGAAGAAAACTTTCCCAACTTAAAGAAGGAAATGCCTATGAAGATAGAAGAAGCCTATAGAACACCAAACAGACTAGACCCCCAAAAAAAGTCCCCTCGACACATAATAATTAAACAACTAAATGTACAGAATAAAGAAAGAATATTAAGAGCAGCCAAGGAAAAAGGCCAAGTGACCTATAAAGGTAAACCCATCAGAATAACAACCGATTTCTCAATGGAGACTTTGAAAGCCAGAAGGACCTGGACGGATGTAATGCAGACACTAAGAGACCATGGATGTCAGCCCAGACTAATATACCCAGCAAAACTTTCAATCATCATAGACGGAAGGAACAAGACATTCGAAGACAAAGCCAGATTTAAACAATACCTATCCACAAACCCAGCCCTACAGAAAGCACTAGAAGGAAAATTCCAACCGAAGGAAGTCAGATACACACTCGAAAACACAGGCAATAGATAAAGCCACAACAGTAAACCCCAAAGAAGGGAAGTACACACACACTACCACCAAAAATAACAGGGATGAACAATCACTGGTCATTAATATCCCTTAATATCAACGGACTTAATTCACCTATAAAAAGACATAGACTTACAGAATGGATACGAAAGCAGAACCCAACTTTCTGCTGCATACAAGAAACACATCTCAAATTCAAAGACAGACACTACCTAAGAATAAAAGGCTGGGAAAAGACTTTCCAATCAAATGGTCTTAAGAAACAAGCAGGGGTAGCCATCCTGATATCCAACAAAATAGACTTCAAACTAAAATCAATCAAAAGAGATAAAACATTACATATTCATCACAGGAAAGATCCACCAGGATGAAGTTTCAATTCTGAACATTTATGCCCCAAACACAAGGGCACCCACATATGTAAAAGAAACATTACTAAAGCTTAAACCACATATAAAACCCCACACATTAATAGTGGGAGATCTCAACACCCCACTTTCACCACTGGACAGATCTCCCAAATCGAAACTTAACAGAGAAATAAAGGACTTAACTGATGTCATGACCCAATTGGACCTAATAGATATCTACAGAACATTCCATCCTAACAAGAAAGAATATACATTCTTCTCAGCACCCCATGGAACTTTCTCTAAAATCGACCACATACTTGGCCACAAAGCAAATCTCAACAGATACAAAACAATTAGAATAACCTCCTGTGTTCTATCAGACCACCATGGGTTAAAGTTAGATTTCAACAACAAAAACTACAGAAAACCTACAATCTCATGGAAACTGAATAATGCTCAACTAAATCACCAATGGGTTAAGGAAGAAATAAAGAAAGAAATTAAAGACTTCCTAGAGATCAATGAAAATGAAGACACCACATACCCAAACTTATGGGACACTATGAAAGCAGTGCTAAGAGGGAAATTCATAGCACTAAATGCCCACATAAAGAAGTTGGAGAAATCTCACACTAGTGACTTAACAGCACACCTGAAAGCTCTAGAATAAGAAGAAGCAAAGTCTCCCAGGAAGAATAGACGCCAGGAAATTATCAAAGTGAGAGGTGAAATTAATAAACTAGAAACTAAGAGAATAATACAAAAAATTAATGAAACAAAGAGTTGGTTCTTTGAGAAAATCAACAAGATAGACAAGCCCTTATCCAAACTAACCAAAAGACAGAGAGAAAGAATCCAAATCAACAAAATCAGAAATGAAAAGGGGGACATAACAACAGACATTGAGGAAATCCAGAGAATTATAAGGTCATATTTCAAAAACCTCTACTCCACAAAACTGGAAAACCTAAAAGAAATGGACATTTTTCTGGATAGATACCACATACCTAAGTTAAATCAAGACCAGATAAACTATTTAAATAGCCCAATAACCCCTAAGGAAATAGAAACAGTCATTAAAAGTCTCCCAACCAAAAAAAGCCCAGGAAGAGATGGTTTCAGCGCAGAATTCTACCAGATCTTCAAAGAAGAGTTAATACCAATACTCTCTAAATTGTTCCACATAATAGAAACAGAAGGAACATTACCAAACTCCTTTTATGAGGCTACAATTACCCTGATTCCTAAACCAAACAAGGATACAACAAAGAAAGAGAACTACAGACCGATCTCCTTCATGAACATTGATGCAAAAATACTCAATAAAATATTGGCAAACAGACTCCAAGAACACATCAGAACAATTATCCACCATGATCAAGTAGGCTTCATCCCAGGGATGCAAGGGTGGTTCAACATATGAAAGTCCATCAATGTAATACACCATATAAACAAACTCAAAGAAAAAAACCACATGATTATCTCACTAGATGCAGAAAAGGTATTTGACAAAATCCAGCACCCCTTCATGATAAAAGTCTTGGAGCGATCAGGAATACGGGGAACATACCTAAACATAATAAAGGCAATATATAGCAAGCCAACAGCCAACATCAAATTAAATGGAGAGAAACTCAAAGCAATTCCACTAAAATCAGGAACGAGGCAAGGCTGTCCACTCTCCCCATACTTATTCAATATAGTACTTGAAGTTCTAGCCAGAGCAATAAGACAACATAAGGAGATTAAGGGGATACAAATTGGAAAGGAAGAAGTCAAGCTTTCCCTATTTGCAGATGACATGATAGTATACTTGAGTGACCCCAAAGATTCCACCCAGGAATTGATAAAGCTTATAAACACCTTCAGCAACATAGCAGGATACAAGATCAACTCAAAAAAATCAGTAGCCTTCCTATATACAATGGACAAAGAAGATGAGAAGACAATTAGAGATACATTACCCTTTACAATAGCCAAAAATGACATAAAATACCTTGGGGTAACACTAACCAAGCAAGTGAAGGACCTATATGACAAGAACTTTAAGTCCCTGAAAAAAGAAATTGAAGAAGATGTCAGAAAATGGAAAGATCTCCCATGCTCATGGATAGGCAGGGTTAACATAGTAAAAATGGCAATCTTACCAAAAGCAATCTACAGATTCAATGCAATCCCCATCAAAATACCAACACAATTCTTCACAGACCTGGAAAGAATAATACTCAACTTCATATGGAAAAACAAAAAACCCAGAATAGCTAAAAGAAACCTGTACAATAAAACAACTTCTGGAGGCATCACAATCCCTAACTTCAAGCTCTACTATAGAGCTACAGTAATAAAAACAGCTTGGTATTGGCATAAAAACCGACATGTGGACCAATGGAATCGAATTGAAGACCCTGACATTAACCCACACACCTATGGACATATTATTTTTGACAAAGAAGCCAAAAGTGTACAATAGAAAAAAGAAAGCATATTCAACAAATGGTGCTGGCATAACTGGATATCAACGTGTAGAAGGCTGCAAATAGATCCATATCTGTCACCATGCACAAAACTTAAGTCCAAGTGGATCAAAGACCTCAACATAAATCCAGCTACTCTAAACCTGCTAGAAGAGAAAGTAGGAAGTAGTCTTGAACGCATTGGCATAGGAGATCACTTCCTAAATATAACACCAGTAGCACAGACACTGAGACAAACAATCAATCAATGGGACCTCTTGAAACTGAGAAGCTTTTGTAGAGCAAAGGATATGGTCAACAAGGCAAAGCGACAGCCTACAGAATGGGAAAAGATCTTCACCAACCCCACAGGTGACAGAGGACTGATATCCAGAATATATAAGGAACTCAAGAAATTAGACATCAAAACGACCAACAGTCCAATTGAGAAATGGGCTTTAGAATTAAACAGAGAATTCTCAACAGAGGAAACCCAAATGGCTGAAAGACATTTAAGGAATTGCTCAACATCCCTAATCATCAGGGAAATGCAAATCAAAACAACTCTTAGATACCACCTTACGCCTGTCAGAATGGCTAAGATCAAAAACACTGAAGACACTTTATGCTGGAGAGGTTGTGGAACTAGAGGAACTCTCCTCCACTGCTGGTGGGAATGCAAGCTTGTACAACCACTTTGGAAATCAATATGGCGCTTTCTTAGAAAATTGGGAATCAATCTCCCCCAAGACCCAGCTATACCACTTTTGGGCATATACCCAAGAAATGCTCAATCATACCACAAGAGCACTTGCTCAGCTATGTTCATATCAGCATTGTTTGTAATAGCCAAATCCTGGAAACAACCTAGATGCCCTTCAACTGAAGAATGGATAAATAAATTGTGGCACATATACACAATGGAATACTACTCAGCAGAGAAAAACAATGACATCATACGGTTTGCAGACAAATGGATCGATCTAGAAAAAATCATCCTGAGTGAGGTAACCCAGACTCAGAAACACAAATATGGTATGTACTCACTCATAGGAAGATCCTAGATGTGGAACAAGGATGACTGGACTGCTACTCACATCACCAGTGAGGCTACCTGGAAAACGGGACCCCAAAAAAGACACGGAGAAATGGATGAGATCTACATGAACAGCCTGGTCATGAGTGGGAACAATGAAGAGCAACGGTCGAGGGAAAGAGAGTGGGAGATCCTAGCTGGATCAAGAAAAGAGAGGGAGAACAACGAATAGGAGACCATGATAAATGAAGACCACATGAGAAGGGGAGGAAGCAGAGAGCTAGGGAGGCCCACGGAGATCCACAAAGATACCCCCACAAAAGACTGATGGCAATGGTCGAGAGACGGCAGGAACTGACCTACTCCGGTGATGGGATGGCCAGACACCCTGTTAGTTGTGCCATAAACCCCATCCAAGGAAGGTCTGAGGAATCTGGATGCAGACATCCACGGCTGGGCCCCTGGTGGAGCACTGGGAGTCTAATTAGTGAGAAAGAAGAGGGTTTATATGAGCGAGAATTGTTGAAGCCAGGGTTGGATAAAGCGCAGGGACAAATAACCAAATGAATGGAAGCACAGGATCTATGAACCAAAGGCTGAGGGGCCCCCAACTGGATCAGGCCCCCTGAACGGGTGAGACAGTCATTTGGCTTGATCTGTTTGGGAGGCAGCTGTGTGTTGGTGCCGGGTCCTGGGCTTGTTGCATGAGTTGGCTGTTTGAATCCTGGGACCTATGCAGGGACACTTGGCTCTGTCTGGGAGGGGGGACTTGACCTGGCTGGACTGAGTCTACCAGGTCGATCCTGGTCCTCGGGGAGACCTTGATCTGGAAGAGGTGGGAATGGGGGGTGGGGTGGGGGGAGGGGAGGGGGGAGAGAGTGGGAGAACAGGGGAATCTGTGGCTATTATGTTGAACTAAATGATGTTGTAAAATAAATTTACTTATAAAAAAAAAAAGAATAAGGGGGTGTGAATTTGAGATGGAGTGAGGGAAGGAGATTGAAGGGAGGACAACTGTCTTAGTCAGTGCTCTATTTCTGTGAAGAGACACCGTGACCAAGGCAACTCTTATAGAGGAAAACATTTCATTGGGACTGATTTATAGTTCAGAGGTTTAATCCATTATCATCATGGCGGGAAGGATGGCAGCATGCAGGTAGATGTGGTGATGGGAAGGTAGCTGAGAGTTCTACATCCAGATCAGCAGTCAGGCAGCAGGAAGAGAAAGAGACACTGGGCGTGGCTCGAGCATTGGGAACCCCAAAGCCCAACCCTAGTGACACACTTCCTCCAATGAGGCCACATCTCCTAATCTCTGTCAAATAGCACTACTCCCTAATTACCAAGCATTCAAATATATGAACCTATGGGGGCCATTCTTATTCAAACCCCACAAGGAAGGAGGAAGTAATACAACTATCCTTTAATTAATTAAAAGTAAAAATTTTTAAAAAGGGTGCAAAGAAACACATACCTGTAATCCCAGTGCTAGGGAAGTAGAGAATGGAGGATCCCTGGGGCTTGTGAGCCGGTCAGTCTAGTCAAATTGACGAGCTCTAGATTCAACAAAAGATCCTCTCTCAGAAATTAAGGTGGAGATGGGTGGAGAGATGGCTCAGCATTTAAGACCATTTCCTGTTCTTCCAGAGGCCTGAATTTGGTTCCCATCGTCCATGTTGGATGACTCAACTCCAGCTCCAGGGTTTCCAGTGCTTCTGACTTTCACCAGCACCTGTCACTTACATGCCCATGCATACACACATAATTTTACAATAGTAAGAAAAATAAGAATTTTTAAATAATAAGACAGAGAGTGTGTGAGGGAAATACCTAATGTCAGCCTCTGATTGTGTATACATGTTCAAATACATCAGCATGCGCACATGAATACACACACGCGCGCGTGCGTGCACACAAACATGCACATACACAAAGATATAAACCTTACAAGACTTCGATAAAAATGAAATAAAGAACAAATACTGACTAGAAATACAGCTAGCATTCACTAAGCCCAAGATTCAATCCCCAAGACTGCATAAAACCAGACATAGTGGTTCATGCCTGCATTCCCAGCACTAGGGAAGTAGAGGGAGGAGGTTCAGAAATTCAAAGTCACACTCACGTACACAGGAAGTTATAGGACAGCCGAGTCTACATGAGGCCCAGTCTTAAGGGGGGAAAAAAAATACTTGAGCACATGAGGTTTTAAGGCTTAGGACGGATCAATCTTTTGGTATCTCAGAGGAACCTAAAAGCATAGAGGAGCTGACTCTCACCTTGATGTCGCAGTGTGCATGCTGGAGTTTCATGATGGTTTTTCTTTGGCATGCAGAAAACCACAGCGGCAAATACAAACAGCACAAGTACAAGCTCTGCTTTTTTCTCTCCATTCACAGTTTTTATATCTTATTACTCTACACTCATTTTTATTTAGGTGTACCTAAGAAAACTGGTGACATTTTCACAGCCTTGTGAAAGTCACAAACATGGTCAATTTCTTCAAATTAATGGGCACTAAATTCATGACACAATTAAGAATGTGCTTATACCGCATAGAAAATAAAATCATGGCAAGAGGAATAAAACATTTTTTTTGTCTTCTCAGGTGAGCAGTAACACATAAAATACACATTTGGTGCACATCTAGTCACCCTCTGTAATGACTTCAGTAAATAAAGGAAGAGGTAAAAACTGTATGACAAGAATACACAAAACAAATAGTTCACTATTCTAAATATGGGACTGGGCGAGGAAGCCTGAAGATGAGGAAGTGGAAAGTGGGAAGACTGTTTCCCCACAAGCACCTGCTCTTACCCCTTAATGAAGACAGAAGCACTGACCTTCACTCAGGGGTGAGGAGAGGGGACTGGAGTGGAAGGTATTCAGAGAGAGGCATTGCATTCTGAGAGTGTCAAATGCTGGAACTCGAAACAAGCTTCCAGACCAGAGCAGCAACACAAGAGAAGCCATTGATCTACGTTGCTGCTTTCTTCATCCCCACCATAAGAATTTTATCAAAGCTCACACTCAGCTAACAATGAGCAAGCCAGGACTGGCGAGATAAGCCTAGACTTCAAATAGGAATCCCAATTTTGCCTCATTCAGAATGAAGGGTAGCTCGAGAAAGCTTGTCCCTAGGAAGAAAGGTATTTGAGAAAAGCGACAGTGGAAACAGAGGTAGAAGAGGCACCTGGGAAGGATGCTGTCATATACAAGTTCATAAATCATAGAGACAGCCATATCTCAGGGCCTAGAGTTTACCAGGTTCTTTATTAGAGAGTTCAGCTTGCTTTACTCCACTTAAACCTTTTGCCAAAGCAATCATCCATTATCATCGTCATCATCTTAAGTCAACGGAGGCCAGAGAACTAAAGGGACCTGTGTCGAATGGTAATGAAAAAACAGGTCTAAGATTTATCTCATCTTGTCCCTCCATGAGCATGGGTATGAAACCACAGTAGCAGTAGACTCTCTTCAAAGTATCATGAAATACAAAAAGGCTCTACTCTGGGGAATGGGCAGAGGGCAGAGAGTAGAAAGAGGAAACAGAGGGGCCTACTTCAGCAACCAGGGGGGACTTCGGGTAGTGTTGCTTGGTGCTAAGGGGCATGCTGCAGTGACCAGGGGGAGCATAGGGTAGTGTTACTCAGTGCTAAGGAGCATGCTTCAATGACCAGTGGAAGCATAGGGTAGTGTTACTCAGTGCTGAGGGGCATGCTGCAGTGACCAGGGGGAGCATAGGGTAGTGTTACTCAGTGCTAAGGGGCATGCTGCAGTGACCAGGAGGAGCATAGGGTAGTGATACTCAGTGCTGAGGGGCATGCTACAGTGACCAGGAGGAGCATAGGGTAGTGTTACTCAGTGCTGAGGGGCATGCTGCAGTGACCAGGGGGAGCAAAGGGTAGTGTTACTCAGTGCTAAGGAGCATGCTTCAGTGACCAGGGGGAGCATAGGGTAGTGTTACTCATTGCTAAGGAGCATGCTTCAGTGACCAGGGGGAGCATAGGGTAGTGTTACTCAGTGCTAAGGGGCATGCTGCAGTACCGGGAGGGAGTGCAGGGAGGAGAGAAGTTTTGGATGGTGCTACTCAAGTGCTGAGGGGATGCTGCTCTACAGTGGGGTGAGTTATGGGGTGGTTATGTTCTCAGCCTGCACTTGTGTGCTGGGGACAAGGGTAATGCATTGCTCATGCTGTAAAATTCAACAAGCCGGCCACACACCGTATATTCACTTTTATGGAGACATGCTCTACTTCGTTGACAAAAACAGCGCATTTATTCCTGATCCCGGGCAAGCTTTCTAAGTCTCCCAGTAGTTTTATGTTGTTTTATTTTTGTTGTTTTGTTTGTTTATCTGTTTGTTAGTTGTTGAGACCCACAAAGGTTTCCTAGTGAAAACTTACTCAGTCAGGGTCAGAGAATCTGAGCTTGCTTTGCCCAGCAGGGCTGCATAAGGGGATGATTTGACCACAGGCATGGTTCCCAGATGTTTGGAAGGGTCTACATTTGCCTGTGTGGTATGCTTTGATCAAGCAAGGAGGGGAGGTGTCTTTTGTCCTGCCCTTGGGCATTGTTATAAAAAGCCTTTTGAATAAACGGAAAAGGCTGTTGGGGTTTTATCTAGGTCCTCTCGAAGCTATCCTGTGTTTCTGTCTTTCTCCTCTTCGCTATCTTTCTATCTAATATTCTTATCTCTCTCTCCTCCTCATAGAAACCCTGGAAAAGGTGGCAGCTGGCCTCCCACAGTTAATGGCATGAAAAATGGACATGTATTCCTTTCCTTTGAAAGTTATTTTAAAAAAGAAAAAGAAAAAAACTATATTTACACAAATCCTTACCAACATTTATGAGACTTCATCATTTTTGTTGAAAACAAGCTTCAGCATATTCATACAGAGATGAAAGATGGGGAGCAGAGCAGATACAGATCAGTTCCCCTCTCCTGCAGCCCTAATACTAACAGTCACGAGGCCCTGGACTTCAGTTTACCCACAGTGCAGAATTTTAGGTAATTTGAAAGTTCATTTCTCAGGCATATTATTCAGGATAATTGGACAAGAATAATCATAGCTTACTGTGAGTTACATTCATTTCATTGATAAAAAATGGGAAAAAATAGAGCTGCTAGCCATTGACAAGAGGAGAATCAATAATAAATATAAACCATGCATTAAGATAATCTGTACAGATGAACATTCATTATGGTTTTATGTGATATGGATGGATCTCAGAAAGCATAGTACTAAAAGACACTATACACAAAAATACATATAGGTGAATATTATGGTAGTATTCATATAAGTTTAAATCAACTAACATGAAATATACTGTTTAGGGATAAATGCACTGTGGTATCAAATACTAAGGGAAGCAAATGATAAATACAAAACGTGGTGCAATGGTGATGTCCAGAAGGAAGCAAGGTGAGGGGGAAGGAAGTAGATAGGGCACCTTTGACCTTATCAGCGTGCTGATTGGTGCATTCGTTGAGTATTTATATAGTTATCGTTATTACACTTCATAGTGTACATACTATCTTTTATGTATTAAACAATTCATAAATTTTTAAAGGTTGTATGTATTGTTCTGAGAAACTGTTTGAGATAAAGGAGCAAATCCAAAACCCTAAAGGTACCAATAAATTGTTTCTGTGATCTTCAGTAGCTTCAGTAATGTGGTTGTTCCCTGTGGAGAAAAGACAGGAACATAATTCTCTAGAATCATTTACCTTCCTCAGCTTTTAGCTCTGCTGCAACACACACCTGAAGCCACACCAGCACAATAGAACACTATTCAAACAGGAAGCCAGGCTCACCTCCTCTCTGGAAGATATTACTAGCTCATCCTTCTAAAGTCCATCTTACATGAAGCGCTGCTTGGAAGGTAGTGCTATGAAAGAGCAGCACATGGAGTCTTGCCTTATGGAGTTCACTTGGCTCTCAAGCCAAACAGAAATTCATTAAAATTTTTAATGAGATCATTTCTGGTAGTAAACAGAAAACAAAACATGAATTTTGGTGTCTTTTGGTTCCAGCTTATGAAAGTAGGGTTTTCCTTCTTACTTTTCTGCAGTTTCGGGAAAACTTAGCCTTCTATTACACTCTGCTAAAAGTAACTTCTGAGGGCTGAGTAGCACAGCATTTACCTCCCAGGCACAAGGCTCTGAGTTCCATATTCAGCACGTGCACCAACACACACACACACACACACACACACACACACACACACACAAAAGTTACTTTTCTTTAAAACATAGTTGATTTTTAGTACAATATATTTATTTATTGTTTGAGAATTTCATACACATACACACTATATTTTGATCATATTCAGCTCCAACTTCCCCCAGATCCCCCCATATACATATCTCCCTCCTACCTTCACATCTTTTTTTTTTTTTTGTAAATAAGCCACTGAATCTAATTAGTATTGCCCATATGTAAAAGTGTGTATGCAAACATCTACCAGAACATGTTCAGCCTACCAGGGACCACACCCCTAAAGAAGACTGACTCTCCCTCCCTCCACTAGTGACTATTAATTGTGGAACTAGGGGTGTGAGCTCATGTGCCTGTCCCTGATGCAATGTTGCTAAAATGCTGACTGGCTCGATCACATTGTGCAGGTCTTGTGCAGGCAACCACAGCTACCATGAGTTTATGAGTATGGCAGTCTTGTCATGTTCAGAAGACACTGTTCCACCCAAGTCCATCACAATCTCTAGATATTAACAATAACACACACACACACACACACACACACACACACACTTTTGTGACAACCCCTGAGCCTTGTAGGGAGAAGGTGCAATACAGATGTCCAATTTATAGGTCAACACAAAAGCTATCTGTTTCCATGAAAGGAGAAAGCAGAAAGGTCAAAAGGATGGCTTAATGTGCTCCTTGATGTGTCAGTTTTACTGGGTTACAATCTCCATGTGCCTCTGCTAAGTCAATACTAATACAGGTATTTCTATAAAGGTATTTTGTAGATGTGATCAAAGTCCACAAGAAGCTGACTTTAAAGAAAGAGGACTATCCTAGATAATGTAAGTGGGCTTGGCTCATTCACTTAGAAGACCTTACTGCAGAAGCAAGGATTCTAGAAAGAAGAAAGTCCACATGTAGGGAGTAGCTTCAGCCCCTTCTCTTCCTGCCTACCTGCCCTGTGGATCTCAGGCTTGCCCAGCCAACCTTCATAGTAGATGAGCCAATTCCTTGTAACAAATCTGCTACTGTTGAGCCTCTGTTTGAACCTTGACTGTCAATGATTGAGTCTAAGATTCCCACCATGAAAGATCCTAAGTCCAAACACAATGTTGGTTCTGTGTTTTCTTGACAAGCGAGAAATGATTCAGGGATTGGTGGGACTGGCAGAGGAGTACATTTATCCAGAATCTTCTTGGGGGGCCATCAAACATGCACAGTTCCACTTCACTTTACCATAACCCAGGCAAGGTCATTGTTAATGGCCCGAAGGCACACACAAAGAGACTGAAGTAACTTACAGCAAGCAGTCAAGTCGGGATGGAATGTTGATCCACATGGGCTTCCATGCTGCTTCTCCAGAAATATCAGCCTCTGTCTTCTCATCAGCTTACACTCTAAAGTTTGCAAATAAAACACTACTCACAACAATGGAAAGTAAAGGGTAAACCAGAAAGTAATCCAATTTAGTTAAAGAACTTGGAAAAATCAGAAGGATAATCAAATTTTTTCCTCAGGCATTGACAGAAACATAAAACTCAATTTTTATAACAGACTGTTGAATTCCTCTAAGGAATGCTGAAATAGATGCCTAAGTGACCCAGAGGGTTCATCTAAGTATCTACATTATAGGATTTGGACTTCAATTTAAAAGAGGAAAAGTGATTCACATTGAACCAAATAAATCACACTCTGAAATGTAATGTGTGCCAATCTGCCACTTAATGGCTTATCAAGAAATACTTCATAGTTACCTGTCTGTCCTCAGAGCCTCTTCTTTTAAGAACTTCACCTTGATTATTCTGTGTCTTTAAAGGACTGAAATTGAACAGTCAAAACCCAAGTTCCATTTAAGCTCACTTCCCTTGGAGCCCAGGGCAACCTGTTACTTAAATACAACGGATGAATTTCACTGTATTTCAATGATGTGGGTGACATTTCCTTGACATTCACAATATGTCTATAAATTAGAAGAGCTATAGTTTAAACACAAAATGAATAAAATGATCAAAAGGATCCTCCAGCCACTGCTTAGCCCCGGAGGAGAGGAAGCCAATCTGATTTCTATTCTCTGCTTATGTCAAGCCATACATAGAAGCAGAGGGAAATCGCCAATAAATTGCCTTTTCTCATTATGTTTTGGATTTGCCTTTATATTTCCTAGCTTGTGTAATTACTCCCTGTCTTCTATAGATGCAGATTATAGAACATCTTGATTAATGCGTTGAAACCTTTAATTTACCATAATTTAGGAACCAGAAATTGTTTTCTAAATGTTAAAGCTATAGCAGGGCAAATGACAACATACTAACCTATCCCAAAGCTCATTTGTGCTTCTTTTTTCTTCTTCTTCCCAAAATAGAACACAGAAACCCAATCAAGAGCAGACAGACAATGCCAGGCAGCACCAAACTCAGGGCTGACGGCTCTTCACAGACTCTGGGATGGAGGTCTGCACACCAAAGAAAACTCCATCCTCACCCAGGGGAAGTGGATTACAGGTGCCTTCGTTATCTGACAATGAATAGAGTCATCCCTGCTAACACCTGCTGGAGCAAACGCTGTAGAAGACCCTGATCTGAACATTTTACAGTGGAGATAATATTAGTGTCTTGCTTTTATTTCTAATGCAAGGTCATATGGCCAAGAGGCAGCAGAGTCATGATTCAACCCCAGGAATTTTTACTTTGTAATAGAACATGTCTCTTGTCCTACTGAGTTAGAAGTGTTTTTTGAAAATTCTGTATCACTTAAGTAGTTGAAGCGTCCAACCCATATGAAATATGCAAGGATTAGATAACAGCCCGAGAATAAAAGAAAACAATGTGTATAAGCTGGACAGAGCACTGGGATCTTACATGTGAACAGAATAAACAGACTAGTCATAATTCCAGAGTGAGAAGTACATACTAAAAGCTAGCTCCAGTCTTCCTTCTCTGCCTCCCACTGAACTGATAAGACAGTTGAGATGTTTCTAAACCTTGGTGACAATAATGATTCTAACAAAAAAAAGTATTCTGTTTAATCACCCAGCAACTAGTTTATATGCTGTTGTGGTGATATTTTATTTGTGCCGAAATGTGATATTTTATTTGTATGTTAATGAATAAAGTTTGCCTGGAGGTCAGAGGTCTTAGTGAGCCATAAACAGAAGTCAAGTGGTGGTAGCACATGCCCTTAATTTGATCACGTGGCAGGCAGAGTCTCTGTGTGGTCAAGGACACAGCCAAGCATGGTGACACACGCCTTTAATCCCAGTACCAACCATAGAGACCTGAAGGTCTGTATAGACAGGCAGTGATGAGGAAGTGATGTGGCTGGGTTTAGAGACAATGAGAAGGCAGAAACAGGAAGGCAATAAAAGCGCAGGTTAGACAGGAAGAAGCTCTCACGTGGAAAGCTACAGCATGGTGGTAAGCTAAGGTTATTCAGTGGCTCTTTGCTATTTCTCTGATCTCTTCAGCTATTACCCCTGTATTTGGCTCTGTGTTTCTTATTTAAAAAGACTGTTTAGAAATCTGTCTACATGCTATACTTGAAAATTGTCATTATGACGCCCATTATGGTTGCTGTACAACAACCTAATAAAAACTGATTTTTAAAAATTGTGGGAAATAGAAAGTTGAGTTGCCCAGAATACCCAGTCCCCTAAGTATTACAGTGACTCAAGGTTTGGACAAGATCTACTTCATTTTTGGATCTTAGGTGTGATCGTCACTGCACTCACTCCATTTCCAGCAAGCGGAGGCATCTGTAGATTTCGTGTGCCTTTGTGAGTCAGTGTCACAATGCTGTCCTGTCACTTTCCCTTTGCAATTTTTATCTGCTACTTGAAGTGAAGGAGGAAAGGCCTGAAATGTGTGTTTTTAAAATACATCCAGGACCACACTTCACTGGAACTCTTGTTAAATAAAAAATTGTCCAACAGCTGCTAGATGGGAGAGGAATAGCAATCACTTCAGAAGCTGAGCAACTTCAGGGCCTGAAAAATACACCCATTCAGAGCTGGCTGGGGCTGTGGTACTCTGAATGAAATGCTAAATCCAGGCTGCATTTCTTGTCATCGGTCAGACTGAATGTGGAGATGCCTGCAAGTACGCAATTTTCCTTGAATGTTGTTATGGAGAGCATTAATTCTTACGTACACAGCATCTGTAGTCTCATTCTTGGGGATGTCCTCTCCGGTTCCCTGCCGTGGCTATAAAACTGTCTGTTACAAGTCCTTTGGCACAATGAACATGCCAGGGAAATCAGATACACTGTTGAAATTCATAGCACACCAACTACAAAATAGGGGCTGTATCGGTGCATGGTGTGAGATGTATTTCCATTCTTTTCATGTCTCCCTGAATTTATTTGACAGAATTTCAGAAGGGAAACGTGCTTTGCTGGAGGGCAGGTTGTTTGGGCTTCTTGCAGTCGCTAAGAGGCTGATGGATGTTTCACTCTCTTCACCATTATCTCAAACCTCTTCATCTCAGACACCCAGCCACACTCTGTAACAGAGCAGCAGCGGGGATTTTTCCTCCAAATGTCCTTTGTCTTAGTGTTTCTGGAGGCTTTTCTAGGCAAGTTTAGACTTTTCAAAGGCACAGCCAGCTCTAAAACACTGTTATATCAACACCAAAAAGAAAGAAAGAGGCTTTTAGAAGTTTTAGTTCAGCCATCACCAGACCAGCTTCAGCACTCTCCCAAACATCACATCCCTACCACTGTTTTCCAAAACCTAACTCCTAGAGCCTAGCGCACTCTCATGCCCACCCCTTCCTTTCAAGTAATGTGGGACATCTGCAAACTTAATTCCTTCACTTCCCAGTCAGCCCTCAACATGTCACATACTGTTAACTCACAGGGCTCTTGTCATCCTACTGAAACTGTTCTTATTCTCATGACCAGGGATGGGCAGATCAGGTGTCTTTTTCAAACTTGGTCACTCAGGGGTATGTACAGATCTCTATCTTCTTGGGATTATGTAGTCCTCTTCTTTTCTGACAAGCTCTGTTCTCTCATGCTCACTTGCTTGCTCTCTCTCTCTCTCTCTCTCTCGCTCTCTCTCTCTCTCTATCTCTATCTCTATCTATCTATCTTCCTTTCCCTCCCCTTTCCAACCTCTGACATCCCCCTCTCTATTTCAGTTGTGTGGATTCCCTGTCACATTTGCTCATCCTCTGCTGTGAAGAACTGACCCTAAGCAATCTTATTCATGTTCATTGTTCCAAAATGCTCTGCACGTTGTTGAATATCTATAACAAATCTTTCTCCTGAACACCAAGCATGTTTTACTTCATGGTAAACATCATAAGAATCTCAAATTTAAAATATCTAAAACAAAACCCATCATTCCCTTCGGTTGGCAAGATGCCTCAGCAGGTCTAAGTTCTAACCTGAGTTAGATCCCAGAAGTATCGTGGTGGAAAGAAAGAACTGACCGCTACAAGTTATCCTCTGACCTCCACACACATAATTGTGACATATGTGTGACATACACATGTACACAAACACACACATATAACACATACACAATGAAGGAATAGTTTGGTCCTGCTTAATTTTATGAAACAATGTTCCACAAAGTCAGAAAACTGAAACTAACTCCATACTGGCCCTCTGCTTGAGTCCCAGGCTCCTGTCATTTTCGTCAAAATGACTATGATGAATGTCCAACTGATCCTCCATCCTCTGGGATTGCCCAACCCTTCCATCTTCCCCAAAGCCACCAATCTCTACAGGTTGAACAACAACCTGAAAAGTAAGACACACATGCCTTTCTGGAGTTTCTGTTTCTACCAATCTTTGAAAGCCATGTTGCACCACACCCTGGGATATGGAATGTCTAGTCTAGCTGCTTACCGCTCTTCTATCTTCTTATTAAACTAATAAAATTTATTAACTAATTCGTTATTCAAAACTCTGCTCCAATGGTACTTTCTTTGGGAAGACTTTTTCTGGCTTCATTGGGAACATTCAAGTGCTTCCTCTTCTGTTCAGAGCCTTGTTTATTCCTCTTTTATAGCACTCGGTTTATGCAGGGTAGATGAAGAATGGAAGTTTGTTCATCTTTACACCATCAGTACTCAGTACCATGACTCATGCATCAGAACAGCTTAATGAATGCCTTGAGAACAAAATTGTGTGTGGGGTGAATGGAATCATGTTCTACCTTTGGAAAAGCATGCCTTTCTTTGAAGTTGTGTGCTTTTTCCATATGGAATCCTCATTTTAACTCTAGGTGGGGATAAGACCTAATTCTCCTAGACTTAGCTATTTTCCCTATCAAAGGAAGACTATCTTAAAGGAATGAGAAGTTCTAGTCACCCTCATTTAGCTAATTAGAAATTACATACAGTGGGACATTCTGAAAATTGAATCATTTACATCTGGAAAGGGTTGAGGCTTCCTTCCTTCCCTGCATGCTGAACACTTAAACTATCACTAGGTGAATCTATCAGATTACACTTCTAATACATTCACATGTCATTTCCATGACCCACTGAATCTCATAAAACATCCCTGATCTGTAGCATGTCTTTTTCTATGATAGTAACACAGACTTGACCTCCAGATATCTCTAATTCTTTCAAAATGTTAAATAAGCTTCTTATACTCGTTACTAACCAATGACTATGATGTGCTTTGGGTCTTTTAATGGTACAAGCATACTCCACAGCTCCCAGGCCTTCACCTAGTGAGTCAAACTCACCATTCTACCAGAAAAAGTGAAGTGTTTCACTAGTGTACATTAACACCATAAAAATAAGACTTTCTACACACACACACACACACACACACACACACACACACACACACACTTTTCCTCTTCCCAGTGTCAGAGAAGCAATTACAAAGTAGCTACTTGGTGCATGTTCCATTCCAACTGAATGAATTCTGCAATTCTGTTACATAATGACATAATTGCATTCAAAACCCATTCCAACCTAAAATCATTCCCCAAGCTTACTTGGTCTACTTTCTTTCCCTTGTCACTCTTTTATAAGGTTATTTTCTTGTTGTTAGAGGTATTTATTTGTTTTCTTGGTAGTTTTGGGATTTTGTCTACTTTTACAAGCTGGGGTCAACCCAGGAGTGTCATATCTGTTATACCAATACTCTACCACTGAACTACTTTTAGAAACACTTAAGTAAAAGGCTTCCCAGAAGACAAGTCTGAAGCATGAGACTTTGACTGGGTAGATGCCACAGTTCAATCTGAAGGTAACCCTAGGTAAACAAAATCTGTATCTGCCAAAATGCTA